>NW_028261383.1:149711872-150014997 GCF_051295495.1 Thamnophis sirtalis | reverse complement strand
AACCTAGGTTTCACACCCAGATAATTTCCTGGTGCTAAATATAACCCACTGTGCCCAAGGATGGCAGGAGAGGCAGGGTGGTTGACACAAACTGTACTGCTGGCTATTCCAGCAGGGCTCCTTAAAGCCCATCTTACTTTCCCCCTTAAGTCTGCCCCACAAATATTAAAAGCCATCTTTGGACGATGGAGAAACAACAATGGATTTCCCAAAACGTGTGGAATGTGGCTTCAGGAAGAATCATTCCCTTCCCTATATGATTATCTTGCAGACACACGGCAGGGGAGAAAGAAATGTGCCATTCCAGCCAGCGGAGGGCAGGCGCCCTCTCCCTTTGGTGTGATTTCGGCACTGCCCCTGCTGTTCTGTGTTGAACACCAGGAGACGAGGAGAAGCAAAGAGGAGGCTTTTACAGCTTCCTAGGCGTCAGTGGTGCTTGCAGAGAAACCATTGTGAGTGAGTACCATGGGTACTCACCCTGTGCTACAACCAATGCTAACCACTGAGCAATTCTGAATCACAGAATTACTGAGTTGGAAGGGACCGCTGAGGTCATCGGACCCAACTTCCCACTCAGGACGGTAAGCCAAATAAAAGCTTCTGCAACAAATGCCTTGACTACCTTCCATTTGACTGCATCCAGTGAATGGGAGTCCACCATCTCCCTGGATAACTGGTTAGGCCGTCAAGCTGCTCTCCCCTTAGGAAGTCTTGGCTCATGTTCAGTTGGAATCCGCCTTCCTGTAATTTAAGCCCATTTCTCCTGCAAGGCATCCGACTGCTCCCTCTCAAAGCCATAGAGTGCCTCCCGGTGACACCCCTCTAGAGGAAATTTGTCCCCAAAATCTGCTGACTCGGGTGGTAGACTTTACACCTGACAGTATAGTTTGCATGGATCAAACGTTTGATTGCAGCTATGACTACCTCTGGGCACCATTCGTCATTTTGCCGGGCAGAGTAAAGCAACACCGTGAGTGACTAATATCTTAGGCTCAAAATAATAACCTGCTGATTGCATCACTTTTGAACATGCAGATGCTTCTTTCATGCTAGTCTTAGGTCACCTTCAGTTTTGAAGCTGGGAACCAAATGGCTTAAACGTATCTATGGGCTCCGACCATGATTAGCTTTTCTTCTGCACCTCAAAAGCCCAAAAGGGTAATGGCAATGCTTCCCTATGGACCCTAACATGAAGAACACATGGGAAAGTTTTTGTCTGAATTTCACATCCAGGTGGGTACATTCCTTATACCAATCATTCTGCTTTGCTTCTCTTTCTCCATATGCAAGGAAATGTCATTTTAATGTATGCTGATTAGTGTACATTTAAAGTGACAATAAAGTTATTCTACATCTAAGTCCTGACACTCCTTGAGTTTGCTATTGTAAAGGTAAAGGTTCCCCTCGCACATATGTGCTAGTCATTCCTGACTCTAGGGGGCAGTGATCATTCCCATTTCAAAGCCGAAGAGCCAGTGCTGTCCGAAGACGTCTCCATGGTCATGTGGCCAGCATGACTAAATGCCGAAGACGCACAGAACGCTGTTGCCTTCCCACCAAAGGTGGTTCCTATTTTTCTACTTGCATTTTTTACGTGCTTTCGGACTGCTAGGTTGGCAGAAGCTGGGACAAGTAACGGGAGCTCACTCCGTTACGCAGCGCTAGGGATTCGAACCAACGAACTGTCAACCTTTCTGATCGACAAGCTCAGCGTCTTAGCCACCGAGCCACCCTGTCCCGTGAGTTTGCTATTAAACACTGCAAAATTGAAAACCCGTCCTTCAACTAAATATTACATAGTATCTTCCCTCCCAATAGAAGTACTTTCTGATCAGCATTCTAACTACCACCACCACGACCCCATTCCTCTCTTGGAATACTCCTCCTTTCTCATTTTCCCGTTGCTTTTTCAGCTGCCACTGTGCATTCTAGCACAACCTGCTCAGTAATACCTGGGCTAGATTTTAAAAAAAATAAATGATACATTGCTTTGTAAACACCAGAACTCACTAAAATATCCTACTACCTTCTCAATATAAAGCGCTTCTGGTTTTAGTTGTGATGATCTTGAGTCTGCTACTAGATCCTGGGTACTGTATCAGTATGTCCAGTGACACCTCTTTTGGAGTGCACTAGTATGCATTTATTTTAGATTTTTCTTTTTAAAAGAGTGAAACAAATAACCCTATACCTAAGAATACCTCTGGGTCCTCCAGACTAGAAAAACATTGTTTAAGTGTAAAAATTAAGAATGGTTGAAGAATGGTTGAATGGAAGAACTCTATAAAGAAAGGAAACTGGAGGACATATTGGAAGGAAGTACAGAAGAGGGGATGGGCATCAAAAATTTCAGCAAGGGGTTCTCTGCCCAATTGCTGGGTTGGCATGGCCATGGTGGGCGTGGCCAAGTTGGCCTCCTGCATCACAACAGGCTTTTTCTCCTTCCTTAAGCTCTGGAGCCTCTGGGAGGGCGAAAATTGCTTCCCCCAAGCTCCAGAAGACCTCCAGAGGCCAGAAACAGCCCCATTTCTAGCCTTCTGGAATTTCTGGTAGGCCTGTTTCTTGCCTTCCCCAGCCTCCGGAGGCTTTCCTCGAACCTCTGGGAGGGTGAAAACTGCTTTCCCTAAGCTCTGGAGGCCGGAAACAGTCCCATTTCTGGGCTTCCGGAACTTCCAGAGGCCCATTTTTCTTCCTCCCTGAGCTTCCGTGTGCGCTCTGCACTTACCTCGCATCCAAAACAGGCCGAGTGGAGCCTCCTGGGAGGGGTGGGGCTGGGGGGGACAGCCAGGGGTGGGATTTGGAGGTTCTCCAAACCAGCCATAATGTTAGCTATGGGTACTCCTGAACCCGGGCGAACCTATAGCAGCCGACTCTTGTACAGAAAGTATAGAAACTGAGCTTAGTGTCAGCCTTTCAAAGTGGACCTTTGAAGACCAAAGTCATGAATACTAAAACTACTTTTATTACAGGGTTGCAGTGACAGAATCTTGCAACCCTGAATGTGTCTCTCCCCTCCCTGCCTTTATCCTAAAGAGATCTTGGAAAGGTCCAGCCCGAGAGGCTTTTTCCAATTCCATTCCTACTTTGGATTAGGATTTCTCTTATCCGACGGTTGCCTTGACTCTTGGCTCTTCCTCAGGGTTATTCTCACAGCCCATTCCACTTCATAATTATCTGTGCATTTTGTGAGTGCTCCCTCCCTCCTACGATAACCATTTTATGAGGATGCTTATATTCACACACTTGCAGATGTATCTTTCGGGCCAAATGTATGGGTTTCCTTGTATTAGATTAAGTGATAAGTAGGACCTTCCATAAAATTATAATGGCAAATCTTATTTTCTAATCAGAATCAGATTAATTTGGGGTGCACATGTGTGTTAGTCCATGGCAGAAGAACTATAACTTTTAAAACCCTTATGCAAGTGATTGTAGAAAGGAGCTGATTACATTTTTGTCCTCTTGGTGCCCATGTGCAACTCAGGGTGGCCTACAATGCTATAACATCATGTTATATCCTTCTCAGTTTAGCTGCCAACCCTAGGGCTGATTATATTTTCCACCTGTTTTTCTCTTACCCAGGAAAGGAAAGGATGTAGTGAATCCAGAGTTTCCACCCTCGGATGCTTCCTACCCTAATTGCCTTCAGAGCGCTGGTGGCAGAGTATTTTGGAGTAGAAATTTTGGACACCATCCCAAAGGACAGCTGCAGGCCCAAAATTCAATTGACCAAAAATGTGTCCCCAATTACCCAAGCAGCTGATTTTTCTTAATTTAATTTAAGTAAGTAAATACAGTACTTGTAACTGGCAAGTAAAAAGAGCATTTTTTCTTCTGCTGCTCCAATACTTATGCCTGCAATAATATGCATACGCTTGTGTCACCTAATAAGAAACGTGTTTTGCTTCAGAAATTTATGACTAACGTGCACGTTCGTTAATACTGCCTATCAACAATTAACATTCAATGAATTAAGAATGGCTTCATTAGGGATCACCCATCAATCACGTTTTACTAATCTCTTCAACAGATTTGAAATTCTTCGGTTTGTATCATACACTGAACCACAATTAGCCAGACATAATCTTAGATAGCCTGCTGTAAAGCCTCAGTCCATGTGTAATTATTGGAGCACTGTATTATTCGGGCTACTTGAATAAACCATGGTTTGGGGTATTCTCATACTATGACATTTCCCTTAATCCTCACATGTCAGTCTGAAGATAGCTTATGATCTTACCATGGAAGGTAAAAACAGGCAGGTCTACAAGCCAATCAATGCTCTTTGTCCAGTCAACCAATAGGAGACTCCATAAGAATTATATCAGTGGTGCAATTCAGCTGGTTCTATCTGGTTTGGGCAAACCTCTAGCGGTGGTGGTGGGAGGCTCTGCCCACCAACTTAGACATCATCACACCCCATTTTTGATGCTCTGCGTATGTGCAAAAGGTCCTATGCATGCGTGCACACTCACATTTGTGAACTGGTAGTGAAGGCAAGTTGATTTCAACCCTGAATTATATCCATGATTTGCCACTTTAACTACTGCAGGTCCTGGAAGCAATAAAAACCATCCCCGCCCTCACTGTGGAGGCAGGAAATAAAAGGCAACCCACCCATCCCGCCATGTTCCCAATGCATTTTAGTGAATGTCTGGTTATTTGAGGAGCAGAAGAAAAGATATTTAAGTAATTGCTATAAAGGGGCAATCAAAAAGAGTCAAAAAGGGAGCCATGAAAATATTTACTGACTCCTCACATCCTGAACATAAGTTATTTCAAATTTATGATGCTATAGAGCACTGCACACCAAAACAGCTAGACACAAGGACAGTTTTTCCCCAAACACGATAACTCTGCTAAACCAATAATTCCCTCACCTCTGTCAAACCATTTACTAAGGCTGCATTGCTCTTACTATTAGTCTTCTCATCGTTCCTATCACCCATCTCCTCCCACTTATGACTGCAGGACTGTAACTTTGTTGCCTGTATCCTTACAAATTTACATTGATTTTTTCCTAGCATGATTTGATTGCTTATTTGTACCCTATGACTATCATTAAGTGTTGTACCTTATGATTCATGACAAATGTATCTTTTCTTTTATGCACCAAAGATAAATTCCTTGTGTGTCCAATCACACTTGGCCAATAAAGAATTCTATCTATCTATCTATCTATCTATCTATCTATCTATCTATCTATCTATCTATCTATCTATCTATCTATCTATCTATCTATCTATCTATCTATCTATCATCTATCTATCTATCTATCTATCTATCTATCTATCTATCTATCTATCTATCATCCCTCCCTCCCTCCCTCCCTCCCTCCCTACCTACCTACCCACCCACCCACCCACCCACCCGTCTATCATCCATCCATCCATCCATCCATCCATCCATCCATCCATCCATCACTACCTACCTACCTACCTACCTACCTACCTACCTACCTACCTGTTCACCGGCAAATGCACGCATGACAAAAGCACGCTGACAAAAGCACGGCGAGAAAACCGCGATGTTGAAATCGTGCCCACAACAGCGTGCCGACAACAGCATGCCAACAAAAGCGCGCCTTCAACAATCAATGTGAAAACAACGTAATAACCCTAACCCTAGCCCTAACCCTAACCCTAACCCTTACCTTAACCCTAATCACGCTTTTGTGGGCGCAGTTTGTGGGCGCGCTGTTGTGAACGCGATTTCAACGTCACAGTCTTCTCACTGCGGTTTTGTCAGTGCGCTTTTGTCGTGCGCGCATTTGTCAGGTCACGTACCTACCTACCTACCTACCTACCTACCTACCTACCTACCTACCTACCTACCTACCTACCTATTCAGCAGTCCTCTGTCACAGTGCTCTATTTAGAAGCCCCATTTCCTGAATAGGATGGTTGAGGAAATAAAATGGTGGGAGACTAGAAACCCCCTTCCCCATATGCCACACTTTTATTTCTTGGAGAAATTGGGGCTGAGGGGAGGATGAGAAGATAGAAATGCAATAACACACCAAAGAACTAAAAGGTTCTTGCTAGCAGTTTTGGTGAAAAGGATAGCAGGCCAGCAATCTTGCTGCCAGGTGCTTTTCCCACCCAGCTGTCGTCATGGTTGCCTGTTGCTGGGGTGGCGGGAAGGGAAACTGCATTCTAACCAATGCTTGCAGGCAGTCATCAGGAACACGATGCTGAAGGTTGTGGGAGAGGGAGGAGAATGCCCCTTAGCCTCTGCACGTACAGGTAGTCCTCAACGTACAACCACAATTGAGCCCAGAATTATAGCAATAATGTGTTGCTGTTGTTAAGCAAGGCACCCGGGCAATCTCAGTTCTTCTCGTTGCAGTCATTAGAGCTTGGGATGCCTCAGAGGGCTGGGGGGGGGGGGCGGGAAGGCCCCAGTTGGTCATAAGTCAATGGCTATTTGTTCTGACCTAGGTTTCTCCAAAAAGCCTGAAGTGGATTCCTGATCCTGACAAAACCTCTTTTATTAAACGAATGTGAATTCCTCTCATTCACATTCACAAAGGCCTGGAAAACAGTCTTTCAAAGGTGAAGTTATGATCACAGACCTTATCTAGCTTGGAAAGCTGCCATGTAAATATTTTCCAAATGAGGTGCTGTGCAAGGAAAGACTTGGCACAGAGTATCTGAGATTCACAGACAGATCTTCACACTCCTGAAACGAACTAATGAACGAACGAATGGTTTCCTGCAAAAGCCCACTCCCCTTTCACTCCTCTTTTATTTCCTATGGGAGGGGCCAATCACCTTCCACCTGTGACTTTACTCCCAAGTTGACCCTGATTTCTGAGTTGTTCTTTTCTTCTGGCAGCTCTGCACATGCGCACACCAGGAACAGGCTCCAGCTGTTCCTTTGCCTTACTGCTGTCTAGCTCTAAAGGCAGCTGAGAACTGCTAGATGGCCTTTGCCCAATCCCTACCGCCAACACAGAGCCCTCCGAGCCTTTCCTAGCCTCCAGGACTGGCCCATGCTCCTCCCCAACTTTCTCACTGTCCAACTCTGCTGCCAGCTCTGCTGGCCACTGGTGGGCCACAACATTATTATTTTTCAAAGACAGAAAATAAATTGCTGATCTTCTACCACGAAGCAGCACCTGACACAGTAAAAGCAGCCTGAAGCTTTGTAAGGGGAATTTTATTTATTTCGTTATGAATTTATTTGTTGTCTATCTTGTTTGACTCTGGACATTGGTCCTGTCCTGTGTGAAGAAAAAGGGAAAATGGGCAAAACTTGCCTATGTATCCTTCCTTTGTCTAGTCTACTGTGTGGATAGACCACTGTAAGAATCTGTAGAGACTGCCCTAAAGCAGCATGCTATGCATTTTTCTGGTCACGTGTCCCACCCTGCCCCAAATTCCCAAGCAAAACCAAAACTTGAACTCTTGTCAGGAAAGAAGACTGATCACACTTTTCAAGCCTTCTTTTTGCCTTGCACTCGAACTTTCCTTCCAATCCAAAGCCTGCGGACATCACGCGCCAAAGAAGCTGGTGGACGTTGGCAGCAGAATAGTCACTCCTCTGACTGAGCCAATAGGAAAACAGATCACCACGATCTCTAGAGAGTTTGGGGTGGAACAATATGGGATGGATGCGCTTGCTTGCATGCCCCACACCCACAATGCAATGCGCCCCACCCCCTGCAAGTGTGTGCAACCCCCCCACGCATCCGTGCATACCCCCCCCCCAACGTAGGCAGGAGGAGTTTTTACCCTCCCCTGGCTTCAGGAAAGCCTCCGGAGCCTGGGGAGGGTGTTTATGAACTTCCGGTTGGCTTGTTAGGCCTGTTTTTCGCCCTCCCCAGGAACCGGAGCCTTTCCTGAAGCCTGGGGAGGGCAAAAACGGCATCCCCCAGCCCTCTGGAAGCCAGAAATGGATCGTTTCTGAACTTCTCGTTGGCCTGTTGGGCCAGTTTTGTGCCCTCTCCAGGTTTGGGAGGCTTTACTGAAGCCTGGGGAGGGCGAAAACAGCCTCCCCCGGCCCTCCGGAAGGCCAAAAATCAGCTATCTGGCGCGCATATGCACACCAGAGGTGACGGCTTGTGTGCCGGCAGATATGGCTCGTGTGCCATAGGTTTGCCATCACAGGTATAAGGACTCCTGCCTTGGACAGGATGTTGGACTAGAAGATCACGAAGGTCCTTTTCATCCCAATGATTCTATGATTTTATGAACTACAGCCTCTGCAGAAAACTCACATTCTATTGTATTTGATCCTCATTGCCTGTGGCAGATTATCAGCCAATGTGAATGACACTGAATTAATCCCCACAATTAATGCTATTGTGTTCCATTGCAAGTGGACACCTTAAGCCATTTTCTGTTTCCAAGAAAGGCTGACTATATGTTCTTCAAGGTGTTAATTTTATTTATTATACTACAGTGTTTATGTTTAATAGTTTGTAACCACTGTGCTGCTATGATAAATCATAGTAGAGTTGTTCTGTCTAAGCACCTTATGCTATGCTGTATATGTCACTCTAGACTCCTGAGTCTACCTTCTCATATTTGCCATGCCTAACATCCATTGTCCCACTCATTTTAATTAGTGTACCAATCCACCAGTGGTAAGTTCCGGATCCCATTGCAACTGGTACGGTTCAACAGGGCCGGGCGTCCACCACATGAATGCATGCAGCACACACACGCAGTGTGCGCATGCATACTTACCACCCGTGATGCTCCAGCTGCTCGGCGGAGCGTCACACAGGCGCCATACACTCCGTGCGCATGCGCGGAAGCCCCCAAAACCGGTAAGTTTAGTTTAGTTTAGTTTTGGTTTATTTGTATGCCGCCCTTCTCCAGGAGGGACTCAGGGCGGCGAACAACTCAAAGGGGAAAGGGAACATAAACAACAGTACACATAATTAAAATACACGAAAATCACACATCCATACCAGTCGAGAGGGGAGGGGAACTCATCAACCCCAGGCCTACCGGCACAGCCAGGTTTTGACGGCTTTCCGGAAGGCCTGGAGAGAGGTGAGGGTCCGGATCTCCGCGGGGAGTTCATTCCAAAGGGCCGGAGCTGCTACAGAGAAGGCCCTCCCCCGGGTAGTAGCCAGATGGAATTGGCTGGTGGACGGAACCCGGAGGAGGCCGACCCTGTGTGATCTGATGGGTCTTTGGGAGGAAATTGGCAGCAGGTGGTCTCTCAAGTACCCAGGTCCAATACCATGAAGCGTAAGGAGCGTGGGTGGGTGGATGGCCCCTTCGGAGCACTGTACTGAAACAGTACCCGGTACTCCTGGCAGGCAGCGGTACTCCCGTACTGGGGCATACCGGTCGTAACCCACCATTGCAACCCACATTTTACAAATAGATGAGAATATTTGTAGCTCAGAGTTGAACTGTGAAGATTTTGCTCAGGAACTCCCTGAGATTGGTTGTTTTCTTGCAGATGTTTTATCACCTAGATAGGTAAGGTCATCAATATATTTATACTTTAAGCCTTTGAATCACTTTTGATCTCAGGCGGCTTCGTGGATGCATCCATGCCATTCTATTGGCAACATTTTCAAAGTGGTTTTGCCTTTGCTTTCTTCCTAGGACTGAGAGAGAGGAGCTGGTCCAGGATCACCCAGCTGGCCTTGTGCCCAAGTGGGGACTAGAATTGATGGCCTCCCAGGTTCTAGCCTGGGGCTTTAATCACTTCCCCACGCTGGCTCTCCTGTTTATGTTACCTACCTGACTCAAGGAGATCCCCGAATGCCTTCCAGCTGACTGGGGAATTCTGGGAGTTGAAGTCCACAAGTCTTAAAGTTGTCAAGGTTGTGAAACACTGGCCTATGAGAGTATCTGAAATCTGCAACCACTTTCCGACTCTGACTCAGAAGTCCCTACAAGATCTGAACTGAAAACATATCCATTTGCTTTTATACAATACTAATTGGTTGGATACCCGTGCTTCACTATGGAACTATGTGATTGGGCTTGATAAATTAACAGTTAAAGCTTGAACATTAATGAGTAGTTACTATTGGCCTCTCATCTCCCCTTCTCTCCCTCAGGCTATCCCCACAGAAGCCTCTTCTATCTTATTCCCTTCTCTTCCTCAGGTTGGACCCATTGATCCTCATCCCATCCCATAGGCCAGATGAGTCACATACTGGCTATGCCCATGTGGCAGTTGGAGCAGAATTCTTTTCAGGTGGGAAGGAGGAGTAGACTGTCTAACTCCTCAGAGCATGTTAATAATAATATAAGAAATACTAATGCTCTGAGGGTCATTTTTTAAAATCCTTTCTAAGAGAGCACCTAAAAGCTAAGAGGAACATACGTGCCAAATTTCAAGTTTTGTGAGATGCTGCCTCTAAGTTATCCTTGCTGTGAAACCATACATTTATTCGAGACTGTAAGAGATACTGGAAATGGTACCAAGTTAAACTGCGTCATAAATGGAGATAAGATATATTCCCTTCTAAGATGAAGTAGATAGGTGAGAAACCCATGGACCCAATTTGCTAGATTTTTGATAGGCTTTGGTCCAGACTCAACAGCTGCTGCTGAAAAAGCCCAAGGTCTTTGTAAGGAGATTGCATTCGTTTAAAACCCAGCTACCCTTGAAGTCAACTAAGGCTCCTCACCAAGGTTACTTAGCAATGTCATCCTCGCTGGATGATAAATTTAGCCTTGACTTGCTTATAAATTAAAACAAGCTGCGGCTGTAGGAAGTCTTAGAAGCCTGCTTCTCCAGAGTATAAGACATCCATCGTGTATGCCCTGATGAAAATGGTTTCTCCCTGTTGGGTTTTTACCAGCACCCAAATGGCTGGAATTAAAAGCCGAAGCTGGGAGCCTGAACCATGATATTGATAGAAGGTTGATTAAATCCTGACTTACATAATAATTTAGAACAAAGAAAGCAAGGGAGGATGTTTATCTGTTTCACACATGCGCAAATAGGCTGTCCTTATTGTCATTCTAAGATGCTGAGCTTGTCAATCAGAAAGGTTGGCTGTTCGGCGGTTTGAATCCCTAATGCCGCATAATGGAGTGAGCACCCGTTACTTGTCCCAGCTTCTGCCAACCTAGCAGTTCGAAAGCATGTAAAAATGCAAGTAGAAAAACAGGGACCACCTTTGATGGGAAGGTAACAGCGTTCCGTGCACCTTTGGCGTTTAGTCATGCCGGCCACATGACCACAGAGACATCTTGGGAGAGTGCTGGCTCTTCGGCTTTGAAACGGAGATGAGCACCGCCCCCTAGAGTCAGGAACAACTAGCACATATCTGCGAGGGAAACCTTTACCTTTATTGTCATTCTCTGTGAACAGAGAATGTTGTGGTTTTCTTCCCATTTTGCCTTGCTAAAAGGGGGCTACTTTGGTTTGCCAGCAACATGGTTTTTAAGCCTCACCCCACTCCTGCCTCCCAGATTTCTATTTAGTTCTACAATGTCTGTCTGTCTGTCAGTCAGTCTGTCTGAATGTTTTTCAGCCTTGAGAACTTCAAAATGTGTGGACTTCAACCCACAGCCAGTGAGCCAAGGGAAGAAGCTGGAATTGCTTAATGATAGCACGGTCTGCTTAACAACTACAGCGATTCGCTTAACAACCGTAGCACAAAAACTTGTAAAATTGAGTGTGATTCACTCCTTGCTTAGCAATGGAAATTCTGGTCCCAATTGGAACTGCGAATTGCGAATTTCTTTGTATATTTGCAAACATTTAAGTTCCTGCGAAGGTTTGCCTTTGCCTGCTCTGCAGGTTCTCTAAGGTATGTTTTAAAGGTTTGGGAACATATGTTTTACCAGTGTATTTTTAACCAAAAGAGCAACCAACTGTGAGGCTTGTCACTCAATAGGTTCAGGGCTCCTGCAGTGTATTAGGAAGTGGCATACGGTCAGGCAGGGGTGAGTGTTAAACAATCAGCTAATATTATGGTGATGAATGGCTTTCCAATGGATGCTAGATAGGAAGATTGAGGAGGCAGGCTTTAAAGACATTTATTTATTTAGAAACAAAGAAATATACATGCTGCATCTCATAACATCAAATTCCTTTTGTTGTTAGTTGCGAAGTCATGTCTGACTCACCATGACCCCATGGACAATGATCCTCCAGGCCTTCCTGTCCTCTACCATCGTCTGGAATCCATTTAAGCTCACACCAATTGCTTCAGTGACTCCATCCAGCCACCTCATTCTCTGTCAGTCCCTTCTTCTTTTGTCCTCAATTTTTCCCAGCATTAGGCTCTTCTCCAGTGAGTCCTTCCTTCTCATTAGGTGGCCAAAGTATTTGAGTTTCATCTTCAGGATTTGGCCTTCTAGAGAGCAGTCAGGGTTGATCTCCTCTAGGACTGACCAGTTTGGTCACCTTGCAGTCCAAGGGATTCGCAGGAGTCTTCTCCAGCACCAGAGTTCAAAGGCCTCAATTCATTGGCCCTCAGCCGTTCTTATGGTCCAACTTTCACAGCCATACATTGCAATAACATCAAATACTCTAGTTTTATTTTTAAAATGGATAGTGATAGCAACAACTTTACTACAGTAGTAAGCAGGGGATACAGAAGAAGTGCACAGTTTCAGTAATGAATATGAAAACTTGACTCCTTCTTCACTGCCTCCTCCTCTTCTGTAGCACTGAATAGTAGATTAACTGATTGATTGATCTGCAATAACCAGTGAATATCATAAAATGCAACCCAATTATAGCAGAGCTAGTAGAATCTGAAAAAAGGGCAACAATTTAGTCCTTCTTCTACCCTCTGCTCCTTGCCCTCGTCCTCTTTTTCCTGTTCTATAGCACTGAACAACAGTAGTTTATAGATTAAGTTCACTATTAAAGTTAAAGTTTGATGTATTTCTGAATAGGTACCAATATTACATGTGTCAGTGTCTGTAGAATCCAGGTTGTTCAGAACTTGGCAAACCTTATTGGTTTAGAAAGAAAAGCATCCCAATACATTTGATGTTCTAAGCACACTTTACTTAGCTGAAAAGGGGTCCTTGCTTCTCTACATTTTAAGAGTGTAGGAAAAGGTAGCTCTTCGTGTATAGGCCTTCTGTGATTCTTGCCATGTTATTTCAATACCTAAGCACCACAAGAGCTTGCTTGCTGGATCTTGGTCTCATGCCCTCCTCTCTGTAAAAGAGATGAAATTGGCAAGGGGCAAATCAGAGCCAGGTGTATTCAGAAATGTGCAATACTGGGTGTGTTGCCAAGCTGTCATAAGTGCAGTTTGACACATTTTGGCATCAAGATTTCTAACTGAATTTTGCCAGCCCCAAAGTTTTATCTAGCTTACCGCTGGGAAAATTAAAGCAATATGGGAGCCACTTTGGCGCTAGGCAAATGCATCAGGCAGCACCATCAACAACAGTTGTGGGCATCCTTGTTTGGGGCCATGAACTGGGAGTAGCAAAAGCCAGGCAATGCAGATCATGGTCTAATTCCATATGGGCTTCTCAAAGCCAGCAAAACACACACAAGAGGAATAAAATAATCTGGATGTCAAAATCAAGTCAGTCCTAGGCAGGATTTCAGAAGACAAAGGCAAGAAAGCAAAAGTTGTGAGCTCCATCCCCATTTATTCTCTGCTTCCCGAGTCCCAGCTGATCTGTGAGGAAATGGGGATTTTGCAGTAACCTTCCCCTGGAGTGGGGAGGGAATGGAGATTTTACAGTATCCTTCCCTTGCCATGCCCACCAAGCCATCAAGCCACGCCCACAGAACCGGTAGTAAAAATTTTGAATCCCACCACTGACGTATAAGATCATACAAAGATCACAAATCAGGTCTAAGTGATACAACACAGTTGGCCAGAGTCACTTCGACAGTGAGATGAGTGGCTTATACATTTAATCGATCGATCAATAAAAATAAATAAGCCCATGAAGTAATCGCTCTATTATGATAATATTTTTTTAAAAATTGCTGCTGATTGTGAGGTTTTGCTTGATAAATGTTTGAGATTCTAAAAGAGTCATCCCCGTTTCTTGTATTTGCATTGTCAATTCCCTAAATGGATATCATTCAATAAAAGGAACATTTGGAGTAGTTGATTTCCTCCCATAGGCTAGCTAGAGAGCCTTACTCCTAATTTCTTTCACTTTGTCTATGTTCTCTGATGCAACAAGGAAGACAAATGCCCAGGTTTAATGGAAGCAGCCAATGTAATTAAGGATAGGACTCCTGCCATTTTTGTGATTTAACACGCATCGTTTCAGCATTTTCTCTCTACAACATGGCAACAGAAAGCTCAGGATGCCAGCATTCGCCCTTATATATTCAACAATGAAAGCTGCTCTTCTTGAATTTCAGAAAGACTTAAAAAAGTCAGAGGACTCTGAACAAATGGAAATGCTTGACAATCCTCATTACAGGATTAAGATTTGTCATTTCTATGGACAATACCATGTTTCTCTGAAAATAAGACTGGGTCTTATATTAAGTTTTGCTCCAAAAGATGCATTAGGGCTTATTTTTTGGTTAGGTCTTGTTTTTGGGGAAATACGGTACTAAATGCACCTGCCTGGTTGACAATCTTAACTGGGCCTTATTTTGGGAGTAGGGCTTATATTACGAACACTCTGAAAAATCATACTAGGGGTTATTTTTCAGTTGGCTCTTATTTTGGGGAGAAACAGGGTAGTAGTATCGCCTTTGGCCTGCAAAAAACTGGATAACCATTGGAGAGTGACCAAGAGTTATGGATGCCATTTTGAGATTTTCTGAATTTTTTTTTCCAGCCCAGCTTTGGTAGCGATATCCATAGTCCAACTCTGTTCCCTTCCTAACATGTGTCACATTGTCTCTTCTGAGGAGACCATGATGGTAGAGATCAAGGGCAAGAGTTGGGTTGGGAAGAACATATACAATATCTTGGGTGAGAAGGGGTGGGGGCGGAGTAGAGCACAGTAGAATGGAGTGGAATGGAATAGAAGAGAAGAGAATAAAAATGCCAGAGCAGGGAGACTCAGTCCTGTGTCTCAGAAGACTTTACTACTAAAGAATTTGTGGAACTATCCAAGTGGCAGGTCAGTTAATTCTTGAGGGTGTTATAGAAGTTAGCACCCACCCCTCTCCTAGAAGAATCAAATATACTAGGAAATTTTGAAAAGGCAGAATTTTATATTTCCCTGGATCAAAAATGGAGAAACATGTTTTTAGGCAGGAAACAAACTCATTCTTAATAGCCCCCACTTTCTTAATGGGCCATTAAAATGCCTGAGACAGTCTATTCTACATAACAAAGAGTTCCCCTTTCAGCGCCAGGGTGATGGGATAAAGGCATCACCCAATCACCATTAGCCCTTTATCCAATTATCACATGGTATCTGGGAACTCAACCAAACTTGGACTCAAAACATAACCTAGAGAGTTTCCCCTACATCGCCCCATGGGAGTGTGACAACCAATCAGAATACATTTCTTACACAGGAACAGGAAACAGAGAGGTGGGGCTAAACAGAGTATAAAAGACCCAGCAAGTCCCTCTTTTCTTTCTCTCTTTTCTTCTTTACCCAACATCTGGAAATATGTGACCCCCCTTTTCTGTTCAGGAACTCAAGCCATGTGATCCTGTCCACCATTAAACCATCTTTCCAACCAGCCTCCATGTTTCCAGTGTCTTTTTTCCCACTTGGAACTGAACCCATGACATTTCTTCCAACAGTGTCTATGGAGTTTCTCAATCATCCAGCTCATGGTTGTCAATCATCCAGCAAATGGTTTTGAACAGTTTCTGTTCAAAGGGCAAAGAAAGTCCAGTTGCCTTTCGAACAGCACCTTTGGGTTAATTTCTAAGAGTATCAACTGGTTCTATATTGAAGTGAGCTTGCATAATAATGTCTTACCTACGGTAATTGTATTGATAGCAATTGAGTCGCAAATACGAGTATAGGTCAAGAGAAGTCCTGTTCTTGCAAAGAGCCAGAGATAAGATGGGTCAGGTGATTTGCACAGCACACTAAGTCAGGCATTATGTTCATTGTGGTTAATTAGACAGCAAATGTTCCCTCATAGCAAACCACAAACATGTACATTTTTCATCCAGACATCAATATCGGCACCTAGTCAACCAGCACTTCCTGGGTTTTTAAACATTGAAACAAAACTGAACATGTGGTATGTAAGCTACAGTGCACAGAGTGGGGAATGGCTGAGCCACTCCTGGTCCAATTTCATCACCTATACAAACCAGGACCAGCTAACATTATAGCTGGAGGGACCTTATTTTGTAGCCCTGCTATCTCTGTCTCAGTATTGAGTAGTACTAAGTAGTTAACTACTTTAAAAGCTTGGACTGTATGTAAAATCAGTTTAGCTGAAAAAAACGTACTACAGCCATATGTGCAAATGATGGTTAATCTGCTTCTCCTCAAACATAGCTTAAAGAATTGGCAAGGTCCGTTATATGGTGATTAAGATTTTTTCTTATCACCCGAGTATAGGAAGTGATGGCTAACCTTTTTTAAAAGGTGTGCAAAAGTTGTGTGTGCACACGCTATTGCGCCCATATGACCCCCCACGCATATGTGCATGACCCCGCTGTATGGGGGAGGGATTTTCGTCCTCCCCAGGCTCCAGAGGCTTTCCTGAAGCCTGGGGGGGGGGAGGGCGTGAAAAACAGTCCTGACCTCATCAGTATATATGAGAAGGTAGAATTAAAATTAAAAGCAGATAAAGATAGTCCTTGACTTATGATCACAATTGAACCCAAAATTTCTACTGCTAAGCGAAACAATTGTTAAATGAGTTTTGTCCCATTTTATGACCTTTCCTGCCAGTTGTTAAGTGAATCACTCCAGTTATTAAGTTAGTAAACCTGGCTTCCCCATTGAATTTGTTTGTCAGAAGGTCCCGACATAGCAGTTGCCAAGCCTCTGAATTTTGATCACATGATCATGACTCATGATTCATGAGGATGCTGCACTGGTCATAAGTGTGAAAAATGGTCATAGCTCACTTTTTTCCAATACTGTTGTAACTTTGAATTGTCACTAAATGAATGAGTGTAAGTTGAGGATTACCTGTACAGATCAAGTTGGAGAAACCCATATAAATAGCACTTAGCAATAGCATTTAAGACATATACACTTCACAGTGCTTTTACAGCCCTCTCTAAGCAGATTTACAGAGTCAGCTTATTGACCCCAACAATTTGGGTCCTCATTTTACCCACCACAGAAGGATGGGAGGCTGAGTTAACCTTGAACCTGGTGAGATGTGAACTGCCAAACTGCAGGCAGCCAGCAGTCAGCAGAAGTAGC
The DNA here is from genome assembly GCF_051295495.1 of Thamnophis sirtalis. Taxonomy (NCBI): domain Eukaryota; kingdom Metazoa; phylum Chordata; class Lepidosauria; order Squamata; family Natricidae; genus Thamnophis; species Thamnophis sirtalis. The sequence continues at coordinate 149,997,760 of NW_028261383.1, read as the reverse complement.
AACAGTACTATACTCTAAACCACTGCACCACCATGGCTCAGCTTCAAAAAATATTCAAAGCAATCTTATCTGAGCCGTTATCTAGAAAGAAAATTCTAACAAGTGCACTTTGATTTGATTAAACAACCTTGTTTTCATCAGGAGAGCTGAGGCCAATCATATGGGGAGTGGGATGCCATTCCATATGAAGTGGAAGCAATGAGAAAGTTTTGATTTTAGAAACGTGCTTAAAGAAAAGGTTGTGCGGGGGGAGATTATTTTTCCCTGTAAGGTCAAAGAATCTGAAAGAATACAGTGAACCTTGTTAATAAAAATAGCGATAGTTCACAAGTGCAAATAGAAATATGTACATACTATTTCCATAGCAAGGAAGATGAAGCAGGAATGGTTAAATCAATCATATTTATTCAAAGAGGAGAATATATTTAAGTATGTTTTCTACTTAGATATCACTTCTGGATTTTGTGCTTTTGATGAAAAAAAAAGAAATTTTGACTTTGCTTTTGTTGATTACATAGATTTGTCGTTATAGAAATGGCTAGCTATATACTAATGCAGTGGTGGATTGCCAATTTTTTTACTACCAGTTTGGGCGCGGTCCTGAGTACACGTGAGCCTCCAACCGCTGCTACTATCAGTTCAGCCAATCTGGGCCGAACCGGGAGCAACCTACCCAGGGGTGGGTTTCTCGCCCCGTTCCAACCGGTTCGGTTGGAACGAGGCCGGCGGCGTCCTTGCGCACGCACGCGGCACATGCATGCATACTAGCGTCCGCGCGATGCTCCAGCTGCTCCTGGAGGATCGCGCAGGCGCTGTATGCGTTCTGCGCATGCGTAGAAGCGCAGAATTCGTAAAAACCGGGTAAGGAGCGGGCGCGGGTGTGCGGGCGCGGGTGTGCGGGCGCACGCGGGCGCGCGGGGGGGGGGCTTCGCCGTTCCCAGAAGTTACTTACTTCCGGGTTCGGCGACCAACCGGATCGCAGGGACCGGTGCGAACCGGTCGAAACCCACCCCTGAACCTACCTCTGTACTAATGTGTAAAAGCAAAAAGTTGAGGCTTGGTAGTGTTTTTGTCTTGTACTGTGCTAAAAAGAGTTGTACCTCATATTTTTGTTTTTTCCTCTCCTTTTCCTTCCCCTAATTTCTTTGTATTTTATATAATAAAAAAACAAACAAACAAAAGAGTAGCAGCAACTGAAAAGGCATGATTCTGCCCCTGAAGATGACAATCTCTAATTAAAGAGTCATGTAGAGCAGTGTTTCTCAACCTTGTCAACTTAAAGATGTCTGGACTTCAACTCCCAGATTTCCCCAGCCAGCGAATGCTGGCTGGGGAATTCTGGGAGTTGAAGTCCAGACATCTTCAAGTTGACAAGGTTGAGAAACACTGATGTAGAGTGCCCATTCTACTAGAACTTACTGGGTAGGCCGATGTTCACCTTAAAAATATATATATTTCTGCAACTCTTCATCATTGTTGTCAGTTTTTAGCATCCATATTAGTATAGTGTTGTCTGCAAATTTGGCCATCTTACTGCTTAGCCTTAACATCATTTATGAATACATTCAAAAGCATTGATCCCAGCCCAGCCCACTGAACATCTTACTTTAATGTTGTTCTAATGAGAAAGTGCCATTTTTCTTACTCATTGCTCATTGATTTTAGCACTCCATCAAGGGGCATCCTCTTATCCCCATGATCACTAAGTTTACTCCAGAACTTTTGTCAATGGCACCACTATAACCAGTGGTGGGCTTCAATCAGTTTAACAGCCGGTTTGGTGAGCAGCAGTCAAAAACTGCCCGTTTTAAGCTCTAAAATTTACCTTCTGTTGCAGGACTGGTGAGTAAAACAGCCGAGGCATGACAATCTGCTTTGCCACGCAAATCAGCTGAGCTGAAAAACACAGAAATAAATAAATAAATATATATATATATATATATATATATATATATATATATATATATATATATATATATATATATATATATATATATATATATATATATATATATATATATATATATATATATATATATATATATATATTTAGGACAGAATAGGGCTGGGGCAGGTGGGCCGGGCCAACTGAAGACCGGAACTACTGGTTCGCCTGAACTGGTCCGAACCAGCTGAATCCCACCCCTTGACTATAACATTGTGGATAAATAAAAATCCAACCACAAAATATACGGTACGTATTCCATTTCCTTAAACAAGATTCAACCAAGCTATGAGAGTATCCATGAACCGAACGCATTCTTAAAATGCTATTCATCTGGAGATCAGTGTTGTTAAAAGTTAAAAAGAACACAGCTGATTTTTAATGAACCATAAGAGGAATTTACTTGATTACTGTAGTGAAATTATAATTAACCCCCCCCCCCCAATTTCATGAAACTGCAGCTGACTTTTCCAATACTTAATAAAAAGAAGGGTTTGGGGAGTTTTGCATTAGTAACTACGCATATTGTTTTAAAAGGCAAATAGCAGGTGTGGGGGTGGTTGATTTAGATGGAGACACCAGCTAAGGGATTTTTAATATTCTGCCCCAGTCTTTGGTCCTGAAAAATGGCATGATTACTGCAACGTATCTTTTGTACTGGATCATGTATTTATATCATTCGAAGCAACTACTCTGCCATCATCAACTGCTGTGAACTAGAAAGTTCCCTTCTATTAGACACTCAAAGGAAGTGATGGCGAACCTTTTCGGCACCAAGTACTCAAACCGGAATGTGTGTGCATGTGCATGCGCTGGCCAGCTGGTCTTCGGGTTTCCAGCATGCATGCTGGCCAGCTAGTCTTTGTGTGTGCTGGAGCACCAGAAACACAAAGACTAGCTGGCCGGCACGCACATACCTGTTTTTTTGGGCATTTTTCAGGCCATTTTTGGGGTGTTTTCAGGCCATTTTGGGGGGCATTTTTGGGCCCAGGCAAAAAAACTGGCCTGAAAATGGCCCAGAAAGCAGCCTATTTTTTTAAATTTTGGCTGTTTTTCGGGCGGTTTAAAGGCTGTTTTCCGGCACCTGCAAAGACCAGAAACCAGAAGAGTAGCTGGTGACATCGCACTTGCCCAAAGAGAGGTCTCTGTGTGCTACCTTTGACATGCGTGCCATAGGCTCTAAGGATTAGAAGAATAAGGGAACATTCAGCTGATTTCTGCCCTCATTGTTCCTCTACTTGAGACATTCCACTATGAGAAGCCTTAGAACTATCCTGTCCAAATAAACCGATCTTGAATTTATGGTTGTTTCTAAAGGATACTTAGCTAGCTTTACTTTGCTACGTTGCCAAGTAAAAACAAAGATCTTAAAGGAAAACTAACAAAAAGCATATTTCACATGGGTCTCCATATTATGTATTTTTCTCACATGTTTGGTCGAAAGCATATCTTTTATGTTTATTAATTACCAAAGCTATATGCATTTTTGTAGTGCTTTTATTCTAAGTTCATTATTAATTCATTTCAAACGTTCCTTGAAGAACATTCATTTCCTTCTTCTGAAAATCCAGATGAATCACTTAAAAATATAATTTGATTTTAGAAGAAGCTATCAATCCATTTGGGTGACAAGGGCCGCATAATAATTTTTCCCTGCTTAGTGTTTTGGGACAGGTCTGGGACTTCTTCAGGAGAAGGCCACGAAGGTGTGATAGCAGCACTGTTGAAGCCTTGTCTCTTTACTAAGGTGCAAACCTTTGATTGATGGCGATGATTACCATTTTGTCTGGTTTGACCTCCTCCCCAGATGTTGCCGCACAGACAGTCCAACACATCTGAAAGGCACCAAGTTGCTGAATTAGAATGTCACTAAATAACGTTACAACATAATATTGATATAAATTATGTTCCCCCTCCTCAATGACTTATGACTGTTCTTTTTTTTTGGCCTTTCTTGTTTTTGCAGTTTTCTGAAATAATAGTTTGTTTTATTGTTAGGGTTTAGATTTCTGGGGTTAGAGTGATTGTAATTTTCTCTTGCAACACACTCATGATAAAGTGCCCCAATTCTCTAAAAATTGCAGAAACAATTCCAAATGGGCTAAGGTACCCCACTTCTCTGAACATCTGGCGTTCACATGCCCATCCTGGAAGGATTTCAAGCTTCACATGTAATTCTATAAATATAATTGGATTTTCCATGGAACATCTTGACTTGGCAGATTGGGCTCACGGGGGCTGGGAGAGAGAGAGAGAGAGAGAGAGAGAGAGACATACTTATGCCTGGATTCAGTTTATAATCAGCTACAGATGCCATGCAAGGAGTACTTCTTTAAGGTAGCACTGCTTTCTGCCACTCACACACTGAATAATAGCACTTCAGGGCTGCTATGTGGAAGAGCCCAAACCTGAACAATTTTATGCATGTTGAATGTTGTTGGCCTAAGGTGAAAACGTTAATATCAATATAAACCAGAATGGTCTAAACCAGCCTTAATCCTGGACTGGTAAGTAAGTAAGACAATGACAGGGAAAAAATGTGCCCAAGACATATTTATCCAATTTTGTAACATCATTTTTGTGAGATCATAAAAAGAGTATAATATCCATTTCCTGCTAATTTTCAAATCATATTTTTAAAAAGCAACCAAGGCAGTATATAAAGTACTATTAAATCTAAAGAACCAAAGTAATACATGAAGCGTCCTATGGCACAAAACGGCATCAGGAAAATAATGTATTTTGAGCACCAGTAACCAAATCCAATTTCTTTTTTTAAAAAAATGCATGAGTGTTTAATAGAGCTAGCATGATATTTTGGAAGAGTTTATTACTAATGTTAAATATGTAAACATTTGATTTATAGTTGTCAACATTGCCTTCCTTGATGTTTTGTTACTGGACTCTCCAATATTTTTTTATTCCATGGCTCATTATCTTCTTGAACATTTAATTTAATCTATACTAACAACCATTTATTTTTCATTATTGTAGGCTTATTTTTTTTGTAATAGGCATATGACATTTTCTGGTACCAGAATCTGTTCTTAAGCACTTAAGATGGCTCCCTACTGAGATTTTGAAAAGTGTTTTCACTGAAAATACAGCCTCTTGTACTTTTTTATGGGTCAAACAATGCTTATGTCACAACTCTGTAAATAACGGAAAAATCATAAATTAATCCTGTTATTCCACACTCTGTCCAGATTCTGTAATAAAAGAATGACCTTGTTCTCTTCTAATCTATATTTCCCTGTAAATGATCACAGTGAAGTTGGCAATGCATGCCATGATTTTCTAGATATAGAAGGAGAATTCCCCAACTTTCCAGATTCTGGGAAACATCACCCAATTTATAAGATGCAGGGATGGGCTGCTGGGGGCTCAAAGAGTTCAGGAGAACCTCTAGTTAAGATTCTGTGCAGTTCAGGGAACCCCAAAATCCCACCCTGGGCTGGCCCCGTCCACCCCTCTCCTCCCAGGAGTCCCATTTTGGATGCAGGTAAGTACAGGGCACACATGGAGACTCAGGTAGGGCGAAAAACGGGTCTACCAGAAGTTCAGGAAGGCTGGAAATGGGCCCATTTCCAGCCTCCAGAGAGCCTCCGGAGCCTGGGGAGGCCGTTTTCATGTTCCCAGAGGCTTGAGGAAAGCTTCTGGAGCCCCGGGGAGGATAACACCCTCCCACCGCCAGGGGTGTGCAGGGAGGCTGACTAGGCCATGACCATTCAGCAACTGGACAGAGGAGCCTTGCCCTTGCTAAATTTTTTGAAGTCCACCCGTGGAAGGATGCCTTCAAGTCTTAGGGACTTGAAAATATCTGGGCAGTATTATGGAAGTGCTTGCCAATGTCTTTTTCCAAGCTGTTCTTTTGACTTCCCGGCCTTGTCAGCACTGGAATTGCTAAGAAACGCCACATCCAAGTAATAAACTTGGGCCAATTCTTAGTTTCAGAGATAAGCTATGACTGGATCAGTGCAGCCCTTTGCTTCTAACTTATGTAAGGGATGTCACAATGCCCATATCAAAACAGGTATTAAGGGCAAGTTTCCAGGGGGAAAATTAAGCATTAATTAAACAGCAAAAGATTATTTGTTTATGATCTATATTTAAATTTGAAATTTTTATATCTCCTTTTCCAATAGTTGAAACTCTGTGATTGAAGCTTCCCTACTTGAGAATTTTCTCACCAAAAGATTATTCTTATAATTGTATCATAAGAATATGCAGAAAAATGCTATGTATGATGTAAGAAATCATTTTTAAAGTGTTTATTTGACCAAAAACATTATGTATAAGTAAAGCCCATCTATCCAAATTTCTTGCTGTTTCTAGGGCAATCTATCCAAATTCAGTTTCCTCATCTGAGCTATTTCACTCTAGGTATTCTTACACCACCTACAACAGATGTGGTCCAACTTTAGAAAAGAATAGAAATGACATTCCTGCAATCTAAGAGAAAATGTCACACTCCCAAATCACATTAAGGGCAGCCCACAACCAACAAATGGTTCCTCAACTCTGTAGAATCTGCAGAATTAAATCAGGAATACCACCTTTCGCTTGGGTTTGAATCAGTGGTGGGTTTCAAATTTTTTTTGAATCTACTCTGTGGGTGTGGCCTCCTTTGTGGGAGTGGCTTGCTGGCCATGTGTTTTTTTTTCTCTCTCTCTCCCTCCCTCCCTCTCTCTCTCTCTTTCCTTTTGTCTCTCTGTCCCTTTCTTTCTTTCTTTCTTTCTTTCTTTCTTTCTTTCTTTCTTTCTTTCTTTCTTTCTTCCTTTCTCTTTCTCTTTCTCTTTCTCTCTCTGTGTGAGTCTGTGTGTGTTTGTGTGTCTTTGCCTCTCTCTCCCTCCCTCCCTCTGTGTCTCTCTATGTGATTCTCTGTGTCTGTCTGTCTATCTGTGTGTGTGTGTATGTGTATCTCTCCTCCCTCCCTGTGTCTGTGTCTGTCTCTCATTCCCTCTATCTCTCTGTGCCTCTGTCTGTCTGTCTCTCTCTCTGTGTGTGTATCTCTCTCCTTCCTCCCTCTGTGTCTGTGTCTGTCTCTCATTCCCTCTATCTCTCTGTCCCTCTGTCAGTCTGTCTGTCTCTATCACACGCACACACATATAGACACAGAAACAGACACCCACACACATACTGTGGTCACCTTGTTGAGTGTTCCAATCACATTTGAAACACTCAACAACTGGCCTGTATTCATGTTCTTTTGCAGCATTCTGCAGACATGGGAGCAATATATATGGTTAAAAGTACCTGGCAGTGGCGTTCTTCCCTGGGGGGGCTCCGCAGAACATTCCAAGACCAATGGCTCCGGGATGAGGGACGGAATCTTCGCCATGGGCCAGTAAAGCTTCATCCACCAGGCAGAAGGACCAAAGCCCCTCTCCCAACTGGCCCTTCCTCCCTCTGAGGGCAAGGGACCCGGCTGCCCCGCTGCCTCTGGCTTCCTTCCGAGAGTCTCCACTCTCCGGGGCTGTAATTGTGCAGGCTGTGCGTGCGTGCTTATGTTTTCCACGGGGGTGACGGATGGGCTCAGGAATCGCTCCATGCCTTGGAAAACATAGGCGCGCACGGGCAGTGGGGCAGCCGGGACAAGGGAGTGCAACCCATGCGGCTTGTTCAAACAGCAAAAGAAGGGACAGGAGAGGAGTTCGGTTCTTTGAAAAGCCCCGCTTGGAACTCCTCTCCTGTCCCTTTCTTTTGCTGTTTGAACAAGCCATGCGGGTTGTGCTCCCTTGTCTTTCATAACCAACTCGTTTCTAATTCGGGTGGGGATCCATGGAGAGGGACGGAAAAAATCGATTTCTTCCCCCCTCCCCCAATCGGAAACGAGGTGGCTGTGAAAGAAAAGGGAGCGCAACCCGCACAGCTTGTTCAGCCATCAGCTTAGTTGATGAAGCTGCCTTCAGCTGGACATGCACATCCTTAGCAGTGTATTTATTAACCAAATCTAGGTATTAAAATTTAATACTGAGTCCAGGGGCTGCTGGGGGTTCACAGGGGTTCAGGAAAACCTCTAGCTAAGAGTCTGTGCAGTTCAGAGAACCCCCAAATCCCACTCCTGGCTGGCCCCACCCACCCTACCCCTCCCCTCCCAGGAGTCCCCACGCGGCCCGTTCTGGATGCAGGCGTGCAAGGCATGCATGGAGGCTCAGGGAGGGCAAAAATCAGTCCTACTGGAAGTTTGGGAAGACTAGAAATGGGCCCGTTTCCAGCCTCCAGAGGCTGAGGAGGCCATTTCCTCCCGGACCCTCGAGGAAAGCCTCAAGGCCAGGGAAGGCAAAAAGCCCCCCCCCCCCCGTTGTGCTACAGGAGGCCAACTAGGCCATGCCCACCATGGCCACACCCAGCATCCAGGCAGAGAACCCCTTGCTAAAATGTTTGAAGCCCACCCCTGACTGAGTCTACAGAGTCTCCAAAACTGTGATAACAACCCAAGCTTTCAAGAAGGTTTCCATGCAATAAAAGATCTTGCTCCTGGCTGTGGTTTCTCAAAACAGCACTTTTGGTCTCATCTGGAGGAGGCCTCAATTTACTTGACTTCATTTAGTGTGCTACTAACAATATCCATCACAGGATATTGTGTCCATGTACGGTATGTCTGGCCCTTTACCTGTACATATATTGAGTCAATAAAGGGGCCTTTGTTTTGGAGAAATCCACTATCAATTACTTCAGCTTTGCTTATCTTTGAAGAACAATTCAGGGATTATGTGGGCTATATTTCTACCAGGGGTGGGTTCCGGATTCCGTTCCAACAGGTACGGTTGGAATGGCCCCAGCGTCACCCACATGCATGTACCTGCGACGCTTTCACAAGCCTCCGTGACGCTCCAGCTGCTCGGCGGAGCGTTGCGCAGGCGCTGTATACGCCGTGCACGTACGCATAAGCGCCAAAAGCTTAAAGCAGAGGTAAGGAGCGAAGGTGGGCGGGTTGGCCCTCCAGAGCACCATACCGGAACAGTATCCAGTGCTCCGGGCTGGCTCCGGTATGCCCGTACCAGGGCGTACTGCCTGCAACCAACCACTGATTTCTACCTACCACTGCTCTTCCAGCATTTGAATATGTGTATTTCAGCTCCATTATTTTGAATGTGGTTTCATTTTCTGTGCCCCGCTGAGTCAAAGTGCAGAAAAGCAATTCAAGTCTCTACTGAAAAGACCAAACGTAAAGCTGAAATTATTTCACTCGAGGCCTTGGAAACATTGTGCTAAATCCTATTGCAGAGGGGCCTCAATGTCTGAGGACCGCATGCGGTTTTCTTGATCAGAGAGAAGGATTTTCTTCCACAGCCTTGGTGCTCTATCTCATCACACACGCACACACACACCCATACACACACACGGCTTCCCAACAAAGGAACCCCATGTTCTGGCCCAGCCAGCCGGGGGTGGGTTGTGTATAAGAAGGCAAAGCACAAAAGGAGGCTGAGGCACTGGGAACTCTGGCAGGACCTTGCAAGGAGGCCCTTGTCTTCGGAGTGATCAAGGATTTCCTAAACCCACATGGCCAAAAACGTGTGGCATCCAGGCCTGGAAAAAGAGCTGCCTGGGATTCCATCCCTGCCTTTACGTCAGATTCCCTTTTACTATTGTACAGCTTTGGAAATTAGCGATCAATACCAAACAGAACGGCTGTTGTTCCAGAGAGGGCGGTGAGCCAGCTGTTTATCTCGGGCCATGTCAATGCCGTTCTTGTTAGCGTCATTTTTGCTGTCCCTTCCCTGCCACCCCCACTCCAACCTCACCCTAAAAAACCACGCTCTGCTCTTCGCAAGGCAGAAGATGAAGGATTCAGATACTGTGGCTGGTGGACAACGTTTCCTCTGGAGAATAGGGAACTCAGGAAGCCAGAGAGAATAGCCAAGGCGGGCTCAGTTGATTGTGAGAATTGCCAGCTTGATCAGCAACTGAGAGAGAGGGATTTGGTGGGTTTGACACTAGGGTGAGAGACAGATTCAGACCGTGATTTAGTTAGCTGCCTTTTCCACCAGTTAAGACTTCATTAACCAGGAAGTGTTGGGTCCTTCCTATCTTGCAAGGATAGCAAAGGTTATTCCTCTCTCCTTTAGAAGGATAACTACTCATCTGTCTTGTAAGGATGGGTATTCATTCAGCTTCCATAACATGAGTCAGACACTAATACAAGGAGTCATCGATTTACAACATTTCATTTAGCGACTGTCCAAAGTTACAACAGCACTGGAAAATATATGATTGTTTTTCACAATGGCAACCTTTGCCAGCATCCCCGTGGCCATATGATCAAAATTTAGATGCTTCACAACTTGTTGTATGCAACAAAACTTCATTTTAATGTATGCCAATTAGTGTACATTCAAAGCAGTGGTGGGATTGAAATATTTTTACTATCGGTTCTGTGGGCGTGGTTTGGTGGGTGTGGCATGGCTTGGTGGGCATGACAGGAGAAGGATACTGTAAAATCTCCACTTCCTCCCGATCAGCTGGGACTTGAGAGGCAGAGAACAGATGGGGATGGGGGCAGTCAGAGGTGGTATTTACCGGTTCTCTGAACTACTCAAAATTTCTGCTACCAGTTCTCCAGAAATGGTCAGAACCTGATGAATACCACCTCTGATTCAAAGTGACAATAAAGTTATTCAAAGTCTATGTCTAAGTCAGGGACGTGCAGTCAGGGGAGGCAGGGGAGGCAGAGCCTCACCACTGTCATCATGAAAAGAAAAAAAATGTTAAAGGGAAAAGGCAAGAGCTGAGGTCAGGCTGAGCTAGTTGCTGCCAGAGTCACCATGGATGGCTCTGTTTAGTGCTTAACTGTTTAAAAAAGCCTCTGAAAAAGTGCCCCCTACAGGAGGCGGCAGGAGAACGACGTGTCTCATCTAGTCTGGCGTTTTATGATCACTCGAGCAGAGTTAAGCAAGGGTTAAAAGCTGAAAAATTCCTGACGCAGCAACTAGCTCAGCCTGACCTCAGCTCTTGCCTTTTTCCTTTTACATTTTTTTCTTTTTCATGATGGCAGGCAAGAGCAGAGTTGAAATCCTCTCTGAACCAGCTGGAAAAGGTACATGTGGGTCGGAGGGAGGGGGGAGGAATTCAAACTTGGTGCAATCCTCTTGGTGCAACTTTGTGTGTGTGTGTGTGTGTGTGTGTGTTTGAGAGAGGCGGGAGGGAGCATATTGAGACAGTTCTTTAGTTTATGCACTATGTAACACTCTAATACTATGCCTTTTCGGTCTTCTGAAATTTTAATTATCCAATCATAAGCAAAAACAATGTTTTCAGTAGAATGAATTTCCACTTCTACTTACACCTGCCAGCCAAAATGCTGATAGTGGTATTGCTAACATGGGCTGAGGAGGAAAACCTAAATTTTCTGAATCCTGGTGCAACTTTGTGTGTGTGTGTGTGTGTGTGTGTGTTTGAGAGAGGGGGGAGGGAGGGAGAGGGAGAGAGGGAGGAAAGAGGGGAAGGGAGAAGAAAAAGAAAAAGAAAGAAGGAAACTTATTTAGCAAAGGAGAAAAACAAATGCTGTTGCTTTAAATCGGAACTGATCATGCCTGACTGTGGAATTCTGGGAGTTGAAGTCCACAAGTCTAAAAAAATTGTTGCCTCATCAGCCATAAACCTCACCGCACATCACTGGTCTAAGTTCATATTTATGATGGTTGCAGTGTCCCAAAGTGATCACTTTTTGCAACCTTCTGACAAGCAAAGTCAATGGATAAGCCCGATTCACTTAACAACCAGTTTACTAATTTATCAGCTGCAGTGATTCACTTAACTGTGGCAAGAAAGGTTGTAAAATGGGGCAAAATTCACTTAACAAATGTCTCCGTTAACAAGCAGAAATTTTGGGCTCAATTGTTGTTGTAAGTGGTACCTGTAATACCATCTTTTTCTTAGCGTGTGTTAGGAAGCTATCTTATGGCTCACAAGACAATTTGTCCATCTGCTCTAGTTGTGTCTTCATGAACTGGCAGAGTGAAGTCTTTCCCATAGGCCTCCTTTTGTGCTTTGTCTTCCTACACAACCCATCCCCAGCTGGCTGGGCCAAACATGGGGTTTCTTTACTGAGAAGCTGCGCATGTTTCTTTTCCATCCTACCTGGAAAAGCTGAACTTGAGAACACTTGCATAGAAAGCAACCACAGTATTTGGAGAGGGAGTTGCATTCCTGTCCCTGCCCCCAGGAGGCAGGAAAGAGAAATAGATAAGAGGACACGCTGCTAAATTAGAACCAGAGATGTCTGCAACATCACCATTTTTGGGGTGTCCCAAAGAATGGTTTAGCAACCTCCAAACAGCTCTCATCATGGGTGAAGGGAGAGATGCTGGAATTTGTGGTTGTACTTGTAAAAACACCTTTGTGAGATAACCTGTGTGTGTTGATTGATGGAAATGACATTTCTTCAGAGCAGGCACCCTAACCCTGGCTCCAAAACTCTTATCAAGAACAGTGTGCACCTTGTTCCTTTTGATTAACAACATCGGAGAAGTCAAAGCATTCAGCTACTTGGGCAGTATTATGAATGGGGTGGGAAGGCTTTGGGAGTTTTGCGTTAAAACAAGATCTGTACTAATTAACTTGTCCCTAAAATGCAAGGATGAATAGCCATTTAGCAGCCCCAGCATGCTCATCCTGGAAACATAATCCAAAATTCTGCTTATGATAGCAGGGTATAGTATTAATTTCTGGGTCAACATAAAAGAGACAGATGCGATGGCTCAGTATCTAAGACGCTGAGCTTGTCGATCAGAAAGGTAGACAGTTCGGCGGTTCGAATCCCTAGTACCACGTAACAGAGTGAGCTCCCGTTACTTATCCCAGCTTCTGCCAACCTAGCAGTTCGAAAGCATGTAAAAATGCAAGTACAAAAATAGGGATCACTTTGGTTGGAAGGTGACAGTGTTCCATGCACCTTCGGGGTTGAGTTATGCTGGCCACATGACCACAGAGACGTTTTGGGACAGTGGTGGCTCTTTGGCTTTGAAACACAGATGAACACCGCCCACTAGAGTCAGGAACGACTAGCACATATGTGCGAGGGGAACCTTTACCTTTACCTAAAAGAGACAAGCCAAAAACTTTTTTTTTCTCCATTGTCTCCCCAAAAATATTCCCAAACACATAGGTATATTTATTTCTATTTGGAAGACATCCAAAACCCTTTCAGATTTTTATTCTTAAAGGCATTGGGGATGAAGAAACCAGTTCTCTGAACAAGAACGACACCACCAGGCATACATTTATTCCAAATTATTTAGGCAATGTAAACCACAATACAATTCTTAATTTAATTTAAAGATTTGAAAATTTTAAATCTTAAAGAATCTTAATTTAAAGATTTGTAGCAGATTACTGGTCTGCAGACACAATCATGGCTTTAACAATGATATGGAAGTGGTTTACCATTCTGTTTGCTCTTCAAGCCCAGTTAAGGTATGTTGTGTGTTGCCATACAAAACGGTGAAATCCTTGTACAGCAGAAGGCCCAGGAGTCAGGATCCAACTTCAATTTTCAAATGGCAACAAAAGGAAGTTGGATTTTTCTCTCCCATATGTGGCATGAGATAGTATAGATCTCTTCTGGGGACTCTCTACCAGCAAGGTTAGTCCTGGTGACACCCAACTTCACTTCTGGCAAAATGGAATCTATACAGAATATACAGAATAACAGAGTTGGAAGGGACCTTGTAGGCCTTCTAGTCCAACTCCCTGATCAAACAGGAGATCCTACAGTGTAGGGCCTACACCACTTCTGATGTGGCTGTCCAATCTCTTCTTGAAAGCCTCCAGTGATGAAGCACCCACAACTTCTGAAGGCAATTTCTGTTCCATTGGGTGGAACCAAACAATCAATCAGAATAGAGCTGGAAGGGAACATGGAGGTCTACCAGTCCAACCCCCTACTCAAGCAAGAGACCCTACACCATTTCAGTCACTGTCCAGTCTCTTCTTTAAAACCTCCAGGGATGAACCAACAGCAACTTCTGAAGGCAAGCTGTTCCAATGATTAATAGTTCTCACTGTCAGAAAATTTCTCCTTATTTCTAGGTTGAATCTCTCCCTGATCAGTTTCCATCCATTGTTCCTTGTCTGGCTTTCGGGTGCCTTGGAAAATAGATTGTCCTCGTCTCGGTGACAGCCTCTCAACTATTGGAACACTGCTATCATGTCACCCGCCAGTTCCAGCGACCCAGACCGCCAAACCATGACCAGTTCAGCTGAACCGGTCCGAACCGGTAAGAACCCATTACTCTACCTGTACATGTATCTTCAATATTCAGGCATTAAAAGCATGTTTAGGCCAAAAAGCCTTGAAACCTTTTCAGACATGAGAAAATTTTAACTGGTTGAGAATGGTGTCAAGGTTGTAGCAGGAGATGGAAACTTCATATGAACAGATGTAGAGGTGATTTTTATCAATGCAGAAACTTATTTACATCAATGTGTTAATGTGTGCATGCTCAGATTTGATAAACTGTTAAAACGATTCAGGAGAGGTTCACTAGGTGACTCCCTGAAGCACTGCTGGAAGAGGAAATAAGGTGTTTTGCCAACCCTTGCTAAGGAGGCTCTAATATGACCTTTGATCTATGATCTCTTGGATTCTATCACTCCTGTTTCCCCCCTCTCCTGGCATGCTGCTTGTCATCTCCTTGCTGTTTCGCTGCTTGAATCCCCTCCTCATATCTTGAAGTCAATGTGCCAATTTCCTGAGTCAGATCCTTGTCCAAGTGGCTGATCTGGACTTAGCAAATCTGTCTGCAGTCCAACGAAAACAGAGTCACCTGGATTGATCAGCCGAGGAGAATGTACAAATACAGTAGATCTCCTCATTTTTAAAAATCTTAAATATGAATATACTTCCTAACACCCAGTAGACTCCAGGTCAATAAATAGCAAATACGTCATCATGCACTGAAACAGACTATAAAACCATATAAATAGCAGGATATGGTAGCAACGAAATCTATGTGCAGACTAAGGCATGTTTCATAGTAAAATGGCAGTACTGCGATAGCTTTATCAAATCTATCTATTAGTGGACCCTGCATCTGTGGGAATATGCTAGGAAGAAGAAGACTGATTGATTTGTCAACATAGTTGGTTCCTACCAGTGGTGGGTTTCAAAATTTTTTAGAACCTCTTCTGTAGGTGTGGCCTGCTTTGTGGGAGTGGCTTGCCAGCCATGTGACTGGGTGGGAGTGGCTTGCGGCCATGTGACCAGGTGGGCATGGCCAACTTGTAAAATGTGGTGAAACTCATTTAACAACGCTCTTGCGTAGCAACCAAAATGTTGGCTCAGAATCTCTGGCATTTGAAGCACGCAAGTCTTAAAGCTGTCAAGTTACAAGACCAGTAAATGATGGCTTATTGTATAAAGCACAATTCAGTAGAATCTCCCAGCAGTCTATGTTATAAACGAGAGGTATAGAAAGTGTAACTTATCTGCACCCATTTTTCAACCCATGGAGTCCCTCTGGAGTAGGCAAGAGCCCACATTTTCATCCATGAAAGAGGGGAATGAGGGCAGCATTTCATCCCTCCAGATTAGACCCACTGTGACTCTTTTCTCTCTTCCTTAAGGATGCTCTCCTCAAGGTAACAGAGGTAGGCTGACTATACTATAAACCATGGTTTACAGATTACGGTGGCTAGGTTCTGAAAGCAAGCTAAAAGCAGCCCTGGATTGAACATTATACAAAATAAACACACACTTAGAGCATCAAGGGAAGGAGGTGATTCCACAGAATTTTCTCCCCTACTTATCAAACCCTTAACTATTTCACTATCACATTCAACTTTAGTTCTTAGTGCTTGTTGAGTCTTAATGTCTGGGCAGTTAAGCAGTTGAAAGACTGAGGAGCTCCATTGTTGGGCTACGCTTAGGCCATTAGTTGGCTTTCATCTGGCCCTAGCTAAAAGGACACTGTTCTCATGGTTTCATATCATTTCAATTAAACTCTCTCCTAGCTCCATTTTTCCAAGCAGCCACACAAATAGGTTAAATAAGTAGGTTTATTACAAAGAACAAGGGAGCCATATACACAAAGACATTCTCCATCTAAGAGCTGGCTGCTGCCTCTATGTGTTGGTCCCCAAGTTTTAATCCTGAGTAGCTCTCGTTCTGCCCTTTGCGATCAGTGGCTGCCTA
This sequence comes from Thamnophis sirtalis, assembly GCF_051295495.1. Lineage (NCBI taxonomy): Eukaryota > Metazoa > Chordata > Lepidosauria > Squamata > Natricidae > Thamnophis > Thamnophis sirtalis. The sequence goes on along the minus strand of NW_028261383.1, from coordinate 149,981,675 downwards.
CTGCTTGGTTCCCAGCTGAAAGATTTCCGCCATCTGTCTCTTGCTTCTCACCTCTCTGGGTGTGAGAAAGATGTCTGGCTCGGCTGTATTTGAAACCACTGTGAAACTCATATTTCAAAGGGAAATGGCTTCCGGCTCCTTCAGAAGGCGAAGCATGTCTAGAAGCCTGTCCAGCTCCTCCTCAATGGCTGTAGGGATCTTGTGCCTACAATCAGGAATACACAATGGGAGATAAAGACATCAATTTGAAGGTAGGTTGGAAAACAAGCAACTTATTTTTCTTCTGCACAAGGAGATTTCTCTCACTCCAGCAGCTGCGGCTGGTTGGGCAACAGTTTTGGTTCCTGGTCCTCCAGGTTTGTGGTCAGCAAAAGTATTTGAAGGTGATCATATAACCACCTAAGCTCTCCCAAAGGCTTTGGAGCAACTGTGGCATGGAAGTTGTCAAATCAAATAAGGTGCTCTAAGCATGAAGAAGGAACCTCCCTTTCTCGGGGTTCTGAAATTGGAATCATGATTTGTTTTTACCTTACTTCATTATTCCGGCAGAAATGTCTAATTAAGGAGAAATTTCCTGACACTAATAAAGGAGAATATTTGTAGGGTTGACATGAGGAGTCCTGGGTGCTCTCTGAGCTTGCTTGTTTTCTTGCAGACATTTCATTATCCAAACTAGGCAACATTATCAGTATTGTGTAGTGGGCTTCAGTAGGCAAGAACAGACCAGCATAGATACAACAACATTTATTGACTCAAAATTGGAACTGAGGAACAGCAGGCAAATCCCTGTAATTTATACTCTGGGCCCACAGGGTGTTAACCAATCATAGTACTTGAAAAAACCCACCCAAATATGAATGTTGTAAGTTTCCCTCCAAAACAGTTGCAGTTAACAGTTAGGGTCATCCAAAGGTTAGTTTCACTTTAGCAGGGCTTAACACAATTTATATATTCAATACATAACAATCAGCACTGATGGTGTTACCTAGTTTGGGTAATGAAAAGTCTGCAAGAAAACAAGCAAGCTCAGAGAGCACCAAGGACCCCACAATTTTCTGACATCTAGAGCAATTAATCAGTGGAACAACTTGAATTTGTGGATGCTGCAACCCTGGAGGTTTTAAAGAAGAAATTGGACAGTTATTTGTCTGAAATGGTGTAGGATTTCCGGCTTGAGTAGTGGGTTGGACTAGAAGAACCTCCCAAGGTTCCTTCCAACTTTGTTATTCTGTTATTCCATTGTCTGTTATTCCATTGTCTGAAGCAGCGATTCCCTGCTTTTAAAAACCTCGTTTTTTTGCATTACTGCTGGGGCCTTTCCCTCAGAGACATGGAGATAATCTGTTCCCATTCAGGGCAGCCACTTCTTCGGTGGGGAACAAATGAATGCTCTGATGCTCTGAATGGGAATAGAATTATTCCACCATGCATGATCCTGCTAGGATCAGGTTTCTTCTAAGTACAGTATGTACAGTAGCTGGCAGACACGCCCTTTACAGAAGAGCATTTAAGCACAAGCAAAATTACTTTTTCATCATTGCCCTGGCTTGGGGGAAAAATGCAATGCCAGACCTCATATTAATGGACATACACAGACAATTCATGCCCACTGTGAGTGTGTGAATCTGTGCCTGAGTGCATGATCAAAAACACAGCTCTGCGACTAAAAAGCTGTTTGATTATTTTCATCTAATTTCCATGTATTTTGGTGTGCTGAAAACAAATAAAATATTGAAAAAACTCCTAGACATCATAATTTGCCACAACATGCAAAATTGTCTTCAAATTTATCATTTTTTTTAATTTTTGGTATTTTTTTATATTATGGATTTTTAACCAAATTACTATTAATTAATTCACATAAGTGCATTTAAGTTATAAAATGCCAAAAAAAACCTTAAAGGGTTTGTCCGAGTTATGTAAAAAAAATATAGCACTGTAAATCTGATGGTCAGCAATATATACATAAGCTAAGCAAGTTTTAAGTCTGTGCTTCTAATGGTAGAAGGGGTTAATCTTTCCTGAAGAATCCAGTAGGAGGGAGACACAGGGCAGATAGCAGCATCTCCGGTCAGTGCAGGGGCATGGCCAGCACTGTGACGTCTCGTGTACAGACATAGAGCTGCTCTCTCCTGCATGCCACATTTGTGCACGAATCATCATCAGGTTCTTGGTTCTAGGCTGTTCACACTTTTTCATCGCAATTCATGTTAGCTCGTCATTCTTCAACCATTATGTTATGGCACCACGAAAGTGTATTAATTCACCAGACAGTTTCTGTTTCATCTGTGGTGAATATACAGTGTTGAAGCAACAGCAGAATATTACAGACTTTGTGAAAAAAGTATACTTTGCATACTTTGGACTAAAAATTGGAGATCAAGATAAAGTTTGGGCGCCTCATAAAGTATACAAACGGTGTGTTGAGGACCTCCGAAACTGGTTCAAGGGTAAGAAAAAATCTTTCCGTTATGGGATTCCTATGATATGGCGAGAGCAAACGAACCATAGTGATGACTGTTACTTTTGTTCATGCGATGTGAAAGGATTTAATTCCAAATGGAAGCATTCCATTTCATACCCCAATCTTCACTCAGCCCATTTCCCATGGCACAGATATACCAGTACCCAAGCCCCCTGCTACCTTGGAAGAGATACCTAGCTCCAATGAAGGTGAAGTCATACCTGAACCAAATGATGAATCAAGTTTTGACTTTGAAGATGATACAAGACCAAAATTGTTTTCTCAGGAGGAGATGAATGATTTGGTAAGAGACTTGAATCTTCCCAAAGATGCCGCTGAGTTACTCGAATCAAGGCCGAAAAGCAGGCATTTATTATTGCTAGGAGTGTCATCTTCATGGTTTAGACATCGTGAAAAGGTGTTCATTCCTTATTTCGCCCAGGAAGACAAGTTGGTTTATTGCATTGATGTCGAAGGTCTGATGGGTCAATTTAAAATCCAATATGATTCAGAGCAATGGCGTCTTTTTATAGATTCTTCAAAGTCTCAAAGCAGTTTTACTCCACAATGGTTTTTATGCTTCCATACCTGTAGGTCATTCCGTACACTTGAAGGAAACCTACGAGAACTTGGAATTGGTTCTTCGTAAACTTAAATATGAAGATCATGGTTGGCAAATATGTGGGGACTTGAAGGCCTTGTGCATGCTGCTCGGGCAACAAGCTGGGTATACCAAATACCCTTGTTTTCTGTGTCTATGGGACAGTCGAGACCGACAAAATCACTGGACCAAGAAGAGTTGGCAGCTGAGGGTGCTAACAGTCGGTGAAAAAAATGTCCTCCGATAAACTTTGGTACCTTCCCATAAAGTTCTTCTACTACCTCTCCACATAAAATTGGGATTGATGAAGCAATTCGTAAAATCACTTCCAAGAGATGGAGAATGCTTCAAATACTTGGTCACCAAGTTTCCATGCCTGTCGGAAGCAAAATTGAAGGAAGGTGTGTTCGTCAGACCAGACATTATAAGGCTTATAGTTGATCAAGAGTTTGTCAATACCATGACGGATCCTCAAAAAGAAGGGTGAATTGCATTTAAAGAAGTTGTACAGAAATTTTTAGGCAATAACAAAGATCCTCACTACAAAAAGATCGTTGGAAGAATGCTGAAAGCATTTCAAGCTTTAGGTTGCCTGATGAGTTTGAAAGTGCATTTCCTCCAGTTCCATCTTGACTACCTTCCTGAAAATTTGGGAGCTGTGAGTGAGGAACAAGGTGAACGATTCCACTAAGACATTAAAGAGATGGAAAGGAAATACCAGGGAAAATGGAGCATTACAATGATGGCAGACTACTGTTGGATGCTTCAGAAAGACATTCCAGATACTACTCACAAGCGTAAATGCACCAAGAGGAGCCTCACAAGGAAGAAGAAACGAGTTTAGTGTGTGTAGGTGAGCTCATTTCAGTTCAAAAAAGGATTTTCATGAAAATATTGTAATAAAACTTTAATTTTATGTCTATTTCCATTTATTTTGAGGTATTGCCTTATTTATCATAGTTACCTAAATTGTCAGGAAACGGGATGTCCTATGACAAAATGGAGGTCATTTTTGGATTCAGCGCACCAAAAAACATAAAGGTTACATGGAATAACCAAAACAGCTCTCGAAAAAAAAATTTTTTTGCAGACCTGTGAAATCTGGGTACCCCACTTCCTGCTAAGTGGAAGGAAGACAATAAGTGTCTCTTGTCCAAGTTCACCATAAATCCAGAGAGTTGATCTGTTGAGAAGCGCAGCAAAAAATAAAATGCTATCTTGAGATGTGTTAACAGGAGAATTATGTGTAAGTCATGGGGTGCAGAATCAGCAGTTCCACTTGGCTCAGCATTACTCAGAGCTTGGTAAAGGGCCGCATTCAGTAGGACCCCCCTTTCTTAGGAAGGAAACAAAGAGCAGCGGTACTGTTCTGTAGATTGTTCCACCTCCCCACCCCTCCTGCTTCAGAAAGAACTGTCTCAAAGGCAGTAGCTCTTTCCTTACCAGGCTCTGGGTTGTGTCTCTGCTTTATCTCTCTGGAGTCTTCTGTCAAAACAGAAGAAAAATGCCACCCTGATGCATTTGGGCAAGAATCTGCCAAATCTTTTCTAGCCTAGAAGCACCAAAGAGCTCTGTATCTGCTTCTCAATTTATGTCCCTTCCCACCCACACATTGTTCCATTCAGACCTCAATGCCGCTCTTGTCCAGAACGCAGAGACCCATGGCTGGCCAATGGGACATGCCTTCCCCCTTCCTGGCTTGCCTGTTGCAAAACGAGAAAGAAGGGAACATTCTACACCCACAAAGCTGAACACCCCAGGATGATTCAGGATCCAGCTGCAGGGACAAGCTAAATACCCAAGGGACTAATGGTAAGATATCTTCGCCAGATGAAGTTTTCCTTCTGATTCTCCAAAGGTACAAATCAGTGTCCAGCTATCGGTGTCAGTCCCCATCACAGATCAGTCCCCATCACAGCTGCCCATGAGTCAATCTGCTTTTCTTTCAACTCTCAATGAGAGCGGGATGGCACATATGTTGCAGTGGCCTACTTATCAGAGTTTGTTGCAAAATTTAAATCCAGAAAGCACACACGGATAACTGATTCAGCTGGATTCATTAACTTCTTTATATACATAAGAATAGATGAATAAATGTACAATACCAACAGGTAGTTCTTCCAAGTAAACACAAGGCAGGAGAGTTACAAGCAAACACAAGCAGTTAGATTCATTTCAGCAGACAAGCTCAGACAGACTGCTTGTTTACTTCTCAGAGCAGCAGACTGCTTACGTTTCTGTTTCAATTCTCTGCACAGACTCAGATCTGTTTAAGCTCCCATTGGCTGACTTAGTTGCTATGCCTATTCATTGGCTGACCTTGTTCCCATGTCTCTCCCAGTCATGAATATTTTAACACTACTTCCTTATCGTGTAATGGGACCATGAAGTCTAGAGGTGGGATGTTTCAATGACCTCCACTGTGGCCTATTTCCCTGATCTTCTCTGACATTATATTTTGGAGGAGGAAGGGCATAGAAAGAAAAGAGGGGAGGGAGGAGCAACAATCAGTGAGATCTGAGTGGAGATGAGGAAATCTCACCCGAGCAGTTTTGATTAGGCCTAGAAATTACACTCTGCCAGGTCTGTTGCACTTTTAACCTGGTTCTTTCTGCTCGGCATTGCAACCTTGGATTGGCTTGGTAGATTGCGAAGAGCTTTTGCTTTCTGTTGTTCCACATCTCTAATTGCTAAGCGCCAATCTCAACTTCACCAACCCCATTATCGTTACCATGACTTCAAAGCAAACATCCGTCCTAATTTTTTCCGACGGAAATGGCTCTAACTCAGCAACTCCCATCCAAGGCTATTTGAAAGCAGCTGCACCTTAAACAGATGAAGAAAACACTGTGTCGGTCTCATCATTTGTTACTAGCATATCTACCACTGCTTTGGAAAGCAACCAAGCCACGGAATGGTTGGTGCTGTAAACACACAACCCAATTTAGGCAACAATAAATCCGGGTAGCTTTACTTCTCATCATATCCAGCATCTTCAATGTCTGAACATACATGAAGATTTTATTTATTCTGGTATGTTCATTTGATACAGATAGTGTGTTTAAATTGCAAGAAAAGTCTTTGTGACAAATTATGTAAAGGGCATACTGTTAAGAAGAACGTAGCATAGAAAAAGAATTTTCAAAGCAGGCAGCATCACAAGCCCACAGAAGGGCCACACATGATTTTGTCCAAGCAGCAAAGATCATAACCAGCAGAGAAACTATTTTTTTTAAGTTGGGCTCTCTAAAATAGCAGCAGATACTGTTCAATTGCTGAAATAATTACATTTCTAATTGTTATATTCAATTGTCTTTCAGGGATGACTGAGCACGTAAATAATCAGTGTTTTTAAAAAGGGCATGTGGGCTTATTTTTAAGATTCTGTGGGAACATATTCTGAAAAATACAAGAGATTGCAGCAGGTATCTCTGCCAATAGAAAAGTGGGCTAGTTCTAAAATCCAAAATGAAACCATGCATAGTTTGGTGAATCAAGCAAAGGATACTAAAAAACAAAACAAAACCAGTATCTTGTGGAGTGCGCTGATGAAAGTACTTGGGGTTGATTTGCTGACTGAAAGAAGAAGGTGAATGTGATGTCTCCATGGAGTTACATTGGATGCTGGGTGATTGCATAGAAGTATCCAGGATAGTGTTACAAAAGTGGTTTATTATTGCTGTCTTTGACTGCTGTCTTTTTTTTTTTAAATACCCAGTCTAGCCTACAGCTCTAATCTTTCCAGGTAGTTTCCCATCTAACTATTAACCACATCTGATCCAGGGATCGGCTGCTGTGGGTTCGAATAGGTTCGGGAGAACCTCTAGCTAAGAATCTGCCCAGTTTGGAGAACCATCCAATCCCACCCCTGGCTGGACCTGCCCATCCTGCCCCTCCCCTCCAGTAGTCCCCACGCAGCCCATTTGGTAAGTACAGGGCCTGCGTAGAGGCTCGGGGAGGGTGAAAAACGGGCCTCCCAGAAGTCCTAGGCTCTGGAGGGCCTCTGGAGCCCGGGAGAGGCTGTTCTTGCGCTCCCAGAGACTCGAGGAAAGCCTCCAGAGCCTGGGAGGCAAAAATGCCCCCACTGTGATGCAGGAGGCCAACTACACCCACTATGGCCACGCCCCACACAACAACCAAGGAGCCGAGGTGGCGCAGTGGTTAGGGTGCAGTACTGCAGGCCACTTCAGTTGACTGCTATCTGCAGTTCAGCGGTTCTAATCTCACTGGCTCAAGGTTGACTCAGCCTTCCATCCTTCCGAGGTGGATGAAATGAGGACCCAGACTGTGGGGGCAATATGCTCACTCTGTAAACCGCTTAGGGAGGGCTGAAAGCTCTATGAAGCGGTATATAAGTCTAACTGCTATTGCTATTGCTAACCGGGCAGAGAACCCGTTGCTAAAATGTTTGAAGCCCACCTTTGGTCTAATCCCACGTAGTGTGGCCTAGGCAAAGTCAGCTGAGTGTTGCCACGTGCTGTGATCAGCACAGGCAAAGGCACTGAAAGTTAACAGTTGCTTTTTGATGCCTGGCAAACATGAAACATGAAATATCTGTGGGTAGGCTAGAGCATTCACCAACTGTTCTGACATCTGAATGTTTCTTAACGCTGATGAGCTTCCGCTTACATTTTTACAAGCTAATTGCTCAGCCATATGATGGGGTGTCTGTTATGAACGGCATGTCCTGGGGTAATCAAGCTTCTCTCTCAGAAATCTTGATCAAAACATGTTGTTTCTTCGTTGCTTTAATCTAGCTGGATTTGTTGGTTGAGACATAAAGGAATGTTTAGATGTATACAGCTGTTATGGCTTTTATATAAAAAACGGGGGACATGTTGCTTGGATTTACAGAAGCTCTTCTTTCAAACGATTGCTGGTTCAGCGATTGATTGAATACTTGGATTCAGACAGAGTTAAGCACTCAGACAAAGAAAGTATTCTTTGCCTCTCGCGTTAATTGGAGTGTCTTCCCCTTGAGAAAATGTGATCATCTGAAAACTGAAGCAATTGGATTGCTCAGTCAAATCTGTGGGGTTTCTTCCTTTTTCTTCCTTTTGCAAACGATGTCGAAAATAGCATCACCGTGGAGGAGAGAAACATGTATTTTTGAGGTCACATTGAAACATGTTGATTGGGTGGGGAAGTACTTGCCAGAAATGAGAGCCACCAAGGCTGTATTCAGCCAACACGTTGAAGAATTTAAGAAGCTCGTTAATTTGCTAAATATAATTGATTGATTGCTGTCAGATTGTTTTTGACGCCTAATGATTACATAGATTCCTCTCCATGATCACGTATTCCAACAACGCACTCCTGTCCACTGTCACCAAGTCTATCCACTTTGCTGTTGGTCATTCTCTTCTTCTCTTTCTTTCTACTTTTTCCAGCTTTCTCCAGAGGGCTGGGTCTTTGCATATTGTGTCCAAATGTCTAACATAAATGACCATCAACATTTCTTCACGAACTGACATCATTGTTTTACCATATTATTTATAATTGTGATTTCATTTCATTTCATTGAATTAACCCACACAGTTAGCATACTGTACATGGAACAACATTTTAGAATAGAATAGAATAGAATAGAATAACAGAGTTGGAAGGGACCTTGGAGGACTTCTAGTGCAATCCACTGCTTAGGCAGGAAACCTTACACTACTTTTTAACCTTAAAAATGATAGAAATTTTTTAAAAAAATAAAGGGGAGGTATAAGAATTATATTAAGCAGAAAATCCTAAAAGTTAGACCTTATAGTTCTTGACTTAAGACCACAATTGGACCAGAATGTCTGCTGCTATGCAAAAAGGTTGTTAAATGAGTCACACCCAATTTTATGACCATTTTTGCCATACTTGTTAGGTGAATTTTGTGGTCATTAAACAAACCAGGCTTCTCTCATTGACTCTGCTTATCAAAAGCTGATTGGGAAGGTCACAAACAGCAGTCATATGACTGTGGGATCTGCAACCATTGTAAATAAGTGCAGGTTGCCAAGCACCCAAATCATGTGACCATGAAGGTGCTGCAAAAGTGCAAAAACTAGTTGCAAGTCACTTTTTCCAGGGCTGTTGTAACATTGAATGGTTCTAAATGAATGGTTGTAAGTTGAGGAATACCTGTATAGTATACCTGTATTACTTAAAATATACCTTGCCCTTTATCAAAAAAGGATTAATTCGGATGTTGTTGATCCAAAGAAACAATCACATTGATTCAACTTGCCCTAAGATGTACTAACAGGATGGTGGTGTTATTTGGAAGGTGATACTGAAAATGAATTAGAATACTGGAAGCTTTTTAATAGCATTATTGCTCACTGAGTTGATAAATAGGAAAACAGTGATAATAGAAAAAAAGGTAATTATTAGAGGAGTAGTAGTAGTAGATTATACATATTTGCTTCAGAGTGGAATGAAGAGAAATTGTGAAATATTGAAACACAACTAGCAGACAAATGCACTAACTCCCAAATATTTAAATTCAGTGCTTCATTTATTAGAAGTCTTTATTGACAAAAGGTTACTGTAGGTGAGATTTGCAAGAATGCACAAAATATCAGCGCATTTTTCCAGAATGTATCCTCTGATTGAAGATGCGCTAACAATTTCACACAAGCAGTTGAAAAGTGCTTTTTCGTATGGTATCATTTTAAAAATTACAGAGCTTTTCCGGGATTTATTATGCAAACTTCAATCAAACATTGCTTTGTAAGTTATAATAAAGATATTACTGGATATTACATTTGGCAATACTGAAGATAACAACATGTTTATACTAACCTATAAGAACATTCCTGTTGTAGTTTATCTTGGATTCTTTATTAATCTATTCTTGACTTTTTTTCTATTTGCATTTGATGGCACACACACACACACACACATACCCTCATTTTAAAATTTCTTTACTGAAAAAAATTGTATGTATGTACAATGCTCTGTTGTCAAAATGACAACACTTGTGTCATGGTGTCATTTTGCAAATGCAGCAATTATGCCATGATGTCTCATATTAGTACATACATAATTCACATCGTAAATCATGTTGATTGCTGTCAGTACCTTATACATTTCTTCATTTGCCTCCTTTACTTCCTTGCGAACATCTGTGAATGTTACAAAATCTTCCCCTAGGTTGGTGCCCTCCAGATGCCAGATTCCCAGCTAGCATTCTCGGAGAAGCAGCTGCCAAATGTGTAGTGATTTAAGAGAGGGGAAGCGGGTCTTAGATCTATGATGGTGAACCTATGATACACATGTCAAGAGATATGCCATGAGTAAAGAGATTTACTGATTAGACTGATAAATCTTTATAGAAATGGCTTTTTTATATTATTAAGAAAAAACAAAAAAAATGTGATTTGATGTTAAATTATTTCTTATTTTACTGCAGAGAGTAAAAATAAGCAGAGTCGGAAGTAAATGTTTCTTTTTCTTTCTTTCCTACCCTTCCTCACTTCTCTTCCCCCTCTTCCTCCCCACCATTCTCCTATTTATGTTTGTATTTTATATCTTATTTTATTTTATTTTATAATTCAATTAAAAAGGTTAAATGGGGGGGGAGGAAGAGAGAGAAGCTGTGATGTTTTGGGAGATCAGCCTGTGTTCACCAACACACAGAGTTAACAGTAACAAAGTTGGAAGGGACCTTGGAGGTCATCTGGGCCAACCCCCTACTCACGCAGGAGACCTATACTAGGGACTCGAACTGCTGAACTGCTGACCTTTCTCATCGACAAGCTCAGCAGCTTAGCCATTGAGCCACCTAGCCAGACGTTCACCCCAGAGGTGGTATTCTGCTGTTTCGCTCCAAACTGGTAGCGGCAGCGACAGGAGGCTCCACCCACCTGCCCAGACATCCTCATGAACGCTCTGTGCATGAACAGAAGCACCGCCTGCGAGCGGTCGCGGTTCTGAACTGGTAGCAAAGGTAAGAGAAAACCATTACTGGTTCACCTGACAACAACTGTTCCCAAAAGCACTTTCTTGTGGGACTTTTGCAAAGGCCACGAAAGAATGAGGTGTGCTCTTGAATGGCTTCCCTAACATCCATTTCACAGCAGATAAAGATAACATATTTAAAAATAGGTTATTTAAAGAAGGAGAAGTAACATAGAAGAATTTGTCATCAACCAAGTCTCCTCCCTCCCTCCCCTTTATGGGACTTTTAATTGGAGAAGTATAGGCGGGCCCAATCTTCCTTGCGGTTTAAATTCTTGTGAGGCTTTTTCGGCCATGCAAGAATGGATGGTGCTCTTCATGGCCTCTTTAGAGGGCCGTGCTCTCATGTGATCGCCGGGGCATCAAAAAAAAAAAAAATCGCACAAGAATGGATCATGCTTTCCTGTGGTTTTCAGAGGCTCCAGAGGCCACAGAGGAGCATTCTCCTGCATGGTGTGCATAGTTAAGACAGATTATAAAAAATGAAATGGAAGAGTAAATCAGAGTAAATAAACAAGAGTTTGTTACCAATCAATCCTCCCCACTTTATGGAATATTTAATCCCAGAATGACAGGAAACTCCCAACTATTCTTGTAGTTTAAATTGGGATTGTTCTGGCAGGCTTTTGGCCACTGGTCAACTTTGGGCAGCCATCATAATTAATGATAATTGTTGCTCCACTATTTTAATTCATTGTATATTGTAATCGTTGTTTGCCACCCAGAGTCCATATGGACTGGGGCAGCCTATTGTCAGTTAATGAATTGATTAACAAACATACCTGACTGGCTGGTATTCCAACAGTGATGAAATGCTGCTGATTTTTGAGTAAGAAAGGACAGTGGAGCTATTTGCTGAGTCTGTTGGCTGTTTTCTTCCATAATCTGCTTGTTTCCCTCTAACTCTAGCCCCCTCCGAAGACTTTTGAACTATGAAGACCTGGACATCATTGCTGGTTCTCAACACAATGTCTTTGCACGCTTGTCTTCTAGTCACTTTGCATGGCCCTCTTGACTAAGGGTGTGTGCTTGCCTTGCTTACCAGCTTACCAGTCTGCTCACAAATTTAGAATGGTTCCTGTCATCCTGGTGCTCCTTGCTCCCATTAGTTCTAATCCTTGTACACCCATTGCCAGAGGATACGGTTGTTCTTTCCCTTCCAAGCACCGAGCGGATGTGTCTTGATGACAAGAACATGACAGTGAGACAGACTCTATTGTTAGTGCCAAAAATTATTTTGGATAGAGGGAAAGGAGAGAGAAAAAGAGGGACGGAGGGAGGGAGGGGAAGGAGGGAGGGAGGAAGCAAGGAAGTAAGCTTGGTTCCGAGATTCCGATTTCCTTGTTCAGAAGCCAAATTGTACCTTACAGTTTTAGTATGGGACAACTTAAGCAACAGCATTTTAAAAAAATACCGTAATTTTTGGAGTATAAGACGCACCTCCCCCCCCAAAGGGTGAAAATCTGGGTGCGTCCTATACACTGAATACAGCATTTTTGGTCTCCTGAAATCCTGCCCCCTTTGCAAAAATAGCTGTGCATAGCTTTTAGGAGGCTTCCAGAGTGGTCCTGGGGGCTGGGGAGGGCAAAAATGAGCGACAAATTGGCTGGTTTTTGCTCATTTTTGCCCTCCCCAGCCCCCAGGACCCTACATGGCTCCTAAAGGCTAGGCATGCCCTTATGTTTACAAAAAATGGAAAACGGGCCATTTTTGGGAGGTCTGCAGAATGCAAAAACTTTTTTTTTAATTTGCCCTTTCAAAATTTTGATGTGTCTTATACTCCGGTGCATCTTATACTCCAAAAAATACGGGTAGGTCCAATGCTCTTTCAAAAAAAAAGGGTGGAACTTGTATCTGTAAGTAGCCAAATAAGATCTGATAGACCTTTTGAAAATACCCATTTGGCTTTATAGTGACAGATGCCACTGTGGAAGCCAAGGGTCCAGTTTCTCCTGCCGTCTGAGTCAATCTGGCCATAGAGGGCAATGGCCAGCGACCAGAGGCGGAGACGTATCTACAGCAGCCTCTACTAGCCAGTGGAAGATCAGCAGATCCCAGCCCCTTAAATTCATCAGCAACCACACTGCTGGGGAAGCCTGCCAGGTCGTGTATCCCTGGCCAAAATTATGTCAAGGGAAGACGGAGAACACTACTTTAGAAGCTAACAAGGCCTTTTAGCTGCCTCAGCTGTGCGTTGGGAGGGATGAAACGAAGGCAACACCCGGAGACATGGCATTAAAGAACAGTTACCAGGGCACATATATGCGGTAGTTAGGGAGACGTGAGGACAAACCCATCTGACATGCCTGGTTTTTAAAAAATCAATACAAGAATCGGCAGTCGTTCTTCCTTATTTATTATTTCATCTGTCCTGTGGTGCATTTGAAGAGAAGAACTGGGAAAGGAAAAGCTTCCTTTTGTGAATTTTCTCTCTAGCCACCCTCCCTGAAGAATAACAACATCTGTGTTACTAAAAATAACCTTTGCATTGTTTTTTCTTTCTTTCCGGTGTGTGTGCCTTTTTCATTCTGCACACTCATATCGTCTCCACTTGGATATCACGTCCAGAAGTAAATCACATCCTGCTGTGGGTGTCATGTGTGCTCTGGTGTTGGAAAAAAATTGAGGCAGATCACCAGCCAAAAGCATTGACACTGCCCTGCCCTGAAGAGCACATTCCTGCTCTTGGGAAGGACCAATGTGCCTAGCAGAGTCAGGCTGACTTAAAAAGATGGGACCTGGCAGGGGTGGATTACTTCTGGTTCAGTGTGCATGCGCTTTGTGTGTGCTCCGTGTGCGCGCACAGTTGCCTGTAAATAGGTCTGCGCATGCACAGAACATTAAAAAACACCAAAAAAACCAAAAACAAAAAACAAAAAAAACCCACGCAGCAGCAACCAGGGAATCGGTTCACAGGCGTGGCCAGCTTGGGTCGCTGCTGGTTCTCTGACCCAGGCCAACATTCCACTACCATTTCGCCCGAACTGGTGCGTACCAGTAGCAACCTATTCTGAGACCTGGGAAGTTGCTGACAGCCTGTCCTGCTGGCAATAGCAATAGCAGTGGACTTATATACCGCTTCATAGGCCTTTCAGGCCTCTCTAAGCGGTTTACAGAGAATCAGCATATTGCCCCCAACAATCTGGGTCCTCATTTTACCCACTTCGGAAGGATGGAAGGCTGAGTCAACCCTGAGCCGGTGAGATTTGAACCGCTGACCTGCTGATCTAGCAGTAGCCTGCAGTGCTGCATTTAACCACTGCGCCACCTTGCTGGATGGGAAAGCTCACCTTTCATCTGGTCTCCTGGATTGATGGAATATTCAGTCTTGCTGAATCATCTCACCTGGAAGGCAATGGGGGATCTTGAGGTCCTGGAGAGCTGTTTCTTCTTCAGGGGGCTGTTCGTGATGCCGTAGCATTTAGATTAATCAAATAAGGAAGAGGAGGAGCAAGCAAGAGGGGAAGGGGCTTGTCAGAGTTTGTTTGTTTGTTTATGTATGTATGTATGTATGTATGATGTATGTATGTATGTATGTATGTATGTATTTATTTATTTATTTATTTATTTATTTATTTATTACATTTTATTGGCTGCCCATCTTCACAGGGTAATTCTGGGCGGCTTACATTCATAAAAATCTATCTATCTATCTATCTATCTATCTATCTATCTATCTATCTATCTATCTATCTATCTATCTATCTATCCATCCATCCATCCATCCATCCATCCATCCATCCATCCATCCATCCATCCATCCATCCACCATCACATGATGAACAAACAGCAAAGCGACCCCTTTTAATATTTTTAATGCAAAATTCTATGTATGTAGATTATGATTAGTGTTGCACCAAAGCCCCCCAAAATGGATTAACTGAGGAATGTATAGTTAATAGTGACTATGCATGCTACACAACCACATACAACCACATTTCTCATGCTGGAAACTGGGGGGAGGGGGGAGGATGAAGACCGAGCACAAGGAGCTTCTTAACAAAGGAGCCATTTGAACCAAGAGCTTCGCTCTTCTTAACTCAGCTGCTTAGCCACTGAACTCTTAATCAATTTCCTATAGTAGCTTTTGGGAACTGCTCCAAAAAACTGGAAAAAATGTGTGGTCTCCATAGGAGGCTGGGCAATAGCCATCAAGCAGTCAGTTGTGTTGAAGCCCTTGGGGGCTTGCAAAGCCACCCTTTCCTACTAAGGCAGAATTCATCTCTACACACACACACACACACAGGTCAGCAGGGAGTAAGCTGGTGAGTCACATAGTCCTTGGCCTGTTTCCTCCCTGTGCTTAAACATCATTCTTCAGCGACCTGATGAAACCCTTTCCCCGTGAGGGGGCCACACCAGGCAGGGATACTGGAGAACCTTTGATTCCCTGCCAGGTAGGGAATCATTCCCATTGGTGTTGGAGGGGGGGGAAAGTGAAGAGATCATGATGGCTGGCCTATTTTGGGGAGAACAAATCAACAGCACGACAGGTGGTGAGACTTACAGCTGCTGCCTAGGAGATATTACTTACTGCTCAAGGGCATCAGAGTTTCCACAGGGGCTCACCATCCTGTGATCCTCCCCGCCTCCTGGCACTGAATTGCTGCCCAAGCATAAAAAGGCTTTATTCTTTTGGGGAGATGGGCTCAGTCCCACTTTGTACCAAAGCAACCACCCCAAACACACTGTTCAATAAGGGAGCGGCTCCAATTTCTGCAAAGGGCCTCCAGGCCCTGTTTCAGGAGGACCAGTGGGAACATCTGCTCCAGGATCCATACAATGAGCAATGGTCACTTTATGGTTTGCTTTTTATTTATTCAACTTTTTTTTTCAACTGTAGGCACCACTCATCTCACTATATAAGCGACTGGGCGGTTTACAGAATTTTTTTTAAAAAGTCATAATATCCTCCTCATAAAGATACAGTTAAAATAGAATTAAAACCAAACGACGGAACAGATAAAAGTAAGGGTGAAAAATAAGTTCAAGGACAAGAGAGAGCTCTTAGGTTTCCAACCACCCTCAAGGTTGTACACCGTCTTTGATCCCCACATGCGTTGGGAGAGCCAAGTCTTCACTCTCTCCCAGAAGGCTGGGATAGTGGGAACCAGCATCACTGGAGGTAAAATGTTCATAGGGTAGGGCAGTAACAGCGAATCTTTTTCTTATGGCATGCCACAATTGTGTGTGTGCGCACTATCGTGCTTGCGTGCGTGCCCACACCAATTCAATCCTCACCACCCACCTGCGCATGTGCACGATCCCTCACCAGGCTCCGGAGGTTTTCCTGAAGCCTGGGGAGGGTGAAAAACGGCCCCAGCGAGCCAACCGGAAGGCCGAAAATCAGCTGGCCAGCATGTGCATGCACGCTGGAGCTGATGGCTGGCATGCCAGAAAACATGGCTCCACATGCCACCTGTGGCACGTGTACCATAGGTTTGCCATCACGGGGGTAGGGGCAATGGCGGTGAATTTAGGCCCTCTTACACAGACTTTGCCTAGATAAGCTGCCATAGCTTATCTTTTCTGCCTGACTGGATGAGAGGAGATATAATTGGGACAAGAACAGTTCCTCAGGTAACCTGCTTCCATGCCATGAAGGACTTTAAAGGTGATAAGCAACACCTTGAATAGGGCACGGAAGCAAACGGGCCCTATAGGTGTGACATGGGCAGTCCTTGGGACGCCGAGGACTGCTCTCACGGCCGCATTCTGCACCAGCTCAGTCAAATAGATTGACACTAATTAGCAAAATGTGAAGCTAAGCAGGGTCTTGGATGGATGAACAAGATAAATCCCAGGCTTGCAGACTAGACTGGGAAAGTGAAAACGATATCCCAGAAAGTGGCACTGGCAAACCAGGGGAATGTCATCTCCATGAAAAATGTACAGACAGGTTCATGAAGCCATCAGGGATTGAGATGGAAGGAACTTCAACTGCAGGGATAAAAAAATAAAGGGAAGAAATGGTGATGACACAAGAAGCAAAGTGTAATAAGGAGTGACTTTTCTGCTCTGGATGCCGGGGAGTCTTTTAAAAGTCCTGCCCGGATGACAAAAGTTCATCGCTGCTTAGCATTTCAGTGGTTCTATCACACAGGGATGATCTTTTGGAATAGGAAAAGGCTTGATGAAAACAAAAAAAGAAATCAGAGTGGGAGCAGTTCAAAAAACAGCCAACAGGGTCCCGAAACTAGAGAGAATCCAGAAACTTAACCATAAAGAAGGTCATAAGTGTTATAGGCACCAGACTGCCTTTTTTGTTTTTGTTTTTGTTTTGTTTTACTCCTGGCTGACTGTTCAGATCCCAAGAGAGTGGGTGCCTTTTCTTCTGTCTGGCTGCCTACTTGAAATCTAGTGGGGGCATGGCTGGAATCTCTGTAGCAAACAGATGCTTTGCCAAGCCCATTGTGTGTATGCGGGTTTTGTTTGGCATAGTGACCTGCTTAGACTTTGCTGAAAGTCTATTTTCAGGACCCAGGAGGGTCTCATGGCTTTCCCCCCACATAGCTCCTTGGTGCTTTAAAAAAAATCTACGTGGGTAAGCCCTATCCACAGGGTAGATTTTGGGTAGCCTGTGCGTCTGATGTATATCCAGTAGCTCAAATTCTCTTCATATGATGTAGGCCAAAGGTGGCGAGGCCTGTTATGTTTTAGCATTATTTTTAGTGTGGTAAAACTAAGCTGTTTCCTATGAACCGGCTTGGCTGGTGATGTCAAAACGGGTTACATGTTGGCAACCACACGGAAATAGTTTGCTGAACTTCATTCAGGATTTCTTAATTTTATTTCCCAGATCTGACCCACCTTAGGTTTTTCAAGATCAGTCATGGTCACGAGAGGACATCAATAATGTGCATGGAATAAACTGGAATTAGTGTAATTTAATTTTAATTAAGCTTAGATTGAAGCTAGAATACATATACTTAAATTTTTGTCCTAAATCATTTATTTATTCTGATCTCGCCCATTTAAAAAGTGTAGCCCCTGGAACTCTACTCAAAAGCATAATGGGTCTCACTCCCCAGAGAGTTGAGCATAGAAATGGTCTTCTCAGTGACACTTATGTGCAGTGGTTGGGTTAAATTTTTTTTACTACCGGTTCTATGGGTGTGGCTTGATGGGAGTGACATGGCTTGGTGGGTGTGGCTTGATAGGTGTGGCGGAGGAAGGATACTATGAAAATCTCCATTCCCTCCCCACTCCAGGGGAAGGATATTGCAAAATCTCCATTCCCTCCCCACTCCAGGGGAAGGATACTATAAAATCTCCATTCCCTTCCCACCCCGGGGAAGGATACTGTAAAATCTCCGTTCCCTCCCAATCAGCTGGGACTCAGGAGGCAGGGAATAGACGGGGGAATTGGCCAGTCAGAGGTGGTATTTACTGGTTCTCCGAACTACTTAAAATTTCCGCTACTATTTTTCCAGAACTGGTCACAACCTGCTGAATACCACCTCTGCTTACATGCCATGACCATAACTCTCTCCAAACAGATGGTGTGGCTCCTTTTAGAAACGTTCATGCTAAGTTCCTCTCCAAAGAATTGAACACTCCAACAAGCAAATCATAGCAACAATGGGGGACTATTGTAACAAATTCTATAGGGCTTCTTTCTACAGTCTGGTGTCCTACAGGTTACTGAACTTCATCACTTCTAACCAACATGACTGGGGGGGGGGGGCGGCTTTCTAGCAAAGATGACAAGAGATACTTCATTCTCCTTAGTCAAGTCTGTGGTTTGATGCTATTCAGAAAACCTGGAATAATCTCATTGGAAAGACAATGTGGATTAATCTCATTGTAAGGATAATGACTTATATTATTGAAGTGGTGAAGCTCAGCTACTGAACAAGCCAAAACAGGGCAGAATTCCCAATATGTATATACCAAATAAATAAGGACAAGATAAAACTATAATGGATATATTCAAGGAAATCATGTCCAGGCATGACACCGATAATATGTAAGCGTTTGATACTCAACTCATAATTTGAAGTACCCTTGATATTACTAGAATTTTGCAATTAATTTTGTATCTGTCTTTTGAATGACATAAATAGGTAGGTAAGAAGACTTCTCTCACTATATAATCTCCCAAAGCACTTTGAATTATAATGACAACAATTGTGTCATAATGATGGTGATAGGAACAAGCTCTTGCCATCAGGCTTACAACATAAGAAAACAAAGAACAGGGAATGGATGGAAGAGGTAGAAAAGAGGAATCAGTTTGACAATATTGGAGGAAAACAGAGCAATAAACAAAGAGATTTTAGACCAATCTGAATATTACCTGATCTTTCTTTACTGAAAGACATGTCTCATCAGAGCAGTGCTTCTCAACCTCTGCATCAGTAGTGGGATTCAAAATTTTTACTACCGGTTCTGTGGGCATGGCTTTGTGGGCGTGGTGTAGCTTTGTGGGCATGGCACAGGAAGGATACTGCAAAATCCCCATTCCTTCCCCAAGCCACTAACCTGCTTTCCAGCTCTGTTCTCCTGTTCAGGGCAACAAAAGAAGATCAGCTGGGAGGCAGCAGGGGCAGAGGCAGACAATTTGCTGGTTCTCCGAACTACTCAAAATTTCCCACTCCGGTTCGCCAGAACCTGTCAGAACTGGCTGAATACCACTTCTGCTGTCTGCATCTCTGAGATGTATGGACTTCAGCTCCCCAGAATTCTGGGAATTGAAGTCCACACATCATAGAGATGCTGAAGATGAGAAACACTGTAATAGAGATATGGCAAATTACCCAGTAGACTAGACACTCTTGGCCAAAGGGTGAGATGCTGGGCTGTGCTTCCATTCAGGTTTGTTATTCTAAGTGCTATCTTTCTTTCTTGCAGGAAGAACCCTACAGTTGCTCCTTTGGTGGCAGATGGAGGGGGAAATAATGTGCACCCAATATTAGTCTTGGATTGACCCACGCAGGGACTTGGATTTAAACAGAGCAGACCCTACATATAATGTTTTCATCTGGATATCTTGGAAGGCTTTCAGCCCCTAAGCGATTCTATATATTATAGAAGAAACTGGGAGAATTTTGGTTTGTACCATTTCTGGTTCCAGAAGAGGTTTAATAATACTCTTGCAAGCATTATCATGCATAAACAAGGAGAAAGGTTTCCATTTCCCCCTATCCCATGTGTGACAATGTACTTACTACCTGCAGAGAAGGTGTTTTAAAAATATAATAATAACGGGTCAGTAAGCAAGACCAAATGAAAAATAGAAAAAGAGACATGGCAGAGCAAAATATTACATGGCCAGTAGGTCAAAACAAAAAATAAAAATAAAAAACAGCAGGCAGAGCAGATAACCTGGCAATGGCTAAGAGCAGGAAAGCTGAAGAAAGAGACAGTGGGGCTAATTTTGACTGTACAAGACCAAGCTTTAAGAACAAATGCATACAAAACCAGAATTGGGCAGACAGCAAATGCCGCTTCTGCAAAGAAACTGAAGAAATAATGGACCACTATATAAGCAATGTTAGCTACTGCAAGAAGTTTGCACAGACTGACTACAAAGAATGGCATGACAAAATAGCAACAATACCTGCAAGAAATACTACTTAGCTGCAAGCAAGAACTGGCAGGGCCATAAAATAGAGGAAGTAATGAACACGAAGAAGCTAAATGTTCTGGGACTTTAGAATTCAAACAGACAAGCACCTGCCACATAATACCCCAGACTTAATAACTGTCAATAAGAAAGACAAAAAAGTTGGAATAGTGGACACTGCAATACCTGAAGACAGCAGAATAGAAGGGAAAGAACTGAAAAAATATCACAAAACAGACCAGCAAATTGAAGCAGAATGACTGTGGCAAATGAAAGCAAAGATAGTACTAATAGTAATAATACGCTTTTTGGGTACAATCACAAAACAACTGGAGCACCATTGGAACACGGTCAGCACTGATGAAATCACCACCGGTCAATTGCAAAAGGCAGCTTTACTTGGAACAGCTTACATCCTGGGACAATACCTTTAACACCATCAAACAACAACGTTTGCCTATCTCAGGTTCTTGGGGAGATCTTGATAGGGGAATGAAAATGCCCAGTGCAGTCTAAACATCTGGCTGACTGAATGACCACAATGATTTATTAAATTTGTATGAAACATGGGGAAAATACAATCAAATAATATTCACGCAGAATGTTCCCTGCCTCCCAAAAAGGAGAAGACAAAACATAAATAGATCACCAAGGTAACGAACAGTTACTCTAGTTACATTTGGAATAGGCTGATGGGTCTCTTTTTCTTTCTTTTTCCTCTTTTTAATAATTAAAAAAAATTTACAATGGCTTAGTTAGAGTTGGAGGCTCAATGGACAGGTGGGAGAAATTTTGGTCTGTAAATTTTTTTTTGAGCATTGGCCACCCTATTTTTGTGGGGCTGCTTTAGCCACCCTTTTTCATGCCAAAGTTCAGAAGAGAGAAGTAACCTCAGCTAAATCATATCAAGTTCTAAAAAGGTAAGCCGATCAACTCAGCTTGGTATAGGTTGTGGAGTTTGACTTCCCCCTCAATCCAAGTGTTTGGATTTCCAGATTTGAACTTGGATCTGCTTAACGATGTTTTGTGGAGGTAATTTATGCTACCCAGAGTTTCCAGTGGTGAAAAATCTATTATTTGGTTCATTCCAAGTAATGTTTGCCCATTCTCCAGCTTTTCTTATCTTCAAAGAGATTAAGGCAGTACGAGGATTCATTTTTAACTTGAAATACTTGTTTGAAATCAGCTAAAAGTGGCTGTCCATGACTTCAAAAAAAACATGAAAACCTTAAAATAGCAAAATATTACAATATTTTTAGAAATATTTCTAGAAGTTGTCCTACAGAAGCAAATCATGAAAAGCTCCAGTATTTTAAAACAAGTTGTATACTTGCTAATACATGCAAATGAGTGAATGTGCATTAAATGGATGTGGATAAGAGCTGGGTTTATATGCTATGCAAAGCCAGAATGAGAATATGCAAAGCTAGAATAAGCCAAACTCAGCCATTGTATATTAAAATCTTAAAATTTATTGTTTGTAGCTATATCAGTTTGGCTTATTCAAAAACATGATTACAAACTGTGGCTTACAGCAAATCTATGAAACCTACAGCACCTGAAAGCACTGAAGAAAGCAGAACATTAGTGTGAAAGTCACATCACAAATGGTTTGGGGTTGCACAGACAGCCCTCTGAAGTCCTTGGTACTCTCTGAACTTAGTTATTTGCTTGCAAATGATGAAGCGTCTTGGTAACATAATCAATGCTAGTACGTATAGGGTTTGCTCCCTATTTATATGCATTAGTTTGCCCTGTCAGTACTGATGGGAGTATGGTTTTTCTCCTTGGTCATTCCTTGATTATTCCTGAAGCCTGGGGAGGGTGAAAACGGGTATTGTTTTCTGTTTGTTTGTCTGGTGTTAATCCGTGCTTATCTGGGCATAAGGTTCTGG
Source organism: Thamnophis sirtalis (assembly GCF_051295495.1). Lineage (NCBI taxonomy): Eukaryota > Metazoa > Chordata > Lepidosauria > Squamata > Natricidae > Thamnophis > Thamnophis sirtalis. The sequence goes on along the minus strand of NW_028261383.1, from coordinate 149,959,206 downwards.
AGAGAATGCGTTGTTCTTTTTTGTTTCCATCTGAGCTTTATCTTGTCTCTTTTGAATGGTGTGTAAATAAGGTTTATTTCTATTGAATGGCGTGTAAAAAAGATTTATTTCTATGTGTTTGCTGATGGCAAATTTGTCTGAATGCCAAGCTTCCAGGAATTCTCTAGACTAGACGTTCTGTGCAAAAGGCCCCAAATTGATCACCCAAGCACCAAATAGGGTTGTCTAAAAACCCTATCACTGCTTTCTATAAAAGTATAAAATATTATAGGAAACAGTGTTAGTCTCTGGCCTTAGAGTTGTGTTTTTTTCCCCTTTCCTTTCTATTCTGGTCTTGTATATAGGGCCATGCTTTCCCCTGCACATAATTCTCTAGTTCCACAGAACCTGGGCTACTCTGGCATATAAATGATCAGGCACATAAACAAGTGGGATTAAGAGTTACATCTACCTGGATAATCTTTTTTATTCAATATATTAAATATATATATTTATATATATTAATAATTGGAAAAGTCACATACTGGAAATTGGAAAGCAGGGATAGACAAATATAAATGTCAAAAAATGGAGGACTTTACAATACAAAGTTATTTACATAAAAAGACAGAAGATGTCCTGCAGGTGTAGAGCGATACACAACTGTTGGTGGCTCAAGACAAAGAGCCTTCCTTTCCTCCGTATTTACAAGCCTACCCATCGTTCTTCTTATATACATCTTTTACACAGAAATTACTCAACAGAGCAAAACAGCCACTGTCTAAGCAGAAGGCGGGAGGGACATATGCTTATTTACGGCAAAACTCTCCCTGAACTCTACTCCCACCCCCACCCCCCAATTGCACCAAGGACAGGATGCAAGCAGTTTCTAGGCCGAGGGATTGGAAAACTTCACTTGCCAAACCTGGGGGTGTAATCCAGGACTGATGAGAAAGTCAAATAAGAGAAGGCAACCTTTTTTTAAAAAAAAAATTCCAACTGGCCTTCAACTGTCAAATCAATGTAAATGTTCCATTTGTGACACAGACAGTGGCTCCATGCAACACTATGGAAGAGGGGTGCTGGATTGCACACAGAGCTGTTGGCAGGTCCTGGAACAAGGCAGCATTGTTTAGGGATTGTGCACGTAACCCGAGAAGGCACACAGGGCTTCCCCCACAAGTAAAAATAAAAATAAAAATACAAACTCCAAGTTGTCCCATGTTCAGAGAGAATTACATGGCAATTCTTAATGTCCTGGTAACCTCTAAACGTCAAGGGGAATGAGAGGGAAAGGGCGCGTACAGTGCTTATGGTTTTCAGTCTCCAACCACGGGACTAACATTTGAAAACACTCTTCTGGAAATGTCTCTGGAAATGTCCCTGCAAACGTCCCTCTGGATGGAAGAGGGCAGAACATTCTTTCTGCCAGTTTTTTCCTCTCCCTCCGAGGGAGATAAATGGTGACGGCCTTGGTGGTTGTAGGAGGCAGGATGAGAAACCCAAACAAAGCCACTCTCCCCCCCAAAGAAAGCACCGTTTGATTCATGGTGGCTGTGGTTTCCTTCCACCTTGTCCTCAGAACGGCAGCGTGTCCATGAATATTTTATCCACAATTGGAGGAGGGGGCACCAGGTCTTCTAACTTCAAGTAGAAGATGCGCTGCAGGCCTTGAGTGCAAAGGGTGCGGAGCTCAGGAAGTTTGCCCAATAACTTTGAGAGGCAGTTGGGCTGTACCTGCTCACTGGTGATGGAAGTCACGTGGTCCTTAAGGCAACTGACAATGCGGTTCTGGAGGTCTTCAACCTTCTTTGGCTCCTTTAGCCCATGGCGATCTAGTTGAGAAATCAACAAAAGTCTCATTTCAAAGTGCTTAGATACACAACCTTTTGAGGAATGTATTAACAAAGCTCTCTATTCCCGATGTGCTGTGGAAACTAATGAGAAGCTGAGGTTTTTACAGAAACATTCTCAGTTGTCTCTATGGAGATTCTCAGTCATCCAGGTCATGGTTGTCCCCAAAGTGGTTTTTCAGGAGGCCACTGGACTTTCGGTTTTTTCTTTGAAGACGTTTGGCTTTCTCATCCAAGAAGCTTCTTGGAGTGCTGAGCTGAAGAAGCTTTTTGGATGAGAAGTAAAACGTCTTCAAAGAAAAAACAGAAAGTCCAGTTGCCTCCTGAAAAAACACCTTTGGGATTTTCATTTATATAAATCTATGTCTCAGCAGCTACACCAGAACAATCCCGCCTTGTGTTTCACAAAAAATAAACACAGAAAAAAAGCAACGTGAGGCCTTCCTTTGGACATATCAGTTTCATCACATAAAGAAAAGTGTACAAAAATAGGGATTCTATTAATCTTTTTTTTCCAGGGCTCTCCAGCAAATGCTGCCTGAGCCACATGGTTTATGATGACGAAGTTGATTATTTTCAACCTCCCTAATACTAGATCCTATTCCAGGGACAGAATGTTTGGTCCTCCTAATGTTACTAAATTGCAACTCCAGACAGTTATGATTAATGATTAGGGATGCTGAGGGTTGCTATTTAGCACCTGAAACAACTGGGTAGACACAGATTTCCCACTCTTGACACACTTTTTTTCTGAAGACATCTATGCTACAGGCATCAGTTAAAAACTTTTGTCACATATCTGGAGCCCCCTTCAATCAGACTTACAATTCTGGTTCATTGTAGAGCTTAGAATCTCTCAATTTCCATATCCCTAACAAGCAGAGTTGTTTGATCTTCCCCTCAACCTCCATTCTATACTATATTTCCTGCTTGCGTGTCTCTCTGTCTGCTTGTCCGTATGTTTTTCTCAAGAGCCCTCCTGTCCACCTACCTGTAATGATGACAAGTGCTGCAAGACAGGAGAAGGAGGGCACATCAATGTTCATGCGGTGGAGGTTCTGGGAAAACTCTATGATGGAATCTATCCATTCTCCAAATCCCCGGACACACTGCATACGATGTAGCACAACGCCGTTGCAGAAGATAAGTTTGCCTTCTTCTGGCTTGGATCTGCAAGAGATAAAACATTGTGCAGTCAGAGAAGAGTCTCAGAAACAAACACCTGTAATGAAATATGGTAGTAATGGCAGAACTATGCAGAAGATCCCAAATTCAACCTCTGGCTTCTCCAGGCAGCGCTAAAATCAACTCATCACCACAGACCCCATGAATTAAGGTGACAGTTAAGTGCCCAGCATTTCCTTCCTTACCAATTGTGGCTGGGAAGGGGCGGCCCACTGAATCTAAGCAAGCGTGGGTGGCTTGTGTGAGTTCTAATTATCACATTTAGAGTTGCTTGTGTTAATTACATTTTTATTTGCTGCTTCTCAGAACGAATTCAGGGCAGCAAATATAGCTCTTGCGTGCATCAACAGATATTCTATTTTCTTCTCTCAGTTGCACTGTAAGGTGACTAACCCAAGCAGCCAAGATAAACTTCACACCAAGCTGTTTTAAGCCTTAAGTCCCCTGGTCAAAGTCTGACATGCTATCCAATTTATTACCTCAACAGACTTCCTTTCTCATCTTGCAGGATTACCTTGCTACTTTGAATATTGCTCTTACTTTGATACCTGCAGCCCCTAATGTCTGTCTAATGTCCTATTGGTTTATTTAGCTACACACACACACTTTTTATTTTAAAAATCCTGAAATGTTAATTATAGAAGCATAGGATAAAAGCAACATACACTCAACTTTTAAAAATTCCTTTAAAAGTCCCTGCCCAGAAGTTCTCTACTTTACTGAATCAGGAGAGTGAGTTCATTTTTACTGGCATCATTGCCCATGGCAAATACTCACTAGCTATGTGGATTATAAATCAAATTATGAAATAATTGAGGTGGGCAGCCATCATATATTTTAACGTTATTAGTGGAAAAATGTCTATGGAGATTGGCAGCCATCCAGGTCATAGTTGTCCCAAAGGTGTTTTTTCAAGAGGTAACTGAACTTTCTGGTTTTTCTTTGAAGATGTTTGTCTTCTCATCTGAGAATTTCAAGCAGCTTCTTGGATGAGAAGCAAAAAGTCTTCAAAAAAAAACAAAAACAGAAAGTCCCGTTGCCTCTTGAAAAAGCATCTTTGGGTTAGTAGTAGTAGTTGTGATGATGGTGATGATGATCAGTACTGAGGATGCAAAAGTCATAAGGCTATGGTAACAACCATTTCCCTGTTCTGATGTTCAGAGCATCTTCAAGCCACTGGTCCATTATAGCAGAGGTCAATGTCCGTTTTCATTGCCTACTGGACTAGGCATTTGGAAAAAGGTCACTGAAATGCACCAGACATCCTCCAGGTGGAACCTATCCACAAAAGGCATCCCAGCCTCTTTTTGCTGTGCTCCTGTGATGTTAAGGAGCACAGGTAACATTTTAAAATGATGCTGCACAAAGTTATAACTCAAAGTCACTGAATGGCTTCACATGAACTGTTTCTCAATTGGAAAGGCTAGGAGCCAGATGGGGGCTAACAGACATGATGGTTTGTAGCTATGACGTTACCTGTATGCTAGCCGTAGGATGAAGAGCTCCAAAAAAGCAGATTCCAAAAGCAGGTCCTGGTCTTCTTTTGGAAGCTCTAAGAAGCCCTGAATCTTCTCTGCCCATTTCCGGATCACGTCCATTGAGCCCGTTAATAGGTCATAGAACAGCTGCACATCCATGCAGTCCTCCTTCTCAAACTGATAAGAGACAGATTCCTGGAACTGACAACACAAACAAGCAAGCCTTTAGAAAAGAAACAGTGCATTTCTTGTGAAGTGGGCAAGCAGTTATTTCCTTGAGGTCAGCAGGACACAATCTAGAAGGTGCACTCAAAAGTTCCTTTATTCTCTTAAGTGACCGAAATATATCCTATAAAATCCATTCTGGCAGTCTTTCTGGTTTTGGCAGGGCTATCTAGCAGGAAGAGCTTCGGCATCGTAGAATATGTGCTCTAGAGCACGGGCGTCAAACTCGCGACGTCACATTGTCATGTGACATATTGACTTTCCCCCCTTCGCTAAACCGGGGGTGGGCGTGGCCAGTGTATGACGCATCTGGCCCGCGGGCTGCGAGTTTGACATCCCTGCTCTAGAGGGTGGGCAGGACAAGCCACATAAAAATAAAAATGACAGCTTATTTGATAAGTTGGAAAGTGAAGAGTTTACTCCTATCAGGTTATTTACAGGATGGCTGTCAATAATCAAATCTAGTGAAATATCTGTTTCATCGTTACTCATTCCTAGCTGGAAATTCTGGGATGAATAATCCCAAGTATGCTATACTTAGAAGGTTTTTTTCTCTTTGCTCCAAGTTGATGCACCATCATCAGGGTCAGATATGAAAAATCAAACCTGTAAATGTTCATATATGGTAATTGAATCTAGATGTCATGTCCTTTTAAATGTTCACTTTTAACAATGTCAATTAAAACTTGACGTTGCAAAATTGAATGCCTCTCATATGAGGAGGACAATGGCAAAATTTCTGTCTGTAGTTTTAGCCCAAAGGAATAGGCTGATTCCTCCCACTCAGCTTTGTTTTAATGTAATATATTCATATTTCTATATAAAAATTTCTCCTTAATTGCTGTATTTGTCTTAATGCTTATTAGTTTGGTGTTGAACTATAAATTAATAAATACTAATAATCTCAACTCTTAATGTCTCCAGGTTGGGGATGGCCAATGTATACAAACAGCTCATAAAATGTAGCTGCTGAACAATAACAATCTGTTTAAACAATAGTCCCCAATAATAAACTAAAGAAGTCATGGCTGTGAATTGAAGTGACAGCTGCCACCTTAGATGCTTTAATAAGTATTATGTGCATGGTTTTTAAAACCATGCACATAAGAAAGATATGAATTCTGAATTGTCCTGAAAACTTCTAGCTAAATGGTGACTGAGAATTTTTTTTTAAGTAAATAGAAATAAATTACACGAATCCATACAGATAAGACTGCCTATCACTGGCTAAAAGGACATATGAACAATGCTGGATGAGAGATCTTGGCATCATCCATCACTACCAATTGCCACTTACCAATTTAATTTGGCAGAGACATTTCAGGCATAAATATTTCATGTGATATGTGCCTTTCTCTGAGCCACACATGACCAGGCCAATAAACCAAGTGTGCATTTCATAAAAAAGCAAAGTAAAAAGGGGGAAGATATATCCACTGCCTTCTGTGTAAGAAGCACAAAAAAGCTTCCAGATTCATTATGATCAATTGATGGTTGAAGGACTGGAATCCAAAGCTATCAACTTATCTTCTCACTTTTCAGTTTCAGAAATTCAACCCCCCCCCCCCCAAATGCTAGTGTCTAGGGCACAGAATCTCACATTTCCAAAGATGTAGCGAAATACCTTGGAATAGTCAAGTTTGGTAGCGCTGGGTACAGAATCTATGTGTGCTCTCACAAGTGAGGAGATGAGGCTGACCGGTGAAATATCTTGAGCTTGTTTGGGCTTGGAGGGCAGCCGACCACGTCGGCCTTTCAGGCTGTCTGTCCGCACCACTGAAACAAGAGGAAAAGGGAAAGGGGAACAGAAAGGTGAGGAGGGGATTACAGGCAAGCAAGAGTATCACCAGGAGAAGCCCACAATCTAGGAACAGCTGCTTCTTTTTTAAAAAAATCAAGGACCACAAACTGAATCTCAGCCAGAGGCACATGATGTTACGCTTCCATGCAGCTTAGCCAACATCCAATGGGGTTGAGAGCTGTGCTGCATTTTATACCTTATGGGGGCTTTTTATAAGGGCAGAATATCTCTTAATATTGGATTTGTTTGGGGTTTCACTTAGCATGAACGCCGATATTCCGGCTTATCTTGTTTTATGGTTTCATTTGCTGCGTGATTTATTCAACAAATTGCATCACAGATTTAAGCAGTGCATGACGCTGGTCAAAGAATATCTAACATCCTAGGAACTACTCTGAGCAGCCAGAGGAAGTGGTCAGAAGCTCCAGCTTCCTTTCCCTAAATTTCCAATCTTAGAAGAATCCACAGAGCAATGTGATGTTCACTTCCATTGATTGCCTCCTGTCACAAGGCTCTGAATAGCTCAGTTCTAAACAAGGTGCCAACCCTCATGGCCTGAAACCCCAACCCTGATATTGTACATAATACAGTTCCTGTTGTTTGGCTTAGCACAAAAAGCCAGGCAACTGCCCATACTGATATGTCATTCTTGAAGAGTGGATGTTTTCTACCATTTCAGCCCATCCCAGGGGCTAGAAAGAGGTTTTAAGCCCTTCTTTGCAATTACAGGTGCTGGATCAGGCAAATGAATTGCATAACAAATGCAGGTAACATCCTCTTCTCCTTCCGCTCCTTCTTCTTTTCAGCCAGTTACCATTCCTCTTGCAAATATTTAATTTGCTCTGGGAGCCAAATATCTTAATTCCAGTCTGTTACAGCCCTCTTTAACCTGGAACCTTACAGGCATGTGGAAGCTCAGCTATGAAAATGCCTCACCAGCCTGGATTTCAGAGGACTTCAGGATAAAGAAGACAAGTGAACAGGAAGGAACATGCCTCACCTTCTTTGACCATTCCCACAGCAAGGCACTTCTGGAACCGACAAAACTGGCACCGGTTTCTCCGCCGCTTGTCCACAGGGCAATCTTTGTTGGCTAAGCAGATATATTTGGCATTCTTCTGTACTGTGCGCTATGAGAGAGAACATAAGAGTCAACCGCTATGCATTTAAACCTTGGTGACAGAGAAACTAAGAAGTAATTACCAGAGATATATTTCTTGCGACATTTTTACAACCTGGGTGGTTTCTCATGTCATCAGGGAGTTATCCTGTACATATGACTAAAATCCCATCTGTGCATCTTCAATGTCCAGCTAGACCTGCATATCTTTGTTTATAAGTAATAATATTCTAATGTCACAGAAATTGAAGCTGAAATAATTTCAACTCATCACCTGTGCTAGGAAAGAATGCAAAGTGTTTCTGTTTTAAGAGAACTCCCAGCAGCTCCAGCCTGCATTGGTAATTGTGAAGGATGTTGGAAACAGTGGTTCAACATCTGGAGTGTCCAACATTATCTACTTCTTTGCATTATTGGATTGTGGTATCTACATACCGTAAGTCACACACACACACACATGCACCCAGAGTCAAGAGAGGAAAGCATTTTATCTGAGATGACATTCTTTTGTGATGTTACATGAATGACAGCCCTAAAGGTAAAGGTTCCCCTGCACATATGTGCTAGTCATTCCTGACTCTAGGGAGCGGTGCTCATCTCCGTTTCAAAGCCGAAGAGCCAGCGCTGTCTGAAGATGTCTCCGTGGTCATGTGGCCGGCCTGACTAAACACCAAAGGCGCACGGAACGCTGTTATCTTCTCATCAAAGGTGGTTCCTATTTTTCTACTTGCATTTTTTACGTGCTTTTGAACTGCTAGGTTGGCAGAAGCTGGGACAAGTAATGGGAGCTCACTCCATTAGCAGCGCTAGGGATTCGAACCGCTGAACTGCCGACCTTTCTGATTAACAAGCTCAGCGTCTTAACCACTAAGCCACCACGTCCCTTATGACAGCCCTAGTGCACCTAAAATCATTGTACAGATGATTCATAGGCATTAAACCTCTATTGTTTTCCCAGTTTCTAATTTTTCCAAATTTGTCCATTCCACGTTGTTTTGGCATTTTATTTTTTAAAAAATCTACTTGGAAATGTACACACATTTTTCTAAGCATTCCTGCATTCAAGTTCCTTTACTTTGGGGTTATTTATAAGTCTTGGCAGTAGGACAAGTGACATGGTCATGTGGGACTGTGAACATATATCGATAATGCACAAAATGTCACTTCCTTGGTCAGCAACGTTTAACCAAAGGCAGGGTAAATCAAGGTAAGTGTCGGGAGTGCAGAAATGCCTAGAAAATTGGAGGGCTTCCGTTTCTTCTTCCATTTCTTCTTGGTTTTGGAGGCTGAGTGGGGGGCTGTGTTTTCCTTGGAGAACTAATGTCTTTATGTGCATAGCATTCTCGCCTATTTTTCCCCAACAACCACAATCTTGTGAGGTTGGTTGGGCTGAGAAAGAGGGACTGACTTAAATTACCCAGTGAACTTGCATGGCTGAGGGTAGGTTAGGACCTGTGTCTCCCTGGTGCCAGCCCAACTATGCCCAAGACGCCTCAGAGGCTAGACCTGCTCCCACCGTTGCCTAGCAACGAAGAATAAAGAGACCTGTCTGGGCCTAGCGTTGGCTGGGAAACCCACCCTAGAAACAAGGCAAGGCAAGCAGAGATGGTTAAGATCAAGATATCAGAGAGAGTTTTCCAGTGCCGAAGCCTCCACTGACAAGAAAAGACAAAGAACTCTAAACCTTCCTAAATGAAATATGGAAGAAAATTTAAAATGGGCACAAAGATTGCAATTATATCTGCAAGTTACAGATGAAGAGCAAGAGCCGGGAGACTGTACACATTGTGTGGATGGTGCACTGTACAAGAGAGAAAGCTTTTAAAAATCCTTCTATCTATGCAGACCAAGCAAACAAAACATTAGCAATAGCTACCATATTTTTTGTATAAGACACACCTTTTTCTCTCAAAAAAGGGGCTGAAAATATGGATGCGTCTTATACACTGAATACAGCATTTTTTGCCTCCCGAAGCCCCACCCCCTTCGCAAAATGGCCGTGCAGAGTTTTTAGGAGCCTTCCAGAGTCCTCCTGGGGGCTGGGGAGGGCAGAAATGAGTGAAAAACGGACCACTTTTTTGCTCAAATTTGCCCCTCCAGCCCCCAGGAGCACTCTATAAGCCTCCTAGCGGCTATTCATGCCCCCTTTTGACACAAAATGGGCCCGTTTTTGCAAAAAACAGGTAGTTTTTTGCTCATCCCCCCCCCAAGCACTCTACAAACCACTTTAAAGGCTATTCATGGCCTTTTTTTGAAAAGAAAAACGGGCCCATTTTCACAAAAACGGGCCGTTTTTGGGAGGTCTGTGGAGTGCAAAACCTTTTTTTTTTAATTTGCCTCTTCAAAACCTTGGTGCGTCTTATACTCCGGTGCGCCTTATACTCCGAAAAATACGGTATGTTGTTGGTTTGAGCTCAACCAACAACATAACGACCAACCTGAGCTACTAATATTCAAAGATATTTCAATTAGCGATAGCTGTCACTGTATTTCAAATAGATTGGGAGCCTAGTTGAAGTCCTGTTTTTCAATAGGTCCAGTTTTGGCAACTTCCTAACAGCCACTGGATGGCAACACAGAGAGATAGAACCTGTCTCTCTGTCACCATCTCTTGGTCACCGGAATGTTTGCAGCCTGTGTATGGAAGAATTATTCCTAAGGAAGCATGGAGATTAAGTTGATGTCATCATACTCAAGAGAAAAATCTCAACATTGTAAATTTGGAACCACCACAGTGCTAATGCAACATTATATTGGAAAATACCATAAAATAACCAAGTCCTTGTTCTTAATTACTGAGATATATAAAATGTTTAAGTGTATCTGAGTTTTGTATACAAGATGGGGCAGTTATCTTACATTAAACATTGCAAAGTAAGCAAGAGATAGTTTACTTTTCATGTAAGTTAATATTTGTAAGTTAAACATGTAATGTTGGTTGACTTCATGATATTACATACTAGCAATTCTAGTATTAAACTTAATAATGAAGTTTACTTTTGGCAGAAATTCTCATTTGTTCCTTTGCCCTAGGGACCCCCTAACCCTTCATCTGCGTCTAAGCAAAGCAATTTTCTCTAATGTAATGTACTTGTGCAATTTCCTTATTATACAGAGTTGTATACATTTTGGTACAAACTGCAAATTAGAAAAGTCAGAATAAACTTTGTTTTGGCTTGATTTGGGATTGTATTGACTTGGTATTACAAATTAAGTTCATATTCAAATGTGAAGCAAAGAAATCCATCCCTTATGTATTTATCTGTTCTAGATAAGTCATTCAATAGAAAAGGGCATATTCTGATTGCAAAGTCAATCACCTAGGTTAAGATTTGCATGCTGCAAAACAGATGTGCAACTGATTTGTTAGATCCACAAAACACAGCCATGAATTCCCCCTTTCACCCTCTTCTAACCATCTTTCTAGAATATACCCAAGTTGCAAGGAATCACCTGATTGTTACACCACCATAACCAATCAAAATCAACCTCATGTCAATGTTATTTACTTTATGAAGTAAAGCAAACCGTGCATGATTTTCTTCATGGAGTTTGCAATTTTTGTGTTCAAATTTCTGTTTTTCCACCTCTCATTTCAATGGGATTTAGCTCTTTAGCTAAATTTGTAGTCTTAGCAGCTTTCTTTCACTTCAACCCTAATGTCGGTTTTATTGGGAAACATATACCATTTCTCCCTGGAACATAATCCAGAGTGGAACAAGTAGATGTCCTTCCATTTGTCTCACCGTGGATTGAATCCCTGCCTCACTTAGGAATTTGTGGGGGAAAACATGTGCAGTTAAGGAAAAACCTTCAAGTTACTATTCCCATTCCTCTATGATTTCAGGAAGATCCCCTTCTATATATTTGGAAATTATTCATACTACTGTTTACACTCAAAATTGATTTCAGACCCATTCCTTCTGCCAAGATCTTGGGTGGGATCGCTACCAGTTATTTGCAGCAGGGAACTTAATATCTCAGATACATTAACACCTTTATTTATGGTTGCAAGAAAGGAGACTTGTGGCCAATTTAGCATGATCTACACCAGTGGTAGTCAACCTGGTCCCTACCGCCCACTTGTGGGCGTTCCAGCTTTCATGGTGGGCGGTAGGGGTTTTGTCTGATACTGAAACACTTTCCTTTTTTTAATTTAATTGACTTCCCTACTTTATAAATCACCATTACTGTGGAACTGGTGGGCGGTTAGAAAATTTTACTACTAACAGAGATACAAAAGTGGGTGGTAGGTATAAAAAGGTTGACTACCCCTGATCTACACTAAAATAGCTCCGTGTAGGATATGTTGAAGTACCTATGATTCCAGCCAAGCATCTGATGGTTAAAAGGTGAGCAAAGAAAAAGAGGGCCATGTAACACAAGAAATCACATTTAACATTAAAACACACGTAAAACCAAGCTGAAGTACAGGTATTCCTTGACTCACAACCACTACTCAGCCCAAAATTTATGTTGTTAAGTGAATTTTGCCTCATTTTACAACCTTTCTTGCCACAGTGGTTAAGTGAATCACTGCAGCTGTTAAGTTATAACAACTGGCTTCCCTGTTGACTTTGCTTGTTGGAAGGTTGCGAAAGGTGATCTCATGACCCCCCCCTCAGAACATCGCAACTGTCACAAATATGCATCTGAATTTTGACCCCGTGTTTATTGGGATGCTGCAACGGCCTTAGGCGTGAAAAATGGTCACGGGTCACTTTTTTCAGTGCTGTTGTAACTTTGAATGGTCACTAAATAAAACTGTTATAAGTCGAGAACTACCTGCATTTTGATAAAGCAGTTTTGGTGATAACGCAGCACCCATTCATTGAGTTCTACTGATTTCTAGCACAATGATTAATGTTCAGTGAATCACAAGGGTATGAAATGCACAGTATCAAGGCACCTTAGAATCACTTGCTGCTTTATAAAAATATTAGCTTTTATGGCTGCAAATGGGCCAGACGTCCTGATTTAGTCACCTAGCTGAGCTCCATAGGAGCTCTTGAAGCTCTGCGCCCCTCAGACGGCACACAAAGAGCCCTTCCCAGAGAAAAAGAGAAAGGCCTTTCTCTTACAAAGCACCGCTATTCTCCACAAAGGCTGGGAACGCCCTCCATTTCCTACCGCTGCCAAACCACAATGCAAGGGAGAATTCAAGAGACGGAAATGTGTGCTGTCAAGAGGCCTCCTTGCCAGAAGCGCCTGCCCAGGAGAGCACATTAGCGGTGGCTCAAAGTAACCCAATGTGAGGAATGCACATTGCATGTTGCACTGGTGTATATTCCGAAGGGGCATCCCAAGGGAGAAAGGTCTTTTCTTAAAAATCCAGCCTTCTTCAGGCTAAGATTAGACAGGAGAACTATGCAGTGGGACTATGAGTATGAAAAGGACTGGGAGTAAAAACCGTATTTCAAGCTTTTCCATGCATGTTGTTGTTAAAAAGAAGGGGAAAAAAAGACTTGGCCGTAGTTAACTTGCAGCCTTCTGGGTGTTGCCAACTTCCAGTTTGGAGGGTTCCTGCTGGCTGCAGCTGCTGAAGTTTGTCCTTAAGCAACAACTGGAAAGCTGTAAACCTAGCTTGTTTACTGGTTACCTTATAACATCCCGAAAGTAAGCTCATCCCCTGAATGATAGTCTTTACATTATTAGCCAAAAGAGGTATCAGGATGCAGATACCTGCAGGCGTGGAGAACCCCAAAGTTTGTAGAAGGCCTAAGATTTATAATACCATATTTCTCAGATTATAAGATGCACCACTGTATTAGATGCACCAAGATTTCGAAGAGGTAAGAAAAAAAGTTTTTCTCCTTCCCGGCCCCCAGGAGCACTCTGCAGGCTTCAGCAGGGCTGGGGGAAGGCAAAAATCCCCAGTTTTGCAAAAACTGGGCGGAAAATGGGCCGTTTTTTGCAAAAACAAGGGCATTTTCCCCTTCCCCCTGCCCCGCTGAAGCCTGCAGAATGCTCCTGGGGGCTGGAGGAAGGGAAAAACACCACCATTTTGGTGAAAAACAGCCTGTTTTTCGACCATTTTTTTTTTTTGCAAAAATGGGATACAGGGGCAGGGCTTCAGGAGGCCAAAAATGGCTGTATTTGGTGTATAAGACGCACCAAAATTTTCATGCTCTTTTAAAGGGGGAAAAGTGTGTTTTATACTCCGAAAAATACGGTACTTTGGGAGCAGAGAGTCCCAAAAAGCACGTGAGCACTGATTGAAAGCTTGCTGAGAGAGAACACCTTTTCAAGATAGTCTTCCTCAACTTGCTGTCCTCCAGATATGTTAGATGTGCAATTCCTCAGGATTTCCCAGTCAACTCTGTATTGCAGACTTCCCTGGTCTAAGTGCCCACTCAGTAAACAGTGGTATATTCAGAGAAGCTGAATATATACTAGGCTAATTTCAGGTCGGTCTATTTGACTGTTCTCTTCTCTATTCCACATTGGTTACAGATCTGTCTCCCTTTCTGCTTTCTTCCCAAATCTCTGTGTTCAGAAGAGCAGTGACCATCTTTGGGGTGCCCAACCATTCCAATAGATCGGCCTCTTCCCTCCTGGCGTGCTACAGGTAGGTCCAATTACAATTCCTAGAACTCATCACCTGTTCCTCATTTTCTTACACAGGTTTTTTTCAGAGCTGTGAACGGACATGTAGCAGCCCCCCATTTTCCACCCCTTCCCTGAAGACTCTACCACTTTTCCTTGGGATTTTTGCTGAGTAGCCTTTTCCCAACGTGGTGTCCACTAAATCCACTGGGCTGCAGCTCCTTTTATAATTTTGTTCTTAGCCTCCCCACTTCCTGTCCCCATTTTTACAGCAATCTACAATGCCTATTGGGAAGGAATCCTGTGCACCAAGAAGCTACTGATTCTTGGCCGTTTTGGGCCTCGACAGTTTCCAGATGAAATAAGGGTAGCCTCTGAAAGACACAGAAGGATTGATACAGACTTAGGGCTTGCCAGAGGCTCTTCTGCAGCCTCCCACTGGAAGAATTTTTCCCCCTGCCACCTACCCTTATGAGGGGAAGAGAGCGCTTACAATGACCTCCTTTATTTAGAAAGCAGTCAGAGAAAGGTCTGATGAGTCATCCCTGTGGCAGTCAACACATAGCAAAGGCTTTTCCTTTCCCTCCCTGGAAAAAGAGGTCTTTGAATCCCGGCATTTTTTGCCGGAGCTGAGGAACATGCAGAATGCTGGGATTGTCTTCAGCAAGTCAATCCCAACCTCATGCCCTCCAAATTGGTTCGAGAATACAGTCTCCATAGCTCTCATAGGAATGAGCAGTGCTGGTTAGGAAATTTGGTGAGTTGCTCTTTTGGACTGACTGGAAGACCACCGGCTGGAGAAAGCTGTTTTAATAGAACTAGAAGATTCAGAATCATTACTTTGAAATAACCCATTCCTCTTACCTTGAAAAAGCCCTTGCAGCCCTCACAGGTCCGGACACCATAGTGTTGGCATGAAGCGTTGTCCCCACACACAGCACAGCGACCTTCATTGGATCCAGGGCTGCGTGTCTTTGTTGGAGAGAGGGGATTGTCCATCAGGCCAGAGCCATCTAGGCCTGGTGAGGCCTGGCTGAGTGGCAAAGGAGAAAAATGGACCGAGGAGGAGGTTTGCGGGAGTGAAAAGACTTCTCCATCCACCAAGTGCTGGTGGGCCGTCGGCTGCATCTTCAGGGGACTCTGGGGTGGGATTCCAGGGCTGTGAGCCGAAAGGCCAAAGGAAAAATAAGATGGCTGAGTAGAACTACTTTTGGGAGGCTCCGCTGCTGCCGCCGCCACCCAAGGCCTCATCCCCTCATAGGTATGAGTGGGGGAATAGCTTCCAAAGGAGTTCTCCCAAGTTGGGCCTTGGGAAGTCTGGAAACTCGGCGTGGAAGGAGAAGGAACTGAGCATGGACTGCCATAATAGTCTGAGCCGCTCGAGGACATGGTCTCATCCAACTGGCTGCTGAAAGGACCAGGATAACAACCATATACTTGGAAATCTTCCAGCTTGAAGGATGTGGTATTGGGGTTCGCGGCTGGAATCTGATAGAGGAAAGCGTCAAATTCGCCTGTGTAATTGTCCATGAAGGTGCTGAAGCTGGGCAGAGTAGTAGTGGCAGCAGAGATCTCAGTATTGACCAGGTCCATGGTGGGTTTACCAAACTCAGGGGTCAAGAGGTCTCCTGGGTAGCGCTCACAGGATCCTCCGTTCTGAAGTGAGGTCCCATATTGCGTTTGGATACAGGGCATCTCTAAAGGAAGATAAGGGTAGGGAGAAGGAGAAAAATCTACAGTTAGATATTGAAGAGATACAAAAGGTCCATCTGTGCTCTACTTTAGAAACTCTCATGAATTGAATCGGCAGAAAAGTGATCTTAAAGGTGCCATAGAAAGGGGGGATCTGGTAAGCTTTCCCTGATCTACTGACTATCAGATGTGCTAAAATGATATTCTAGGACTGTGATGGCAAACCTATGGCATGTGTGCCAGAGGTGGCACACACAGCCCTCTCTGTGGGCACACATGCCATCGCCAGCTGCTCTTCTGGTTTCCAGCACAATGGCCAGCTGGTCTTCGTGGGCGCTGGAGCGCTGGAAAATGGCCTGAAAACAATCAAAAACTAGGTAGTTTTTCGGGCCGAAAAAAGCCTGAAAACAGGCATGTGTGCACTGGCCAGCTGGTCTTTGGGTTTTTGGTGATCCAGCATGTGCCTATGCACACACATGCACGTGTGTTCTGGTTTGGGCACTCGGTGCCAAAAAAGGTTTGTCATCATTGTTCTATGAGCAGTTTCTTGTCCCAGAAACATGGTTGGCCAGAGAAGGCTGGTCTCCATTAGGTACCTTTACAAATATGGTGGGCTTTTATTAACATCAGGGCAATTGGTTACTTTAGATTTAATACAAACCAAGTCCTTGGCCTTGAACCTCCCTCTTGATTGTGGTTCTAAACTTTTATTTACCAAAGTACAAATGGGGGAAGAAAAAGTTTGGGCTCCTTGTTAAAAGGAAGACTAATATTTCTGATGCACTATTTCTTAATGGGGCTATTAAAGGGAGATACAAGATGTTCTCCTTCCCTTCTATCCCTGATATTCTTCTCTTCTCTGCCAAAAAGAGAACAGCTATTAAATAGTCACAATGTTGAAAGTTGGAGTCAATCACATTTCTCGACTCTTGCGAGTGAGTGGTGGTAGTTTTCTCCTCACATAGTTAACAGGACCTTGCTTCTAAGTTTATTTCTGCATCTTTTGCTTTGTTTTTCTTCCTTGATGAAATTGGGGTACTGTATGCGTAAGAAACTACTTCTCAGGCGATACAAGGTATGCCATGAAGAGCCTCACTACGTACCCAGCAGAAAAGATTCCTATGTTTTTGTCTGAAATTAAAAATATTACTGCCGACACAAGAGACAAGGGCAAAGATAAAACCACTTCTTTGTGCATCCAGAAAAGACATTCTGCTGAAACAATAATGAGGCCTTATGATGCAAACCCAGCTGTAGATTTGCAGATTCGTTCAATATACCTATGTCGTCTCCTTGATTAATGTCATTTCAGAGAATAATATGGGGCCAATAATAAGGTACGTGATCAAGCGTTTTGATGAGGAAGGAAAGGAAAACGAACAAGGCAAACGAATAAGAAATGCAACGAAAACAGAAGGGCCAGGAACAGTGGTGGGTTCCTACCGGTTCAGCTGAACCGGCAGTGACCCAAGCCTGCCATGCCCCCGAACTGGCGCTGCCATCTTGTTTTTTAGTTCCGTGCATGTGCAGAATAATTTTAATTGCACTGTACATATGGTAAAGCATGCATGCGCACACAGCATGCACATGAGCAAACCAGCAATAGTGCCTGCCGGAATCCACCCCTGGCCAGGAGTCTCAGAATTTTATACTGGGTTCTCTCTCAATGTGGGAGATAAAAACTAAAGCATTAAGGTAATACAGGTAGTCCTTGACTTACAACAGTTCATTTAATGACCGTTCAAAGTTAAAACAGCACTGAAAAAGGGACTTATGCCTATTTTTCACACTTACGATGGTTGCAGCATCCCCATGGACATGTGATCCAAATTCAGATGCTTGGGATCTGATTTCATGACCTTTGCAGTGCTATAGGGTTACTTGCCTAAGCGGGGGGGGGGGTGTTGGGGGATGGGGGTTGGACTAGAAGACCTTCAAGGACCCTTCCAACTCTGTTATTCTATTCCCAAGATCATGCGATCCCCTTTTACAACCTTTTGACAGGAAAAGTCAATGGGGAAGCCAGATTTCCTTAAAAACCCTGCTACTAACTTATCAACTGCAGTGATTCACTTAACAAGTGTGGCAAAACAGGTCATAAAATGGGGCAAAACCCACTTAACGAATGCCTCAAGAACAGAAATTTTGGGCTCAATTGTCGTCGTAAGTCAAGGACTAGTGTAGTATTCTGAAATAGGCAAACATTCTATCAATGTGTTAGGTGGGAAAAAACCCTAGCATATTTCTAGAATTTCCTTATGGTTGGACTGAGGTAACCATCTGTTTACCTAAACAACTTCAAACTTTAAATGACAAGGCTGCCAAGATATTAACACCTGATCAAAGTCCTTAATTGTTCTTGTTTTCCTGCAGTGGCTTGGATTCCCATAGCTTGTTAAAAGATTGATTTTGAGATTTCTACTGCCGCTATTTATTCCCTCTTAATTTTACAAACTTGGAACCATCAGCACCCCAAAGTTCTTGAAACAACTTGACCTATGAAAACAAGGTAGAATTTCATTTGGACTCAGTTACAGATCAGGCCTTTCCCTTAATGGTTTTGAACACCTGAAGTTCAGGTTGGTGAACTAAGGAGCAAAGAAAAGGTACCCTGCTCCCAAATTAAGTTTTTCTTTTATCTTCCCAATCTCAATCTCCTGTACAAAATGCCCAATCCTAGAAACAACCATTCTGTTCTCACCTGCATCACAATCAGTGCAGTTATTAACAACAACAAAAAAAGGAAATGCTATATGTTGCTGCTTGCCAGCACTACAGAGGAAAATACAGCTAAAAAAAAGGTTTTGATCATGTTGTTATCCTACTTGATCATCCCACTTCTATCTGATTGTACTCCTTTCTTTGAAGGCAATCCATCTAAATGTCAGCAGCCTCTGACAAGGAACATGAAAACTGAAACTGCTGGGAAGACAGAATCTCAGAGCTTTATAGTGTATTTGAGAATGGCACTTTCCAAAAGAGGAATTATAACTGGAAGCATTAGCCGAGATGGAAGTCAAGTCTGTAGCAGCAATTCTTGTGGCAAAGTGAAAATTGGTCAGGTTCTGTTACCAAAAGCTGCTGCTTTAACAGAGGAAAGAATTACGGGAGGCCGAGACCAGATTCAGCCGGTTCTATCCGGTTCTGGCGAACCAGTAGCGGTGGTGGTGGGAGGCTTCGCACACCCGCCCGGACGTCATCACGTCCCGTTTTTGTCGCTCTGAGTATGCGTGGAAGGTCCTGCACCTGTGTGGAAGGTGGCGTATGCGCTCACATTTGCGAACCGGTAGGGAAGTTGATTTCACCCCCGTTTGAGAAAAAGAGAATTCCAAGAGATTTTTAAGACTGCATCTTCGAAATAAGGCTATCACCCGTTTCTCAGAGGGACAGGAGCTTCTTTTTAGTAGCTCGGCATGCAAATCTTTACTTGGAAATAATCCTCACTCTGCTAATTAAAATTGATCAAAAATGACAGACCAATCTGGAATTTGGATGAGCAAGAACTGCCTCACCCAAGAAGTGGCTATCTGTAATTTTTGACTTATGAACACAATTGGGATTGGACTTTCGGCCACTAAGCAATGCAGTCATTAAGCAAATCATCATGTGAACAGACCTGATTTTACAACCAGTTTTAATGTGGTCGTTAAGCAAATCCGACTTCCCCAATTGATTTTGCTTGAGGGAAGATTGTAAATGATAATAATTACCTGATCACAAGATGCTACAGCCATCATAAAATGCAAGCCGATTTTCAAGGACCCAAATTGTGATCACACAACCCCGTGGATGGGATAGAAACATTGAGGAGAAGAACATATGTCACTTTTCCCAAGCCCATTGTAACTTTGAGCCAGAGGTGAAATCTACTCACTTTGATGCGCAGAGCATCAAAAACGGACGTGATGACGTCCGGGCAGAGCCTGCTACCAAGTGTGCCTGCAAAGGTAAGTGGAACAGCGAGGGGAGGGGGGGATCCACCCTGCTACGCTATTTAGGAAATCCTGCTTTCTAAGTAATATAAATTGCCTGTCACAGCTGATCGTGGGAAATACCGGTTCGCCTGAATTGGTAGCAGTTTTTTCCTACCGGTTCAGGTGAACTAGTAGCATTTTTTTTACTCCCAGCTCAGGCGAACCAGTCCGAACCAGTATCATGTCACCCCTGCTTTGAGCCCTTGTTAAACAAACCGTCATAAGTCAAGGACTACCTGTTTTGAACTTCAATTGAAAAAACAAAAAAATCAAAACCTGAAGCTTGCAGTTTCTTCTCAATTCGTTAAGAGTTGGCAAAAGCGTGTTGATCCCCTTTTTAAATGAATGTGATTCCTATGAAGGCTTTTCCCTGTTAATTTGTTTTATGTGAATCAATATCCTACTCTAAGCTCCCAAAGAGAAAGTGGCAGAGGGACTACGATTCCCAACCGCTAGGGGATTATGTGTCCCTTGCTGAGTTTTCATCGGAGACAAGGTTTGCATTTTACAGCCCATGCTGGCCAATTCTGCTCAACTTCTCTCCTTAAAAGAAAAGATCTTGTCCACACGTCTTTGGAACCTCATAACCCCCCCTGTGCATACCCCCCCCTGATGCTATCTGATCTTGTTATTCTGCATTCCTAAAATAGAACTTGGATAGCCAATTGTTAAGGCTTGTTGTGATTTGTTCCAACGTAGCAACAGGTGATACCCAGGGCTCCTCGTAACACAGGATTTATTAGCGTACTCTCCCCAGAGGAAGTTCTGACGTCTGCAGATGCGCGAGAGAGCAGCACATCTCCCTAGGTAATGCAGGACTAGCCTAGGGAGCTCCATTACAGGGGCTGGAATCCTAATCTTAGGTATTGCTGCTGAGCAGAAGGGCTGATCGGACAAGCAGATATTTAGCAAGTAGGAAGGATCAACAGTGGGCCTTTTAGCACAAAGCTCGGTGCTGATACTACTCGTGTTATTAGTCCTTAAGTAAGCGTGCAAGCTTTTTAAAAGTCTTATTTCTTTTTAAAGCAGCAATCGTGAATTCTTTTATTCCAGTCTGGACATTTAGTTCTTTGTGATACTGTTCTAATTTGAACTCTTCCCCTCCCCCCCCATTGCCTTTTTAAAGCCTCCGTGCTAAATCTAACTATACAACAATGACACAGTGATATTTAGTCTACTAGCTCCTGTGGAGAGGGAGGGAAAAAAAAGACAGCCCTTGTAAATCAGAATTAAAAGAAAATGGTTTGACTGAGTATACTTACTTTACCCCTGGGCTTGAAGGCATAAATATCAAAATAAAAGTTCAGAGCAGAGACAAAAGGGCTAAAACGCAGCCTTGGCTCACCCATGGACTGAGAAATCAATTATGGAAATTCATTATGCTCACAATGAAATTGAGCTAATTGAGGTGGAATCTGAGAAAGTTCCATCCTTTTTTTTTTGCCAAGAGTCTCCATAGGAAAGGTCTCCTTTCCCCACACTTTGCTACTGTCCTAAAAATGTGCATCACCACCGTCTATTAAATCCGAACTCTCCACAGCACTCTGCGACTCACAACAATCAAATGAAGCAATTAAAATAAGGGTTCCTGCTCTGAGAATATGGCATTATTTAAAAAAATGAATTTCTTTGGACAATGGAATAGAGCGTCTAATCATCCACCTGTTTGATATGCAAACGTCTGCAAGAAAGGATATTCCACTGAGCCAGGATGGAGACTGCCAGATTTCTGTACTGATTTGACATTCGAAGCAAAAAAAAGGGCAGGGAACACACTGCTGGCGAAAAGTCCTATAACAGAAGGCTGAATCCACCCAATAATTACCTGGGGAGATAATAACTAGACTACTAGATATTTCTACCCTCTTCTTGAAAACAGGTGAGTGACTTTCTCTCTTATGGGACAGATAGTTTTTCCCACTGTGGCTATAAAGTCTTTTTTAAATGGGATTCAGCAGGAAAGGCATTTGAAGATGCTTCAGCTTCTCTCTTCCTCAGTGCCTGCCTAGCTGTCTAAAAACACTTCCACTCAGGCATCTACGGCTGGTGCTCCAAAGAGCCTCACCAGGGAATCATGAGAGAAGAACGAGAATTAACCTCCTTTGTAGCAAAGAACATTGTTGGAAGCACAAGTGTCTCCTTCCCGCAGGCACTGTTGCCATCGCTTTCTCCTCTGTGTATTTCTCTCACAGTCCTCCACTATCTTCCAATGGAAACGGCACGGCGTTGCTATAACGACACACTCACCTCTTTACCCTGCGAGCCGCCCCTTTGGGATCCTTGTTGTTTTAGCGCACAAATGGCTCCTGTAATCACTGTCAAACAGATGCAGCAACAGATGTGCTACTATCCCCCTGTCTGATAGGCAGAGCAGCATTGTTTGCAGAACTTTGCAGCCCCTGCACATCCCCCCACCCCACCCCAACCATCATTTGACAGCTTCCGTTTACCTTCAAAGGCTGAGACCAAAACAAAGGCACTCAAGGTAGCAAGGGTGAAGGCTGGCTGGCTGCCCACTGCAATCAGCAGGATGGGACCAGTGACCAAGCACTGCTTGCCTTTGGCTAGCCCCAGAGGGTTGCCCTGGAATAGAAAGGCTGAAATCTCAACCTAATACATCAATTCCTCCCAACACTTAAGAGCCGACAGCTAAGTTCTCTAGAACAATGGCAGCTGTAAACCAATCAGGGGAGAGATATGATTGCTTTTGGAATGGGAAATCTATGTCTTCAAGAGATGGCTGAACTACAATTCCCATCAGCCCAAGACAGCCTGGCCAATAGCAAGGGATCCCGAGAGACAGCCGAAGGGGAAGGTTAGCAAGTCATCCATGCTTTAGGGGAACAGCACAGAAGCCCATCATTATAGTGTTCCACGCAGCCCTACAATTTCCTCCCAATTTGTTGGACTGCATTTAGACTTTAGAGACTGCTCAGGAGCCCCCTCTGCTGTAGAGCCGCAGTACAACAGGGACGGATCAACTTCCCAGCAACTGGATTCAGTGCTAATGTAAAAACCACAGAAAGATTCCGAACTCCGTAAGCAAAAACTGGCACCATTCAGCATAAATGACCATGCTGCTTCCAAGAAGAAATACTCAACAGCTTAAGGAAACTTGCAACAGGAACAGACTGTTATTGTCAGTTCGACAATGGGTGGAATTATCTTAAAAGAAGCTTTTCTTGTTGAAAGCTATTTCTTCCAGGCTCAAATGTTCCAAGACTGAATCCACTGTTTGTGCTGAGCCGCATTTGAACAAGGGCAAATGGATTCTGGTATTAGATGTCCAACTCTTCCCTGGTCTACGCAGACCCTTTTCCTGCTTTGCAAGTTTCCTATGCTTTTTAACAGTTGCACATCAAGATATTCAACTGATGCAGCACTCCATACTGTATCAATGGCAGCAGTGAGAAAAACTGCACCTGTCAAGATGTCTGATCTGCAGAAAAGATAATCAACACTACTCAAAAGCTATCAATGGAAGAGGTAAATGTGGGCTTCATTCCAAAAGACCAACCCCAATGTTGTTTTTGTGCAAGCATAAGCTTTTTAAAAGCTGAAATAACCCAGCTGGCATTTTCCCACTGTCTGTGATCAAACCGTGGAAAATAAAATAATTCACATTTGCCCGCTTTCTGCCTTGACACTAACAATCTACCGTACCTTGGTAGAAGGTGTCTTAATGATGACATAATAAAGGCAATTGGGTCTCTTCTTATCACAGTTTCTGTCCTAGGCAGATTCGCTGGAGAGGAAATCCTTTAAAACAGAGCTGGATAAATATGCACAGGATTATGGTATGTAAAACAAATCAAGCTTTTGGGACTGCTGTGATTACCCCACACTTCTCTGTGTAGTTGCTGAGATTATTCTAGGATTCAACCCATTTTATACTTTCCGATTTCCGTCTAGGTTTTCAAACCCCTTACAGTCTAACGTAATGATTCTGGAGTGACCAAGACCACTAAAGAAGGTGCTCACAATGGACAAAGACAAGACTGTGGCAAAGTGGACTTCTTCAGCCTTTGAAGTCCGGCGCACAGACTTAGAAACAGGGGGAGCCCGCCACAGCAAAGGCTGCCAGGTGCTCAAACTTGATGCAGCACCTGTCGCTCTGAACATGCCAGGAACTGCAAACCCTCCACCCCCTTGCAAAGCCACATGAAAGCACCAGGCTAGGAGCTTTGCTGATTTATGTCCTTCAACACCTGTGATGGTACCAAGCTGCTCAGCAGATTGACTCACAAACATGAACATGCAGACTCACAAGAAAAAGAGCATCCCTTTGGAGAGGGAAAGTGGGGGTGGGGAGAGAACATTAGAAAACATTTTTTCAAAGGTGTCCACTTTTTGAAAATATAGAGGGGAATTTCTGCATCTAGGAAAGTAAACGTGCATCTGTGCACACCGACGCACAATGCACGTTACCCTCAGATTAACACACACACAAAAATGCAAGTATAAGAGGACTGGTTGCGAGCAGAGTGAGAATATGAACCTGGCACAAACAGCTTTTCCCATAGTGATCTTCCAAACAGAGAAAAGACATTTAAAGTTCTTTTCTCAATTTGATATGGGCAGAATCGATATATTTAGCCTGATGAAGTAGTAGTAAAATATCTTCAGATATCTAAGAAGTTAACAGTCTGACCTATTTGTCTCCAAAACATGGCACAATCACCAGGCCTTATGACGAGGCCTCGCACCTGGACGCAAGCACTAGCTGTATAATGTTACTTTCCTTATCAAGCAACAGATCTTTTCATTTCTTAATATCACATTTTTTTCCTCTAAAAGAGACAACTTCACTTTTGACCAAGTGAGGTGCCCATCCTACACCGACATCACAATCACAGGACATTAAAATGGCAAAATGCATCCAGTCACTGGTACACATCTGCCAGGTCTCCCCACAAGCTCAGCTTACAGCAATTTTGTCCTTTAAAATGCAAATGCAGACTTTGAAAACTGCTTTTGGAAACAAGTGCACCATTATAGTTGCCATCAGCCAAGTTCCCCAGCCAGATCCTCTTGCAACTCAAGCTTCAAAGTACAAATACCCCCTTTTTAAGGAGAAAAAAACCCCTGCCCTTGTAGGATTAGTCCAGTGGTTCATGGTTATGCATTCTGTATACCTTCTTAACCGATGCTTTCAAGTTGTCCCATACTACATAGGAAGAGCCAGGCAGGTGACATATGGCAGTTCTAGTAACTTTCTAAGGTCTGCAAATCAAAACATGCCTATCTGAAAAATCACGTTGCAGTTCTTACAGTTAAAAGTACGAACAAGCAACAGAAGCCACGGCCGGTTTTTAAAATTCACTCTTCGCGGATAAACTCTACTCTGCAGTTGCAAATATTTCTTCACTTAGCAAACATTTGCTCCCGTTATGTAGAACGGCCCTCCTCACTCTTTACACGTTTTTTTTAATTTTGCAACACATCAGAGGATAAAACGCAACCTCACCCAATTTCCCCCCTCGCCCGCAATCCTCGCAAACTCCCCAACTTTTCAACACGCAGGACCCCGAAACTTCTTTCCCTACTGGCAAGCTCGAATCCCTCGTTTAGGTGTCCTGCGTGAGCAGGGGGGTGGGGTTGGACTAGATGACCTCCAGGGTTTCTTCCCACTCTGTGACTGTTAACTACTACTGTTAACCGACCCGATTAAAATAAAAAAAGCATCCCTCTTGCAATAAAAAAAATATGTCACGTAAGCGCGTTTGCACTTTACAAAAAAAACAGACGGGGAAAGGGGGATTAAAAAAAAAGAAAATCAATCCACACCTACCCAAAGGGGCTGAAAACCTCGAGCTGCGGTCTCTTCCACTTTTACATAGGAAGGTGCTGGGGAATGTGTTAAGAAAGCCCAAAGCGTGTCGGGGAAGCGTCGATCCTCGCTGCCGTCCGCCGCCGCAGATGAAAGCCCGAGATCGGAGCGAAGGGAGCCCGCGCGGGAGCGAGCTGCCTACAGTCTAGACGCCGACTAAGCCACTGGGGCTCACTAGCCCGTGGCAGGAGATTCTCTTAAGCTCTCTGTGACGCAGAGGCGAAGGGGTGGGCAGAGGAGGAGGAGGGGGGGATCCTCTGACGCACGGGGCCCGGCTGCAGCCTTCGCCATACAAGGCGAAAAGGGGCGGAATGTTCCGGCGCCCTCGGAGCGAAGGGGCGGGATCGGAATGTCTGCGCGGGTGACGCACACGGGGTTCCATTGACGCACGCCTAGGAATTGTTTGATCTAAAAATAGTACGAGCTACCCCCCCACCCCACCCCTTCCCGGCTAAAAATAGAGCCTTTTCCTAAGCAAGGATCGGAAAAAAAAAGGGGGGGGGGTAAAAGAGAGGAGGAGGAAAAGGAGAAAAGAAAAGAGTGTCATAGGAAGAACCAAAAAAGAAAAAAAGGGAGGGGCGTTGGGGGAGAAAGCACCGGAGCAGAAAGATCCCAGGGACGGAAATGGGAAGCGAAGGATCGCCAAGCGAAGGAGGCCTCGGGGTGCGGGAAAGAGCCCGTTTGCTCAACTTTCGTGCAAGCTGAGAAAACGGCTCGTCTAGCCCGACCGGGGGGGGGGGGTTGGACTAGATGACCTGTAAAGTCCCCTCCAACTCTTGTTTATCTGTAATTGCAAAATTGTGGGGATTTTGAGCAACCGGTGCTCCAGTGCTAAAATAAGAAAGTCGAAAGGGGAAAGTGCTGAGCACGGCCGCCCCAAGTGAGGCTGCAAACCCTTTATGGCTTTATGGCCTCGAGCAGTCCCTGCACCCCAGCCACGTCCTTGCTCGATTCGCTCGTTTCCGTCGACGGCTGGTTCCGATCCACCGCGACCCTTGCGGACCTCGAGGGAAGGAGAGTTCACAGCGTGGCTCGCTTCTGTAAAACTGGAGCCTTGTCCCAAAAGTGTGGGGTTTTTTTTTCCCCAGGAGGCAACTGGACTTTCTTCAGAGCTGAAGGAGCTTCTTGGATGAGGAGCGAAACGTCTTCAAAAGAAAAAAAAAACCAAGAAAGTCCAGTTGCCTCCTGAAAGAAAAAGCACCTTTGGACAACATGACCTGAATGACTGACAATCTCTATAGATTTCTTGAGCCTTGCCTTTCCATTTCCCAGTCCACTCCTTTCAAAGTAAGTCTCTTCTCTTCATTCTTATGCCCAGGTTACTCTCCGATACCCTTGCAAGCCTCGAGACTTTAGAAAAAGTGCAGAGAAGAGCAATCAGGATGATTAGGGCGTGACCCGACAAAAGCGCGAACGTCAAAAGCGCGCCGACAAAACCGTGGGGCTAAAACCGCGATGTCAAAAGCGCGCCGACAACAGCGCGCCGACAGAAGCACGATTTAAGGTAAGGTTTAGGGTTAGGTTTAGGGTTAGGTTTAGGGTTAGGGTTAGGTTACAGCGTGCTTCTGTCGGTGTGCTGTTGTCGGCGCGCTTCAGTGCTCATTCGTCGGCGCGGTTTTGTCACCGCGCTTTTGTCACCACGGTTTAGTCAGGCGCGCTTTTGTCGTTCGCGCATTTGTGGTGGAACCGATTAGGGGACTGGAGACTAAAGAAGGTTGCAGGAACTGGGCATGGCTAGTCTAGTGAAGAGAAGGACCAGGCGAGACATGACAGCAGTGTTCCAATATTTGAGGGACTGCCACAGAGAGGAGGGGGTCAAGCTATTTTCCAAAGCACCCGAAGGCCAGACAAGGAATAATGGATGGAAACTGACCAAGGAGAGATTCAACTTAGAAACAAGGAGGAATTTTCTGACAGTTAGAACAATCAACCAATGGAACAGAAGTTGCCTTCGGAAGTCTGGGGAGCTTCATCACTTGAGACTTTCAAGAAGAGATTGGACTACCATTTGTCAGAAATGGTGTAGGATATCCTGCTTGAGTGGGGGGTTGGACTAGATGACCTATAAGGTCCCTTCCAACTCTGTTAATCTGTAATCTGCAAAGATGTGGGGATTTTGAGCAACCAGTGCTCCAGTGCTAAAGAAGAAAGCTGAAAGTCAAAAAGGGGGGAAATGATGCTGTAAACCCTTGAGAAGAGCTCCAGAGGGATATTCCACTTTCTCTCCCTTGAATGAACTGGAGTAAACTTTAATGGGGTCTTTCCTGGCCATTGTCTCTGCCTCATTCCCAGAATGGGATCTAAACATTAATTGACTGCTATCAGAATGATGGATGGAGGAAGGGATACCTCCTAGTTTGTCATCCTCCAAAAATGTAAGCAGTACAGTAAAATGCGTTCACTGCTAAGGGGACGGAAGATACTTTTAGTTTTGTTGCTAGAAAATACAGTATTCCTATGTAAACTGAAGACAGTTGTGGAAAGGAAACCAATTTGTGTTTCCCTCTCCTGAACTTTACGAAAAAAGTCATGGGAAAAGAGAGCACTGTAAATATTGTTAGGGATGGAGGAACATGCTACCAATAAGGCAGAGAGACCTCACAGAGTCAACCAGCCATTTCTAAAACCACCTTACAGTACCAGAACCCTCCTGTGTTTCTTTCCCCCCTCCCCCCACCGCACTGCTGCCAGAGTTCTGTCAAAGAAGAAACAAAATAAAACAATTGCAAAATGTCTTCGGGTGATAGAACAAGGAGCTCTCTGTCTCGAAGCACCTTTTAATAGTAAGAAAAACAGACTGAAGTGGAAGTGAGAAAATACAGGCAGAAGGTTGTTAATGCAAGTATTCTGACATCTTGACACTGTGCAATAATGTCTAAGCAGGACTACAGCACCAGAAAAATCTATGATGATTCTTTTGCTTTTGCTGTCACTGAAAACTGGTAATTTGAAAGGAGAGGATATATAAACTTGGAAAATTGGTTTGCAATTCCAATGTTTTACCTTAGTTATTCCTTTTTATTCCGCAGCAATAAGCACATAATATAGATCTTTTTTAAAAAGTTCTCTACCCTGGAAATAAAATAGTGCTAATAGCATCTTCTCTTAAAGACACAGGTAAAAATGCCTAAAAAAACAAAAATAAACAGAGGAAGGCCAATGAAAAAGAACCTGCAATCTTGGAATCCATTTTAGCCGGTCATGCATTGTACATTTTAAATGCAATTTAATAATATTGGGACATTTTCTGATTATTGCCTTCATAAACTGACATTAAGCAGTCCCTAGACCTGAGTTAATAAATTAAGGTATTTGATAGAGGAAGCTGGCTGAAGCCAAGCTGATCTGCACCTGGACAGTCTATGCAGTGGGGAAATAGTAGAGAACTCACCTGTCGCAGGCTACAAAAGGTAGTTTAATACAAATGCAAATCTATTGTTTTGGCCAAGCTGCAGATTGACTATTTAAAAACTTACATTTTATGGTATAGAATAATTTTGGAGAAGTACATGTATAACTTTAGATCACTGTTTTTCAACCTCCACAACTTTAAGATGTATGGATTTCAACTTCCAATTCAAATTCCCCAGCCAGCATACTTTAGATAGAATTGTAATCTAATTAAATACATTTAGCTGATTTAGTTTAATGGGATAATTCACATGTTTTTAAAATGCAGAATACATTTTGGATGCTTCTCTCTTTCAATAAGCATTCCGCCTCCAAAAATGGTATTTGCTTCTGCAAATTTTTATGTTTTTTTTAAAGCTTCACAGATGGATACAGCTAGTTGCATCATATTAAATATGGCACTGTAAAGTTGAAATATCAATTCCAAAATGGATTATTGGAAAACATGATAGATAATGATGGCAGGGCCAGCCAAGCTACATAACATATTTTTGTATTATTTGCTCTCCCCTTCTCAGGTTTAAACCCGGTGGTACCCCTCAGTCAAGGAGAGGAAATTAGAGACAGGAATGAGACGGGAATAAAAAATTGAAGCCAGTTTCTGTATGTGCTTTTCTGCACCTGTTGCTGGCTTAATAGGATTCTCCCTAGGTCTCAATCGTAAATATATTTTAAAATGCATTTCTCTGTCTCTCTCGAGTCTTCTCAAGAGATTTTCCTCTTCATGTATCTCAGTATTTTCCCAACTCTGGTTTCTTTTCTCTTCCCTGAGCTAATTTTCCAAGTAGTTTAAGATTTCTCCCAGATTCAGGCTGTGAAACATTTTAAAGACTTCCATTCACCATTGAGTCTTCTGTTCTCAAGACAGCAAACAGAAAGGACATTCACCCATGAAATATGTGGAAAAATCAAAAGCTAACTTGAAAGTCATAAAGTGAATGCCACAGACACAGTATATCTTCAAAAGGCAAAGATCCTAAAAGGTGAAACTGGTTTGTAAATGGAGATTATTGCAACTTTCAGCCCGCCACATGGAACCGGACAGGAGTGAAGAACACTGCAAGAGTGTTATCATTCCCTATTATGGCAGATCTCATTCCCACCACCCCCGCGGCAGACACTACCTCCCACCCTCCCCGAAATTATGCTCCCTCCTCACCCATCTTTTAATTCATATTACTGCATTATTTTTTTTTATTTTTATTGTTTGAGTATTTTACTATGGTTATTACATTTTTTTTAAATTTTATGTTCGACTATGGTAAGCTGCCAAGGGTAGCCTCATGGCAGGATGGACGTCAAACAAATTTAAACAAATAAATAAATAAGTAACACCAATACTGCAAGATTATTAATATGGCAGACCCAATGTTGCACATCAAAGAAACCTGTGCTCCTCCTAGTTATATCCTGAAATATTTAGAATCTCTCAAACTATCAAGAATTATGGTCTTTTTTTCTCCACACAAACTATAACCAAAATAATTATTATGCAACACTGGAAGAATAAATCTATACTTGCCTTGCAGCAATGGATATGCATTATTTAACTCTGTTTCTATTAGTTTTCTGTTTCAACAATAAAAGGTCTCTTAAGGAATTTTGGAGATTTATTTTGTTCACAACATACTTTACTTCACTGCTTTCTCTTCCTTTTAATTTCTGTTATACTGTTAACAAACGTTTATTATTAATTTTCTCTTACTAGATAGCTTTCCTTTTCTAAAAAGCAACTCTGAAGAAACCCCATACCCAAATAATGCATGAAGCAATATTGTTTTTCTCTCTAGAGATGCTAACTGCTGGGTAATAACTACTTGAAATAAATAGCTGCTGTTAAGCATAAGAACAACAAAAAAGCTTGTTATATATATATATAAAGTTCTTACAAACCAGTCTGGCATAGTGGTTTAAGGCAGTGGTTCCCAAACTTGGCAACTTTAAGACTTGTGGACTTCAACTCCTAGAATTCTCTGCTGCTCTGCTCTGGAGAATTCTGGGAGTTGAAGTCCACAAGTCTTAAAGTTGCCAAGTTTGGGAACCACTGGTTTAAGGCAATAGGCTAGACACTAAGGAATTGTGAGTTCTAGTTCTGCTTTAGGCACAAAACCAATTTGGTGATCTTGGGGCAAGCAGTCTCTCAGCTCTAAAACTAATTGTTTATTTTTATTTATTATTTAGTTATATACCCACTCTATTATTTTTACAAATTACTCAAGGCGGCAAACATTCACTGCTCTTATTTTCCCCACAGCAACAAGAACCGTGTGAGTGACTGGCCCAAAGGCGGGACTAGAATTCACGGTCTCCCACTTCTGGCCTGGTGCTTCAACCAGTAGGCCAGTGGTTCCCAAACTTGGCAGCTCTGCTGGCTGGAGAATTCTGGGAGTTGAAGTCCACAAGTCTTAAAGTTGCCAAGTTTGGGAACCACTGCAGTAGGCCAAACTGCCTCTCCCTTCATTTTCCCTTCTGAAAATGTTGCTGAAAAAACTGCAGGCAAATTGCCTGGAGTCAAAACTGACTTGAAGGGAAATTTTCCTTTTCTGAGAGACAGTTTGGAGTAGCGGTTAAAAGCATCACGACAGAAACTGGGACACAGTGAGTTCTACCTGAGGCATGAAGTCATCTGGGGGACTTTGGGCCAGACCCTCTCTCCGCCCTAGATAGAGCAGGCAACCACTTCCAAATATGTTGCCAAGAAAATGGCGGTGAGATGTCGCGGCCGCCACCAGGAGTCAAGGCTGATCTGAAGAAACGAAACAACAGAAATGCTCTTGCTGAATAGCATTGTCATTTTTTGAGCAAGCATGCTGAGAAACAGGTTGGAAAGAGGCCTGGTGGGAAGGAAACTTGAGCTTACTGGCTCAGCAGTTAGATTCAAAAGCCTCTTTGCAAGGTTAAGTTCAATCCCTAAAAAAAGTTTGCTCACTTTTGTAGACAAGAGTCTAGCCTCGGTCTAGCCTCCTTCATTCCTTCCCCCACCCCACCCTCCAAATTCTCTTGCTCGCTGATACTGTTGTCTCGGAACGGAATTATGTGCATAAAAGACACCGATAACTCAGCAGCTGGAAAGATTGATGGCTTTTCCTATTGTTAAAAATATTTTTGGCCTAGACAACCTCTGAGTTTGCTTAAAGGCCTCACATTTGTAAAACCGACTGCGTAACGAGATGCGTTTTAAAGACAAGGTTTGAGTCAAAGACCTGGCAAAATTCCCGGAGCAGCTGCTCTGAAGAGGAATGTAACCATCTTTCCAGCACTTCTCAAAGGCTGGGTTGTGTTAAGGGCAAACCCGAACATTTCATGAATGTGGAACTGAGGATGTCCTGTGGAGGATTTAATTTTTTCTTTTTCCTTTTTCATGAGTCTGCTTGGTAAATAGGTTAACTGCGGATTCATGCTTGCAGCAGATATCCATCTGCCTGTTTCTTTACACCAAGTAGCAGCCAACCTTTTAGTCAAACATAATTGCTTTCTGACATGGGCTTGTTTGTTCAGGATAATGTTTTTTAACAGATTAACAGGGACCTTATAGGTCATCTAGTGCAACTCCCCGCTCAAGCAGGACACCCTATATCATTTCTGACAAATGGCAGTCCAATCTCTTCTTGAAAAAAATGCTTGGAATTCCATTTAACTATCATTTGAAAAACAAACCACAGTTGGTTGGTTTAAGCCACAAATCATAGCCTGTAAATCACAATGGCTGGATTTGTTTATTTTGCTAAGAGAAAAACCAAAGAAATCATATTTTACCTCAATGTGATGTGCAAAATCTGGGATAGTATGCTAGCTAATGTTCATGGAGCCAAAGCCCTCCTAATGATGAATTAATAGAATATCAACTGGAAAGATTGATTTAGGCCACGAAGCCAACTCCTTCCACAATGCAGAAAGAGTCAATATTCCCTCTCAGAACATCCTCCCTTGCTCCTCATATAATCTTGAAATTGTTAATGACGACAATTTGCGTTGACTGGTGGACAGAGGTGGGTTCCTACCGGTTTGGACTGCTTCGGTCGAGTGGATAGTAACTCTCCCACCCACGCCACCAAACCAGTTCTATTGGTGGCACTGTAGGTGGCGCCATCTTGGTTTTTTTTCACTACTGTGCATGCGTGAGTAGCGTGCATCAAGTGTGTGCACACGGGTGTCCCTGAGCGAACCGGGAGTAAAAGAATCCGGAACCCACCCCTGCTGGTGGACAATAGGATTTAGATGTGGATACACTATCTAGTTTTTTGATTTGGGTTATGGGTCAAAATGGAGTGCATATGCCCTCCCGTTGTTCTAGAAAAAGAGCCCCTTGGAAGGAAGCCAAACCTGACGGAAAACAAGAAGCCACAAAAACATTCTGCATATTCACCCCGTCCCCAAACGGTAACGGTGGTTCGGATTCCAGAAGAGAAAATAAAATAGCTTCATAAAAGGCAAAATCAAACTCGGGAGAACCCCCCAAAGGGGTAAATGTCATGGCATACCTTCAGGTGGCTTTAGTAGGAAATTCCACTGAAGTAAATAAGCCTACTTGAAGGTGAACAGCCTTGTGGCTTCCAGCCTCAGCAATGTCTGCGGGGGAGGCAAGAACTTCTTTAGGTGCATGGAAATGTGGCTTGCCACTCAGAGGAGGCAGGGGAAACCCACTTAGATCTCCGGGCCCAGATATCTCCTTTACGATAGTTCAAAGTAATTGACAGAACTGTCAATATGTATCTAACCCCTGGGGTTCCATTCCTTACCAACGTCCTGGAATGAAATGGAAAATCTTGTGTTAAAGCATCACCAGACAAGTAGGAGCAAAACGAAAGGCACAACTTGAATGCAGATCTATAGCCAGCAAACCAACCAATCCAGCTGCCAGTGAAATTATTTAAGACTTGTAGCCCTTGGCCCAACTTCATGGGGTCCTAGAGCTGACTTCAAAAACCCTTGGCAAGACATCTGCTTAAACCTCTGATGAAGGATAGGTTTCTTCTCTGATCTTGAAAGACAGACAGGAAAAAAAAGGCATGCGAGAAGAGAATACAAAATGGAGCCGGTTGAGTGGACCTTGCTCATTGGGCTAAGTTTCTAGGTTTGCACAACACATCGAACTGCAACCAGGGTTCATTCAGCTAAACAGGTTAAGCATATTGTGTGAGCCCACCTAATGAGGGAAAGGAAGGAAGGACAGAAAAGGAAGACTGTTAGAATGAAAGCCTTGGTCTTGCAATCTGCTTTTGGCTCTGCCTGTATCTCCCAAACAAATTCTCTGGTGGGAATGTGGTCCTCACTACAAAAACAGATGAATTATGGAAACACGCTTAGCAAAGGCAAACCAACAGAACCTGCAGCAGGTAATTGCAGCCCAGAATGCTAATTCAATTCTAATTCCCCACCTGAGATTTCCCTCCCAAACACACAAATCCTACGTATTATATGTGGTCACTAAATTTGCTGTTCTGTTTATATATATTATTTGGTGGACAAACTATATGCATGCTACAACCATTTGCAACCATTTGAAAGAATACAGGAAAGAAAGGGAGGATTTTTCGTAGCAATGGCAACAGTGCTGTGGAAAAACAGACGGCTCTGAAAGCTATCTTACAATGTGTTTTAAAACGAAAGCCAACTACAGTTCCACTCAAAGCAAGAAGGCTATTGCTTTACCAGCCAGCAACCCTGATGGAGCAGGTGGCGAGTCCCAAGAGACTGTGCTTTAACATCCCTGGCAGCGTCCTGGGCTGCCAATCATATCAAAATCATGTACCCCTCCAACAAGAACCCAGATCTGCAAAGCATTCTGGCACAAGTTGTATCCAAAGGAAAGAGGGTGTGCGAGGACTTACAGTACATTTGCAAGACAACTCTCAGTTTCAGAGTGTTCTCAGCCATATCTTGGAACTGGCTGGCAAAGGTAATAAACACCATTGAATTGCCAAGTGCTTTTGGGACAGGCACCAGCAACCATCTCAAAGTCCCTGCCTTACCGTGCCTCTTGCTGGGTTTTGTTGAAAAGGACTTTTATTGAAAAGGACTTCTGGACGAGACCCTTAGCAGCAACAGAGCTAAACAGTGGCTTATCAACCACCTGAAAGGATCCAGAAGTGGCATTTGAAAAAATATTATCAACCCAGTGCTTAATTAAGAGGGTAAATTTAAATGTTGGGCAACTAGGTTCTTGGATGCATTGTTGATTAAGGACTATTTTCTTTCCCTCTAGACCTCCAATTTTAGCAGGGTAGTAGTAGGTTAAAGATTAGTCCTCTCTGCCTGCATTATTTCATTCCATCCTCCCGAAAGACCAGGGGAAGCACCATTACAAATGATCCCAAGGATTGTTATAAGGGACAGTTATTATAGGAAGACATATCCTATGGGAGGGATGCGACTTTCAACCTGGCCCTGACCAGAGGTGGGATTCATTTTTTTTTACTTCCGGTTCAGTGGTTGTGGCTTGGTGGGCGTGGCTTGGTGGGCGTGGCTTGGTGGGCATGGCAGGGGAAGGATACTGTAAAATCTCCATTTCCTCCTGATCAGCTGGGACTCGGGAGGCAGAGAATAGATGCAGGTGGGGCCAGTCAGAGATGGTATTTATTGGTTCTCCGAACTACTCAAAATTTCCGCTTCTGGTTCTATAGAACTGCTCAGAACCTGCTGAATACCACCTCTGGCCCTGATTACAACTGGAGGACCTGTGGGAGAAGAGCGCTTCCAGCTGTCAAGATTGCAGACTGCATTATTCACATGGCCTGCTCCTTTTTACCATGTTCTGGCGTTCACAGGTGACTGGATAGATGCACTCAGTTCACCCAGGCCTTGTTTACTTCTGAGTCACTGAGAAAGTTAATTCCTAAGCATTAACCACTCAAAAGCAGTTTCTTCCCTACAAAGAAGGGTGATCCCGACTGCCTTTTTCAAAAGGCAGCTGTTCTGCCTACTAGCCCTAGTGCCGATTGTATCTGGCTCAACTTAGACACAACCCTGATAAAGGATGGGTTTGGAGTTTCAGACAGTCAACCCCCCCACCCCATCCCCTCACTCACTCCTGCCAACAGTCGAGGTGCAGACCAGATTAGCTAGAAGACAAAGTCCTTCTCACTTTCATTCTGGAGTGGAATGTGCCAAGGTGCTTGGAGTTCCTAGCTGGGATTATGGAGACTGATATTCTAGACAGTAACAAATATTTCCAGGGAAGGAAGTCCTTTGCAGGAAACACAGTGGCTCACTTGGTTGAAGTGCTGCAAAGTGAATAGCAGTTAACAAAGCAAAGAATTTTCTTTTTGCAACGCAGGATTTTTTTTTTGTCTTTGGAGACCAAAAGATTCTATGGGGATCTAGGATTCATTTCTTCCATGAGAAAAATGCCATGTATAGGATGCTCCTGTTTATGTGTGTGTGTGTTGTGTGTGTATGTGTATGTGTACATATACTTGTATATACTTATACACACACACACACACACACACACACACATGCATATTTTCAGCAACAGGGAGCCACAGCAGAAGGATGAAAGAGCCACATGCGACTCCAAAGCCGCAGGTTGATGACCCCTGGACTATGTCAATTCCATGTGGGTCCCAACAATAATGTTAGGATGAAGCTTAGAGTTGTTCTTTAGCTTCAACCTCTCCATAGGAACAGCTTCTGGGCAGTGCCTAATGTCCTAAAGCAAAGGGAGTCTTAAACTTTCTAGTTCCACCCACTCAAATTCTGACCATATTTCTCCAGAAGGCAAGGCATCTTCTCATATTATGCTTCTGACAAAACATTATGGTCGGTTCTGACCAAATCCCAGCATGTAATGCTAGTTTTCACTTTAAAGAGAAGAAGCCCCTTAAAACTTTTGAGTCTTGCCCAGAAAAAGGGGAAAGATGTTTCTTTCTAATTCTACCAAGAGACGAACAGAGAGGTCTTTCCCTATTCTTGACCTTAGATGACTCCTGATTGTTTCAACAGTTCCGTCACTCTGGACAATGTTAAGGTGAAGCCCATGCATCCTGAACTCCTGCCACGACAATTTTTATTGGCAGAAAACCAATACAATAGTAGAGCATCTTTCTTGGCCCAACCCATTAGCCATAGGACAAGGTGTCCTGGCAAATCAGCCGGAGAACTGAGTTGGGAGAATCCTTCCAAAAAAAGCAACAGGGGTAAGAGAAAGAAACCAGCTCTGCAAGAAAGGCATTTCTGTTTTGAGAACTCATTTAACATAACTATCTTTTGTTGCCAAATCGGTTCATTTAAATGTCAAGTCCTTCTGTTTGAACAATCCCATTGTTCCTTTTTACATGGTGCCTTTCACAAGCCTTGGACTGCAATTCCCATCATTTTCATTAGGAGTCCAACACCTCTTGAGGGCATCAGAATTATGTATTGATTTGTGGAATATTCCTTGTTCAATTGTGGGTTAAAACTGGTTCTTCTCTTCAGAATGAATGCACTCATCGTCTGTCCCAATAATACTGTGCAGCTTATATAAATGTAAACTTGTCTCCTATTGTTTTCTATAAATCTTCCATTGGTTGTAGAGGTTTCAACCAGGGGTGAAATCAACTTACCTTTGCTACTGGTTCGGTAGCAATGTGAGCGTATGTGCGCGCCACTTCTGCGCATGTGCAGAGCATCAAAAATGGATATAATGACGTCCAGGAGGGTAGGCAAAGCCTGCTACCGAACATGCCTACAATGGTAAGTGAACAGCGAGGGGGGGGGGACGAATCCACTGTGCCACACAATTTAGATTAGCTAGAAAGCAGGAAATCCTGCTTTCTAGCTCATATAAATCGTGCGTCACAGCTGACCGTCGGAAAAACTGGTTTGCCCAAACTGGTACCATTTTTTTACTATCGGTTCGGGCAAACCAGTCAAACTGGTAGCATTTCACCCCTGATTTCAATTCTTTTCTAAACTGTCAAGATTAGATGTTCTTTCCCCCCCAAATGAGGACTTTATTGTGGCATCCCACAGGGAGAAATTCACATTTTAATGTGCCCCCTCCTATATTTCCCCCAAATCCTGCCTTGGGCCTTTTTTCTCATACCCAGGAAAAGGAGAAGGAACAGCTGTGTGCATGCCCTTTGATTGGTAGTGACAAAAGCTCTCCATCTGGAAGCACAACTGACTTAGAATCAAGCCAAACTCTCCAACGAAAGCCGAATAAAATCATGTTGTTCTTTCCTTAAAATGCGACATGCCATTTCAAATAAAAACTTAAGCCCAATGGCTAAGAAAAATATTTGAGTTTGGCCAGAATGTTGTAGCTGCAGTTATTTCCAAAGGTTTTTCCTTCTGGAAAGAATGTCTAGTATGTCCTCTTTTCCCAAAACAGAAGAGTTGGTGGATGAAACATGTTCCTCTTGGAAGAAGAACTTCCCTTGAGCAATGTAAAGCCTGTTTTTTGCCCCTTACTCTGTCCCCCTTTTATCAGGTGCAGGTGCAGTGAACACCTTGGGCACCAGCCATCTGGCCTCCTGCCAGCCACAGTGGAGGATTAATGCCTGCAGCTGGTTCCAATCTACAGAGGCTGGGCTGGGAACTGCTAGTGGAGGTTTGGCAGCCAACATGCTACGCGCACGCATGTTTGTGTTTCAGAGGAAGCCAAGCCCACAGGGGCGTCAGACAAAGTGCTAGGAGTGCCCCACCCACTACTGAACGTCAGCAGCTGGACAAGCAAGCCCTCCGCGTCAGCAGCTCTTGAAAGCAGATGCCAGGGGCTGTATGTAGGCCAGGTAGGGAATCCATCTGACATTAAGGAACTTCCCTCGTCAGCCTCTAAAACCACAAATTTCCAGCCAACACTGAGAAGAGAATCCCCAAGCCCCAGTATGGCCAATTCTAAAATAAAATAAGGTAAAAATACATTTCAACACACCAAAAGAAATGCTGGCCATGTTTCACTATTTTAATTCCCTAATAAAAAGAGGTTCCTTGCCAAGAGTGAAGGGAGAGCTCCATCAAGCTAAGTGACTTACATGTGGTTTTAGATTAGAGAAGTGTCACTTGTCTATCACTTATGTTAAGGTAAAGGTTCCCCTCACACATATGTGCTAGTCGTTCCCGACTCTAGGGGGCAGTGCTCATCTCCGTTTCAAAGCCGAAGAGCCAGCGCTGTCCAAAGATGTCTCCATGGTCTGTTGGCCGGCATGATTAAATGCTGAAGGTGCACGGAACGCTGTTACCTTCCCACCAAAGGTGGTCCCTATTTTTCTACTTGCATTTTTATGTGCTTTTGAACTGCTAGGTTGGCAGAAGCTGGGGCAAGTAACGGGAGCTCACTCCGTTATGCACCACTAGGGATTCGAACCACTGAACTGCCAACCTTTCTGATCGACAAGCTCAATGTCTTAGCCACTGAGCCCCTAATCACTTATGTTAGTCTGTTTTTAAAGCCTGGAGTGTAAATACAATCTTATAAATATCAGAAATCATCTTATGGGAATTGGCACTGAGGGGACCCTATCAGTTATGACATCAAAATCTCTATATACCATTTAACAAGCAGGTTCCTCTTAATGAAATGATTTTTGTTGTTAAGTAGAGCAAAGTGGGATGGGTGCATACAGGTGCATTTCCACTGTTGAAAATAAATATTCATGGCTTGGAGATACCTTACCCTTCCATCCTTGCCTTCAGTGAAATAGTTATTGTATATCTTTAAAAAAAGATATTTTATGGTGGACATATCCAAACATTTAATCTCAAATGGCAAGGGTAGAAGCAACAGCTGCAATCTATGCTGCTCTTTATCCTTTGGGCTAAGTTATAATGTAGACAAACCCAAATGCTGTAAATAATAGATTATAGATTAGCTCTAAGTATAAGTCAGGCTTATGACAATCAACAAACAATTAAAATGAACTATGACTAGAACCAGCTGCATGACTTCGGCCAATCACTTACTCTCAGCCCTAGGAAGGAGGCAATGACAAATCACTTCCGAAAAGCCTTGCTAAGAAAACTGTAGGGACTTGTCCAGGCCATCTCTGAGAATTGGACACGCTTGAACGGGAGGAAAAAAATGACCAGAGAAACTTGAGAATTTAGTTTAAAGATCCATCTACAACCCATAATTTCTTAGCATTCTGAAGTCTAAGTGTATAATTCTCACTTAACAATTTCCAGTAAGATTAATAAAGCAGAGTGACAGAATTTTGAGTATTTGTTACTTTAGTCAATGCATTCAAAACAGCTATAATGCTTATTAATAAATCTATATATATATATGTAAGCAAAATACCACTCACGCATCATCACGAAATCTCCAGAACCGCAAAGTCTACAAACTTGAAATTTGGCACATATGTTCCTCTTGGCTTCTAGGTGCTCACTAAGAAAGAATTTTTCAAAATGACCATCAGATCATTAGTATTTCTTATACAGTAATTAATATGCTCTGATGCTAAGGAGTTCTAGTCCCCCTCCCCACCTGAAAAGAACTCTGTTCCAACTGCCAGTTGCCTCACATTCCGTTACCTCAGTTCAAACTGGCAGATGTTCCACTCCTTCATTCAGGAGCTGTCTGGGACTCCTTACAGTACTAAACGTTGGTACCTCACCAAAATGTCTATGCCATCCACCTATGGAACTCTTCTGGACTCAAGGCAGCAGGCGTGACATTCCCTTATGTCTTTCAATCTCCAACTACCACTGAGCCAACAGATTGTGAACCAAATTTCTCCTGCATAGCCCGAATACGGCTATGAATACATAGTTTCATCGCGAAACATGGGTATCCAGCTAGTTAACTAATATTGTCAAAAGGCATTTCACAGGAAATAGCCATGTTAAAAGACACTATAAGCTTACTGCTAAGTTCTAATTTCAGCCGTAACTATTTCACTGGACAAGCTTGATTTCTTAGCCACAAGGATTATGGATTGCATGTTTTAACCATTAAAGAAAAGCATATAGTAATCACACCAAAAGAGGAAGCTCACATTAAGCTTACCTAGAATGACTACAGGAGCAGTTAACACACCCAGCCTGACTGACATCTCAAGCAGACTGTTCGCTAGATGGATGGCATGGTAAGAAAAGTGGAGTGCTCAGAACTATTACATAAAAAGGGATTCTGTCCCTTTGAAGCAGTGCCAAGATCTCAACCGGAGCCACGTGGCAATTAGAACTGCAATTCCAGCAAGAGAAACAAGTTGCACTCTAAAAAGATGTCTAGCTTGTCAATCAACTACACACTCTCCTCTCCAGCACCACACATGCACATACACCCCCACACACACATCAGTGACATTTAAAGACTACAAGCCTGAGCCCACACATATGGACTCTGTCCAAGTGAATTCAGCAGGACTTCCTTCCAAGTAAATAGTCTTAATTTAAATGCCAATTAATTGGCTTAATTCAGGAGTGAATGCCATGAAACAAAACTAGCTTTACTTCCAAACAGAGGGCAAAGAGGAAAGCTGTTTTAAGAAAGTGTTTTACTGCCCTCGCCAAGGACATCACTCTCTGAAGTATTTAGAATGTATCACAACCTGATTCTTGATGATCTAACACAAAGTGTGCTTATGCAATAAGTTCATGATGTATAAACAAAGAATTTGATTTAGGGGCACTTAGTTTCACCGCAAAGACTACATAAACCTATTTATTGTGTATGCTAATTACTCCATTCATACAAGTAGCCAGGGGTGGGACTGAAAAGTTTTAGCAATCGGTTCTCTGCCCAGTTCATGATAGGTGGGCGTGGCCATAGGGGCATGGCCTACTTGGCCTCCTGCACCAAGACGGGGGGGGTAGAGGGTGGGGTTTCGCTCTCCCCATTCTTTGGAGGCTTTTCTTGAGCCTCCGGGAGGGCGAAAACAGCCTCTCCCGGGTCCAGAGG
The DNA here is from genome assembly GCF_051295495.1 of Thamnophis sirtalis. NCBI lineage: Eukaryota > Metazoa > Chordata > Lepidosauria > Squamata > Natricidae > Thamnophis > Thamnophis sirtalis. Next base: position 149,917,283 of record NW_028261383.1, on the reverse strand, counting down.
TCCTCTGGAGGCCGGAAACAGGCCCTTTTCCGGACTTCTGGAACTTCCAGGAGGCCCCCTTTTTCGCTTTCCTCAGGCTCCGGAGGCTTTCCTCAAGCCTATGGGAGGGCGAAAATGACCTCCCTCAGGCTCCGGAGACCATTTTTTGCCCTCCCAGAGTCTCCATGCAGGCCCTGCACATACCTGGCATGATGAACAGGCTGCATGGAGACTCCTTAGAGGGGAGGGGAGGTGTGGGCGGGGCCAGCCTGTCCTTCCAACTACCGGTTCGATGAACCAGATGCAAAATTAGCATCCAGTTCGCCTGAACTGGTCAGAACCAGCTGAATCTCATCCCTGCAAGTAGCCCCCAACAGGGTCTTACAACTTTCTTTGTATAAACCAGGGGTGTCAAATTCACATTGTCACAACGGTGTCATGTGATGCATTGAGACTTTTTTCCCTTCGCTAAACCGGGCGTGGCCACTGCGTGACGCATCCAGCCTCTGGGCCGGGGGTTTGACAGCCCTGGTCTAAACTCTACTCAAGGGGTGCTGGGTGACTAACAGACTGCCCAACCATATTTAATTCCACTAAACTCATTTGTAGGAAAGGGAGAAATGAAACCTCCTCCCTTCTCAGCAGAATAATTTTGGAACAATCTTCTTCCAAGTTTGGATGAGGTCTGGGCTCTGCAGGCTTCAAAGGAAAAGAAAATGGGCACCGAAGTCTATAGCAGAGCATTTTTTAAGAAATTAGATCCCAACCCATGGGCTTCCATCAGCATAATTCAGCCAAGACCCATGATCTTATCAAGTCCCGAAGATGCAATGCCACCAAAGCTTCCAGATAATTCTAATGCCACAATTCAGTAGGTAGGTATTGCATTGGTGAAGGCTATTCTAATCACTAAAAGCCCCAAAGAACAAAGCTGATGTGTAAAGATCCAGCCAGGCGCCCTTCTAAGGATTAAAGTGCGGGAAATCCAGCAGATGTCTTCTCACGATTCCCTAAATAGCAAAAGCACCCATAAAATGTCTGTAGAGATGCTCAGTGATCCAGGTCGACTTACAACAGTTCATTTAACAACCGTTCAAAAATTACAGCAACACTGAAAAAAAGTAAATTTATGACCGTTGTTCACAGTTACGACCTTTGAAGCATCCCCATTGTCACGTGATCAAAATTCAGATGCTTGGCAACTGGTTCGTACTTGTGACCGTTGCTGTGTCCCAAACTCATGTGATCCCCTTTTGCGACCTTCTGACAAGCAAAGTCAATGGAGAAGCCAGATTCACTTAACAGGCAGGTTACTAACTGATCAACCTCAGCGATTCACTTAACAACTGTGGCAAGGAAGGTCTCATAAAAAGGGGCAAAATTCGCTTAACAAATGTCTCACTTAACAACAGAAATGTTGGGCTCAGTCGCCGTCGTAAGTCGAGGACTAGCTGTAGCTGTCTCAAAAGTGCTTTTTCAAAAGGCAACTGGGCCCCATTTTGGATAGAGAAGATCCTTGGTTTGAAAGAGTGCAAAAGAGGGCATTTATGTTAACATTGAGCAGCTCCCCCTCAACACCACCTATGTCCAGCCTACAACAGATAGTGTCAAGAAAAACCCACAACAATTACACCCTGAGGGCAAAGACAAACCCACACAGAGAATGCTAAGGGACCAGTTGAGTGGTAGTAATACAATCCTTCCATTATCTTCTCAGAACCCATCCTTCCATCCCCCACCACTCAGCCTCCTGTCCTCTCCCAGTCCTAGGTCCCATCACAACTGATAAAGTTTCTTGGAGAAGAAACGAAACCTTTTGTTCTTCTTTCTCGAAGTCTGTAGAGATTCTCAATCATCCAGGTCATGGTTGTCCCCAAGGTGCTTTTTTCAGGAGGCAACTGGACTTCCTTGTTTTTTTTTCCCTTTGAAGACGTTTCGCTTCTCATATATAAATCCTTCCATTCCGCACTATCCTAACAGAGCTGAAGAAGCTTCTTGGATGAGAAGCGAAACGTCTTCAAAGAAAAAAAAACCCAAGAGAGTCCAGTTGCCTCCTGAAAAAGCACCTTTGGGTTCTTACTCGAAGGGGGGAAAAAAAACAACCACCACCACCTGGTCCAAACATCTTTTGAAAAAACACTTTTGCCCACCCATAAAAACCACCCAGCCATCCTAAGCAACAATTCCTCAGCTTGAAGGTATCACTGGTCATCCTAGGTGGCTCAGTGGCTGAGACCCTGAGCTTGTCTATCAGAAAGGTCTCGGCAGTTGGGGCGGTTTGAATCCCTAGTACAGGTCTCCTGCGTGAGCAGGGGGGTTGGACTAGATGACCTCCAAGATCCCTTCCAACCCTGTTATTGTTTACATCCACGCCAGCCCACCCAAGAGGGTCTCAGGGTTGTAAGAACGAGGAGAGAGACCAGGCGGCTCCCTGCTTGGCTCCTCTGCATTTTCAAAAACCTTCCCACGAAGAGGGTACCAACTTTCCACCCGCGGAAGTTTGGCGCCGCCCCGAAGGCTTTAAAAGGACTGAGGAAATCCGGATGATTCGGGAGCACAAAGGGGGGCTTGGATTTCCGACAGGCTGGTGGGCTTAAAAGGGGTGTGTGGTGACCACGCCGGGAGGGAAGGATCGCGGGTGACGGGCATCGCCCGGGCGCGCATCCCCTCTTCTCACCTGCTGCATGTCCTTCTCCATCGCCGTCCCCACAGCTCCGGTTCTCGCCGGGGAAAGCGGCCCGGATGCGGCCTCCGGGGCCGTGACCTCCCCGGGCATTGTGAGCCGGGCCAGCCAGCCGGTCGTCCCGTTCGCCCACTTCCACGCCGAAGATGACAACCAGCCCCACGCCGCCGTCACTGCCACCGCCAGGCGCTCTCACCCGAGTTGCTCTCCCCATCCGCCCGCGGCTTTATTTTCTTGCAAACTCCGCCCTTTCAGCCCCAGCCAGGAAGGAGTCTCCGTGACGTCCAAGGCCAGACCCGATTGACGTCGTCGGAATCCCAGCCATCAATGGGGGCTAAAAATAGACGCCTCCGAGCCCAAAATACGCGCCCTGATGCGCGCAGCGGCTCCCCTCCTCGAGCGCCCTCCGCTTCCCCCCCTCCCAGCAAGAATCCGCGGCGAGTGGAAAACAACAAAAAAAGGCTTTCCCATTTCCGAGCTGGCCCTGAGGCCAAAGAGGTGGGCTGCCCGGGTTGACGAGGCCGCCGTGGGAGGATGGCGCTGTCGTGAGCGTGACGTTCCCGTCGCCTGGTTAGATCCAAGGAGTCAGATTTCGTTTCTTCGGGGGCTTCCCCTCCAATATGAGCAGGGAGGGGAGGAGAGGAAAATGCCTTCCGTTATGCAATTGTCCGAGGAAGAGCTGAGGCGATCTCGAAACTATTCTTTTTTATTTGACTTGGTTTGTCAAACATGTACAAGATAAACAGGTCTAAGTATCAACATGGACATGAACAATGAATGGGGACAGTAGGACAGGGACGGTGGGCACGCTGGTGCACTTAGGCATGACCCTCCGTGACATGGTAGCATGTTTCCCTGAAAATAAGACAGGGTCTTATTTTCTTTTGACCCCCGAAATAAGTGCTTGGCCTTATTTTCCGGGAGGTCTTATTATTTTTGAGGTGCAGGAGGCGGCGAGCGTGGTCACCTCATGGCTGCTGTTGTGCTGCAATATTTTTGGGGAGGGCTTATTTTTGGGAGAGGGCTTATTTTAGCGCATGCACTCAAAAGCCTGATTGGGCTTCTTATCTGGAGAGGTCTTATTTTCAGGGAAACAGAGTAGCTAATGCTTAATAAAGTACAGGACCCTGTTTCCCTGAAAAGAACACCTCCCCGATAATAAGCCCAATCGGGCTTTTGAGCGCATAATAATCCCTCCCTCCCTTGAAAATAAGCCCTCCCCGAAAATATTGCAACACAGCACTAGCCATGAGGAGACAACGCTCACCGCCTCCTGCACCTCAAAAATAATAAGACCTCCCGGAAAATAAGGCCAAGCGCTTATTTCGGGGGTCAAAAGAAAATAAGACCTGGTCTTATTTTCAGGGGACACACAGTGTTATCCAATTGTGGACTCTCCCCCCCCCCCCCCCCCAATCAGTCAATACAAAAGCCACTGAATTTTTAGGTTTTTTAAAGGTCTGGAAGTGATTTGTGTTTTCGTCTCTCTTGAAACATCTACAGGTAGTCCTCAACTGACGACCATAATTGAGTGCAAAATTTCTGTTGCTAAGTGAGACATTGGTTAATGGGGTTTTGCCCCCTTTTACAACTTTTCTTGCCATATTTGTTAAGTGAATAACTGCAGCTGTTAAATTAGTCACACGGTTGTCAAGTGAATCCGCTTTCCCCATTGACTTTCCCTGTAAGAAGGTCTCAAAGAGGGATCATGTGACCCTGGTACACTGCAACTGTCATAAACGTGAGCCAGTTGTCAAATATCATCTGATGATAAATCACGTGACCATGGGGATGCTGCAACGGTCATAAGTGTGAAAAATGATCAGGTCACTTTTTTCAGTGCCATTGCAATTTTCAATGGTCATTTAGCAAGCTGTTGTAAGTCGAGGACTACCTGTGTATGGCCTTCCAAAGACAGTAGCAAATGGACATCACAAAAGAAGACAATGGGCCCTTCCCTAGGGAAGGAACTGAAGGTATCCTTCCATAGAAAGAGGACCAGCTCCTTTGAAGGGGACTAATTCACACATCAGGGACATGGTGACTCAATGGCTAAGATGCTGAACTTGTAAATCAGAAAGGTTGGAAGTTCAGCAGTTCGAATTCCTAGTGCTGCATAATGGAGTGAACTCCTGTTACTTGTCCCAACTTCTGCCAACCTAGCAGTTCAAAAACACATAAAAAATGCAATTAGAAAAATAGGGACCATCCTTGGTGGGAAGGTAACAGCATTCAGTGCGTCTTCGGCATTTAGTCATGCCGGCCACATGACCACGGAGACGTCCGGACAGCACTGGCTCTTCAGCTTTGAAACAGAGATGAGCACCGCCCCCTAGAGTCAGCAACGAGTAGCACATATGTGCAAGGTGAACTTTTACTTTTACCTTTAATTCACACATCTTATTCAAACAAGTGCACATCTATCTGTTGGGAGTTGTGGGATTTTCTCCTGAGTACCTCATGGCATAGAAACAGAAGGAAGACTAGGCACTTCAGCAGCACAATTAGGGATTTTTGAAAGCAAGGCTGGTTTTTCATGTGCATAGGTCAGGGGTTTTCAAACACTGTGAGTTAACAAGCAATTTTAGAGGAAAGGGGGTACACAATTTTTAAAAATCCAATGAGGCTTGTGTAGCAAAGTGGCAGCACTGCCAAAATCTTCCTGGCTTGCTTGTACAAGCTGTAGTGAAGACAAAAACTAATGCATGAAATTAGTTTTGAAAGATAGCTGAGCCCCAGAATCTAGCTGTCCGTCAAAGCCACCTGCCAATCACAGCACCTTATTTACTGTTTAGTTTCATTTGTGTCACACACATTTATATTAAAGGGTCACCGTATTGTATAATTGGGAGACTCTGTGGCATGGATATTACAATGGTATCTTGGTGAATCCAGATAAAGAGCATCAATTCAAATTTGTTTCAATTCAAATTTGTCTACTCTTGACCATTTCTTCACTGGAGATTTTTACCAGAGGCTGTATTCAGTGAGTTTTGACCAGCTCTGGAGAACCGGTAGTGGAAATTTTTGAGTAGTTTGGAGAACCGGTAAATACCACCTCTGACTAGTCCCGCCCCCCATCTATTCTCTGCCTCCTGAGTCCCAGCTGATCAGGAGGAAATGAAGATTTTACAGTATCCTTCCCCTGCCACACCCATCAAGCTATGCCACACCCACCAAGCCACGCCACAGTACCGGTAGTAAAAAAAACTTTGAATCCCACTACTGATTTCTACCACCCAATAGTGCTGTCCAGGCATGGTTTTGGAAACAAATAATAGAACTATTTGCAGATATTGGCATTTACAGTCTTTCATTTTTATTAGTTTTTTATATACTAAAATTCTGGAATTTCAAAATGCCAGACTGTTATATGGGAATTCAGACTTGGTTCCTATGAATCATTCTACACTTTGTTTTCAGAACAGAAGATCCTCTTATACAGTGTCAAGCAATCGTCCTGCAATCACACCTTTTTACCCAGTACCTCTCACTGATACTGAAGATTTATGTTTTTTTCTCACCCCTCGTGTGCTTGGCCTAAAATGCTCACTAAAAGCAATTAATACAATCTCATGAAGTCCTATGATGGTACTATTTTGCTATATCAAAATGAACCATGGTAATAAGAGCAATGGAGGAAACGCCATAATTAGCCAGCCAGCAATTGGCAAGGAGGGAAAATTAAAGAGATGCTATTCAAAAGCATTTAAAAGGCAATTAATCACTAAGTTCCAGGCCTGGATTGGCAGGAAGTCATAAACAGTCTAACTGCAAACTTTGAAAGAGGCATTTATGGATTGGAACGGACTTCTCAGTAAACATGACAGGGGCATCTGGGTGAATGGAAAGGACAATGTTGAATAATACAATACTGTAATAAATGTGCTGAGGATTGCTATTCAATTTCACTTTCAGCTAATTGTAGGGAGATTTCAATCATACCAAAACGTTCCCATTTAGAAAGAACTTTATTGCACAGAGCACCACAGAGAATCACAGCCTTACGGTCCTTATTTGGAGGGTAAGACCTGTGATCAAGGCCAGCCCAGGATTTTTAGCAGCATAAAATGAAGGAGCTGATGTTTCTGCTGGTCTCTTACACATAGAAATTGGATAAATGGCCAGTTGAGTCTTGTTTCCAGTGACAGGCAATGTGTCTTCCATCAACAATTAGGATAAAACATATTTCCCCAAGAATCTGTCTGCCTGCTGCCTGCCTCTCTCTCCCTGCCCCACCTCTCTCCCTGCCTGCGTGCCTGCCTATCTGTCTGTCCGTCCATCCATCCATCGATCTATCGATCTATCAATCTATTGATCTATCTACCTATCCATCCATCCCTCTCTCTGTCCATCTATCTACCTGTCCGTCCATCCATCCATCCATCCATCCATCCGTCCGTCCGTCTGTCTGTCTATCTATCTATCTATCCATCTATCCATCCCTCTCTCTGTCCATCTATCTACCTGTCCGTCCGTCCGTCCGTCCGTCCATCCATCCATCCATCCATCCATCCATCCATCCATCTATCTATCAATCTATCAATCTATCGATCTATTGATCTATCTACCTATCCATCCATCCTTCTATCCATCTATCTATCCATCTATCTATCGATCGATCGGTCGATCAATTGATCTATCAATCTATCAATCTATCGATCTACCTATCCATCCATCTATCTATCCATCCATCCCTCTGTCTGTCCATCTGTCCATCTATCTACCTATCCATCCATCCATCCATCTACCTGTCCGTCCATCCATCCATCCATCCATCCATCCATCCATCCATCCATCCATCCATCCATCCATCCATCCATCCATCCATCCATCCATCCATCCATCCATCCATCTATCTATCTATCTATCTATCTATCTATCTATCATCACCCACAGTGCACAATCTAAGCAAAAAATAAAAAGGAAAAAGAATCATGTGTGTTCCTCTTTTTCCTGGGATGTGCCTCAGATACTTCTCTTTATTTTTCACTTCTATTAATCTATCCACCTGGCCTTGAATTTGCAACTTTAAACCGCTCAAGTGAACTTCATTTAACTCAAAAGGGAATTCATTTGGAGTAGACACTGCATAATTGGAATCCTTTAGTTCCCCCACTACACAAAAGATATTTGGGGCATGAATGTCACCACAGCATTCCTTCTTTGTCAACCTGCTCACATGCATGGCAGGCTTGTGGATCATCTCAAGTAAGTTCTTTTGATTTCTCCATTTTTTGGTAATTAGAATTGTATGTGCAAGAATGGGGGAGGGGGAGAAATCATGTGCATTTACCCATAACCAGTATGAAAGGGCAGCTGACCTCGATGCTTTATAGTTGCAACACACATTACAGAAGATAGAATCTGGCTTTTCCATTTAATATTTGCTGTAGGTCGCCAAGGTAGCCCCAAGAGGCTTTTTCTATGTTTGGCTCAGGTTGCAACCTCTAAAGCAGCCCCTTCTTTACTACCAGTGTGTATTTTTTTTTACATATATCATGGAAAACCTTGTCCTGCATTAAGATCAGAGGTGGTATTCAGCAGGTTCTGACCAGTTCTGGAGAACCAGTAGCGGAAATTTTAAGTAGTTTGGAGAACTGGCAAATACCGCCTCTGACTGGCCCCGTCCCCATCTATTCTCTGCCTCCCGAGTCCCAGCTGATCGGGAGGGAATGGGGATTTTGTAGTAAACTTCCTCTGAAGTGGGGAGGGAATGGGGATTTTACATTATCCTTCCCCTGCCACGCCCATCAAGCCACGCCATGCCACACCCACAGAACTGGTAGTAAATTTTTTTTGAATCCCACCACTGATTAAGAGCTGTGTGCAAAAAATGTGAGACGGAAAATCACAGCGAGCCATTTAAAAACCCAATGTTTTACTTGAATCCCTGTAGCTTTACAATTTTATGACAGATTGCTCTAAGGAAAACTAAGCATAAGCATCAATCAGGTGGGGGAAAAATATCCAGCTCAGAAGGGGAGGGGCAAGATGGACTATGTGGCTTGAGTGGAATGAAGTCTCAGGTGCTGGCTGAAACGTGACCCAGCCATGCGGCCTCATACCAGGTGGCAGATTATCAAAATGGGATGGAAATAATTCTAGAACCAACTCTTCCATCCAGGCCCCTTCAAATGCCCTGGCCCAAACTTCACAGATCATATTATCCATGCATGTGCATGCATGTATGAAATATAAACTTGACACATTTATATCAAGTTGTCAGAAATGATATAGGGTCTCCTGCTTGAGCAGGGAGTTGGATTGGATGACCTAAAAGGTCCTTTCCAACTTTTGTTATTCTATGTTCAATCAGTCTGTTCACAAATTTACCTTCGGACTGTCTCCTGCTCTTTGACCCTCTCATAAAGTTTCAGATTGTTCATTGACTCCCATATTACTTTAATAGACCTCAATTTATGATAACTGTTTGAAGTTATAACAGTAGTTACAACCTGGTCCCAAAATTTCAACACCACTCCCCCCACCCACCCCCCCATTGTTATGTGACAACACATCATGCAGCCACACATTTACGGCCATTTGTAGCATCCCACGCTCACAGTAAACAAACTATAATGGTTTTGCTGAAAGGTGATGTTTTCTTCCAGTTTCCAGCAAATATGCCCCATAACAATCAATGGATTCTCTTAATGACCACTGCAAAAAAGTGATAAAATTGGGTCAGTCATGTGATGACCCACTTTATGACTGCCACAACTTACAGCCATAATGGGCAGGCTCCATTATGGTCATTAGTCAAGGACTACCTGTAGTGCTATAAGAAAAATAAGAAAAACTAAAAGCCCTAAGTAGAAAGATCAGAAAAATAATGACAATCGTGCTCTTTATCCATGCAGCAATTTTGGAAGACCCTACTTACCAGGAAAGTAATTGGGCATGGAATGTTGCAAATATAGAAGATAAAAATATAGAAGAAGAAGCAAAGGCATTGGAAGAATATCTGAAGGACAATGAAGAAAATGCATTATAGGAAGTATGCCACAAAGGCTTATTGAATACTGAATAGGCCATACCGGTCTACAAGAAAGATCAAATGAAGATTAGAAAAGAGACATGGCAAGGCAAAGTATTACATGGCCAGGACACAAAACAACAACAACAGACAAAGCAGGTAACCACAAGGCTTGGCAATGGCTAAGAAAAAAGAAAATTGAAAAAAGAGACAGGAGTCTCTAATTCTGGCTGCACAAGACAGAACCTTAAGAACAAATGCATACAAAGCCAGCATCAAGAAGACAGCCAGAGACAATAAATGTCGGGTCTGCAAAGAAGTTGAAGAAAGACTGGACCACCTAGTTAGCAGCTGCAAGAAGATCACATAGACTGATTATAAACAACGGCATGACTAAGTAGCAACAATGGTGCACTGGAATCTTTGCAAGAGATGCCGCTTGTCTGCAGTATTCTAGGACTTTAGAATTCAAACAGGCCAACACCTGCCACACAACAGCCCAAGCTTAACAATTGTTGATAACAAAGATCAAAAAAATTCTGGGTAGTGGACATTTTACAATATATGGAGACAACTGAATAGAAGAAAAGGAACTGGGGGTGGGGGGTGGGCATCGCAAAATATAAAAACCTGCAAATAGAAGAGGACTGACTATTGCAAAAGAAAGCAAAGATAGTATTAATAGTAATAAGTGCCTTGGGTGCAATCCCAAAATATATGGAGAATCACTTGAATACCATCAACATTGGCAAAACCAACATCAGTCAATTACAAAGGGTGGGTTTACTTGGAGCAGCTTACATCCTATGACGATACTGCTAACACTGTGGAACATCAACATCTGCCTATCCCAGGTCCCAGGGGAGGAGGACTCAATAGGTAGATAATAATGCCAAATCCAATCTATACAGCCCCCCCCCCCCATCATCATGCCTTTTGGATAACCATTAAGACCTGAATTCTTACGGAGGGGAGAAGACACAGAAGGAAGCTGAGATTGGTGTGGGGATCCTAAGTGGAAGATTACAGCAGAGAGTTTTTGTTTATTATGTTGTTGTTTTTAATGATTGCTTTATTTATTGATTTTGTGGTTGTTGGAAGCTGCTCAGAGTTGCTTAAGATGGGAGACAATAAATAAATAAATAAAAATAATAAGAAAGAAAGAAAGAAAGAAAGAGAAAGAAAGAAAGAAAGAGAAAGAAAGAAAGAAAGAAAGAAAGAAAGAAAGAAAGAAAGAAAGAGAAAGAAATAAGAAAGAAAGACTTTGGGGATCAATACTGACCACTTTGGGGAAGCCCTGAACTAGGTTAATGTTAGTTCTCTGAAAATCTTATTATATTACATCATATCATATCATATCATATCAACATAACATAACAACATAATATCAGAGTTGGAAGGGACCTTAGAGATCTTCTAGTCCAACCCTCTGCTTAGGCAGGAAACCCTGTATCAATTCAGACAAATGGCTATCCAACATCTTCTTAAAGACTTCCAGTGTTGGGGCATTCACAACTTCTGGAGGCAAGTTGTTCCACTGATTAATTGTTCTAACTGTCAGGAAATTTCTCCTCAGTTCTAAGTTGCTTCTCTCCTTCATTAATTTCCACTCATTGCTTCTTGTTCTACCATCAGGTGCTTTGGAGAATAGTTTGACTTCCTCTTCTTTGTGGCAACCCCTAAGATATTGGAAGACTGCTATCACATCACTCCTACTCCTTCTTTTCATTAAACTAGACATACCCAGTTCCTGTAACTGTTCTTCATATGTTTTAGCCTCCAGCCCCCTAATCATCTTTGTTTGATGTTTGATTGTTTGATGTTTCAAACAATCACACCCCTTGTACCTCAGAGCCCTCCCTCTGAATGGGAGATGTCAGAAACGGAGGCCGAGAAAACCAACATTCTGTCACCCCATTCAAACACCACAACACAAGACCTTCAATACAGATACTGGTAGTCTTCAACTTACAACCATTTGTTTAGTGACTATTCACAGTTACAACAGCACTGAAAAAAGTGACTTACAATTGGGCCTCACTCTTAAGATAGTTGTGGCATCCCCACGGTCACGTGATCAAAATTTGGGCACTTTGCAACTGGCATGTATTTATAGCAATTGCAGCATCCCCAGGATCGTGTGACTGCCATTTGCGACCTTCCCAGCTGGCTTCAGGCAAACAAAAATCAACAGAGGAAGCTGGAGCCATTTAACAACCGCATGATTCATTTAACAAATGCAGTGATTTGCTTAACAACCATGGCAAAATTATCATAAAATGGACTACAACTCGCTTAACAACTGCCTTGCTTAGAAACAGAATTTTTGGTCCCAATTATGGTCATAAATCAAAGATTACCTGTAGTTGCTACTGAATGTGGCTTGTTTAAAGTAACCACCACTGTGCTTAAGCGAATTTCCAGGTCCATTGTTTGAAAGATAGAACCAAGATCTTCTGTACTCCTTCTTGTAGATACCCTTATAGAGTAAAGGGAAGCTGGGAATGGATAAACCCAAGGTCCATTTTAATTGATAGAATATCAATTAAATAGATATTTAATAGATATTTAATAGATATTTAATAGATATTTAATAGATATTTAATAGATATTTAATAGATATTTAATAGATATTTAATAGATATTTAATAGATATTTAATAGATATTTAATAGATATTTAATAGAATGGAATGGAATGGAATGGAATGGAATAGAATAGAATAGAATAGAATAGAATTCTTTATTGGCCAAGTGTGATTGGACACACAAGGAATTTGTCTTTGGTGCATTTGCTCTCAGTGTACATAAGGAGAATAACATACACTCATCAAGAATAAAAAGATACAACATTTAGTGATAGCCGTAGGTTACTAATAAGCTATCAAATTGTACTAGTAAACAAATAAAACAATATAAATTGAAAGATACAAGCCACATGGTTATAGTCATAAGTAGGAAGAGATAGGTACTAGGAAGGAAGAGAAGAATAATAGTAATACAGTCTTAGTAGATAATTTGACAGTGTTATGGAAATTAGTTGTTAAGCACAGTGATGGCATTTGGGGAGAAAAACTGTCCTTGTGTTTAGTTGTTCTGGTGTGCAGAGCACACCTCATTTTGAGGGTAGAAGTTGAAATAATTTATGTCCAGGATGTGAGGTGTAATGTACATACGTATGTGCGTACATACGTGCATACATATGTGCGTACGTACGTACATACATACGTACGTACGTATGTATCTATATATGGAGTCCAGGTGCTTTGTGATATAGAAAAAATAAATCAATCTTTTAAAAAAAGGAAATTTTGCATGGCTCTCTGTACAGACAGAGAGAGTATACATGAGTTACCAGCACGATCTGTGAATTTATTTCCGTTTGGGAATAGATGGTTTGAAATATGGAAAGTATTTTAACTGGGTGGCATCCAGACTCTGTCACATGTCGAGGGGGGAAGGTGAGGAAGATCTGTGCCCAGAATATTTTTCCTCTTTTATCTGGTGGAGAGAATTAAAGGGGTGCCTTCTTAAAATGCTATTGCTTTCTTTCCTGTATAAATGGGACCTCTAAGTGGGGGGGGGGACCCTTCTCTATTTATCTTGGCAGAAACGTGGATTCCCCCAACCTCAAGAATGAAACAAACCTCATCCACACAGTTCTATTTTGCCATGGTGTAGCCCTCATGGCTTTCAGGGGAGTGTGAGTGAAAATTCAGCACCCTTTCCATTCTCGGACCCAAGAGGTTTGAACTGCTTGATTTGGTTAATATAGAACAAGTCAGGAGGCAGAAGCAGGAAAATGTCTGCAATGTGGGGGAAGGCAGAAAGAGGAGGCAGAACAAAAGGATGGTGGGTGAGCATGGAGCATTCACAGCTTTCCTTTGTGATGCGCATATACGCTATTAAACCAAGATGAGGTTCAACCTGCTTTTGTTTCTGCACATCTGGGCTCTGCTGCCCTCATGTGGTTACAGTCTAATTTAAAGAAATGCAGGCTAAATGACATTAGCAAAGATATCCAAGGGAGATAGGAAGTGTCGTTTTTTTTTGCAAATGCAAGAATCTGTTGGTCTGTCTGTCTTGACTGTCTATCCATCTATCATCTCTCTCTCTCTCTCTCTTGTCTGTCTGTCTGTCTGTCTGTCTATCATATATCTATTTATTTATCCATCCATCCATCCATCCATCCATCCATCCATCCATCCATCCATCCATCATCTATCTATCGTCTATTTATACCTGTCTGTCTGTCTGTCTGTCTATCTATCTATCTATTTATGTATCTATCATCTATCTATCTATTGTCTATTTATCCATCCCTCCATCCATCCCTCCATCCATCCCTCCATCCATTCATCAATCTCTTGTCTGTCTGTCTGTCTGTCTGTCTATCTATCTATCTATCTATCTATCTATCTATCTATCTATCTATCTATCTATCTATCTATCTACTATCTATTGTCTATTTATCCATCCCTCCATCCATCCCTCAATCCCTCCCAACTCCCTCCCTCCATCTATCTATCTATCTACTCTATCTATCTATCTATCTATCTATCTATCTATCTATCTATCTATCTATCTATCTATCTATCTATCTCATCTATCTCACTATCATCTCTCTTTCTCCCCCTCTCCATCTCTCTTATCTATCATGTATCATCCATCTGTCATCTATATCTGTCTGTCTGTCTGTCTGTCTGTCTGTCTCAGTCTATCTGTCTCTGTCTGTCTATCATCTATCTATCTATCTATCTATCTATCTATCTATCTATCTATCTATCTATCTATCTATCTCATCTATCTCACCATCATCTCTCTTTCTCCCCCTCTCCATCTCTCTTATCTATCACGTATCATCCATCTGTCATCTATATCTGTCTGTCTGTCTGTCTGTCTGTCTGTCTATCTGTCTCTGTCTGTCTATCATCTATCTATCTATCTATCTATCTATCTATCTATCTATCTATCTATCATCTATCTATCTATCTATCTATCTATCTATCTATCTATCTATCTATCTATCTATCTATCTATCTATCTCATCTATCTCACCATCATCTCTCTTTCTCCCCCTCTCCATCTCTCTTATCTATCACGTATCATCCATCTGTAATCTATATCTGTCTGTCTGTCTGTCTGTCTATCTGTCTCTGTCTCTGTCTGTCTATCATCTATCTATCTATCTATCTATCTATCTATCTATCTATCTATCTATCTATCTATCTATCTCATCTATCTCACTATCATCTCTCTTTCTCCCCCTCTCCATCTCTCTTATCTATCATGTATCATCCATCTGTCATCTATATCTGTCTGTTTGTCTGTCTGTCTGTCTATCTGTCTCTGTCTATCTATCATCTATCTATCTATCTATCTATCTATCTATCTATCTATCTATCTATCTATCTATCTATCTATCTATCTATCTATCTATCTATCTATCTCATCTATCTCACCATCATCTCTCTTTCTCCCCCTCTCCATCTCTCTTATCTATCACGTATCATCCATCTGTCATCTATATCTGTCTGTCTGTCTGTCTGTCTATCTGTCTCTGTCTGTCTATCATCTATCTATCTATCTATCTATCTATCTATCTATCTATCTATCTATCTATCTATCTATCTATCTATCTATCTCATCTATCTCACCATCATCTCTCTTTCTCCCCCTCTCCATCTCTCTTATCTATCACGTATCATCCATCTGTCATCTATATCTGTCTGTCTGTCTGTCTGTCTATCTGTCTCTGTCTGTCTATCATCTATCTATCTATCTATCTATCTATCTATCTATCTATCTATCTATCTATCTATCTATCTATCTATCTATCTATCTCATCTATCTCACCATCATCTCTCTTTCTCCCCCTCTCCATCTCTCTTATCTATCACGTATCATCCATCTGTCATCTATATCTGTCTGTCTGTCTGTCTGTCTGTCTGTCTGTCTGTCTGTCTATCTGTCTCTGTCTGTCTATCTATCTATCTATCTATCTATCTATCTATCTATCTATCTATCTATCTATCTATCTATCTATCTATCTCATCTATCTCACTATCATCTCTCTTTCTCCCCCTCTCCATCTCTCTTATCTATCATGTATCATCCATCTGTCATCTATATCTGTCTGTCTGTCTGTCTGTCTGTCTGTCTCAGTCTATCTGTCTCTGTCTGTCTATCATCTATCTATCTATCTATCTATCTATCTATCTATCTATCTATCTATCTATCTATCTATCTATCTATCTCATCTATCTCACTATCATCTCTCTTTCTCCCCCTCTCCATCTCTCTTATCTATCATGTATCATACATCTGTCATCTATATCTGTCTGTCTGTCTGTCTGTCAGTCTATCTGTCTCTGTCTGTCTATCATCTATCTATCTATCTATCTATCTATCTATCTATCTATCTATCTATCTATCTATCTATCTATCTCATCTATCTCACCATCATCTCTCTTTCTCCCCCTCTCCATCTCTCTTATCTATCACGTATCATCCATCTGTCATCTATATCTGTCTGTTTGTCTGTCTGTCTGTCAGTCAGTCTGTCTGTCTGTCTGTCTGTCTATCATCTATCTATCTATATCTATCTATCTATCTATCTATCTATCTATCTATCTATCTATCTATCTATCTATCTATCTATCTATCTATCTATCTATCTATCATCTAAGTGGGCAAAATGGTGCATCACAGGACAACAATTTTTAAACCAAGTGGACTAACTCAAATGGACTAACTTACAGAACACATCCCAACTCTGAGAGCCATGAGTCTCATGGAAGTGCATTTGGAAATTTTACAAACATTTTATGATATAAACATTATGGCAAAATAGTTTATGACATAAAGCAAAATGTCATAGAATGTTTCCTGTGCTGATGTTTGACTATACTGTTCATTTTGGGCTATTTTCAAGGCAGATGCATCTCTGAATGTATCTCAACTTTTCAAGTGAAGGCAGTTCTCTTTGAAGGCATTGGAGAACCTGAGAAGCAAATTTGTCTAAAACAATGACCCAGGGAGCTCAGTGTCTTTCTGTATAGTTGTGTGATCTCCAAGCCAGATATCAATGGTGTTGGAAGCTCCTTTTTTGATTTAGTTTTCAGCCAGAGGAACTCTGGTGTAATTTTCGCAGAAGCCGAAATGGAGCTGCCCACATGAGAGGGGAACCTTCCTGCTCCTGATTGCCTTCTCAGGAACAGATTTTCATGGAATTTCTATATCTCTACTCATTTATTTGGATCGAGCGAGTTTCATTTGAACTCTTCCAGTTATAGAATCACTTGGAATGGGATCCCCTGCCATTCATTGTGGATGATTTATTAAGGCTTTCCCCCAGAGGGCTTCCTTTGAATCTTGACAATGGGATGTGACCAAGGGTTATTTCTCTTGGAATGCAAAACATTAACCAGATACATTTTACTTGCTTGGACATTTTCCAGATGTTATTACTGGTTATTGGCAGATTCGTTTGCAGGGTCCTTAGCACTCTCTGAGCTTGGTGGTTTTCATTACCAAACTAGGTAATGGCATCACAACGGAACTCACAGTTTAATTTTGAGTCTATCAGATTCATTTGCCTTTTAATGTATTGACATTCTTGTTGGACACTTTTTCTTTTTGAAAGATAGTTGCATGATTTAAGCAGCCAATCACTTAATTTGAAAGAAGCTGCTCTTGGGGGAAAAACCTTGTGTATATGATGATGAGAACTAACTATTAAAGAAAGCATCTTTAGCCAATTATATATCCTATTTTCTTATAAAGTCAAGGCAGCTTAGAGATACATGGTGTTGTGGCCCGCTAGTGGTCAGCGGAGCTAGCAGCAGATTCGGACAGTGAGGAGGTTGGGGAGGAACCTGGGCCAGTCCTGGAGTCTGGGGAAGCCTTTGATGACGGCTCTGTATCGGAGGCAGAGAGGGAACCAGAGCCGTCTGACAGTTATCAGCTGCCTTCAGAGTCAGACATCAGTAAGGCAGACGAACAGCTGGAGCCTGTTCCCAGTGTGCGCATGTGCAGTGTTTCCAGACAAAGGAAACAGCTAAGGAACAAGGGTTGACTTGGGAGTAAGGCCACAGGTGGACGGTGGATGGTCCCTCCCATAGGGAATAAAAGAGGAGTGAAAGGGGTATGGAGTTTGCAGGAGACAATTAGTTCATTCCTGCATTCTTGGCAAGTATTGCGGAGTCTGAAAGATATCGGCCTGGCCACTCTCCAAGGCTGATAAAGGTTGGTAATTGTGAACTATCTTGAAAGGCTGGGCTGGGACTTTGCTGGAGAGGAATTCACTGTAAATTAAATAAAAGGGGTTTATCGGGATAGGGACTCGGCTTTGTGCTGCTTGGGAAGCCTCGGTCATATCTAATAGAAAGATTGTAATATGGGACATGGTACCTGGATTGCCATCAATCTATTATGCCTGCATTAAAGGTCTGATGAGCTGAACTAAAGCACTGAGTACCCTTAAACGAGATTTTTTTTTGTTTCCTTGGGATGAAAAGGACTTTTGAAGAACTTCTTTTTTTCTGTATACTATTTGCCCATATTTGGAGAGATGATGGGATACTTTATACAAAGCGGGATTCACATCTTGGGCTGGAATTATTTTGTCAGGATGCTGATGGTATGTAAAACCACTATTTATGGCTTAACATGATGGGTGCAAATGGACATATCTGTTTTTATTATCAAAACTTGGTTATAATGTAGTTTATTGCAATGTGTGGATATGGGCACATTTTAAGGAGCTATCAGCATATAGTCAGAACATATCATATTGCAGCCAATGTGAGGGTTCTTTTTTTGAGTGAAAAAAAACTGTGATATTATTCCATATTTTTCAATATCCAAACAATGTTAATACTCTTCAAAAAAGCATGGGTGTGTTTAACATTATGGGCAGTAGATGGCGCGTGTCTTCTTCCCTTCTGGTACTGTAGTGCAGCTAGGGCAAACTCCTGAGGTTTTCATTGTACTAGAATAGAATAGAATAGAATAGAATAGAATAGAATAGAATAGAATTATTTATTAAGTGTGATTAGACATGCAAGGAAAGATAAATTTGTCTAATGTTCTTTGTTAAATTTGTGGAAAGGGAGACAGGAGCAAAAGACAAGCATTTAGAAGAAAAAAATTCTTGAACCCAGGAATTTGTTCTGAGTCCATAAACTCAAGCAGCTCACAGAATGTTTGTGCAAAAATAGACTCCTAATATCCTGTAGCCCTTAGTGGACCAGCTATGAAGACCTTGGAAAATAAATTCAGATGCCATGATGTGTCTACCTACAACAGGGGTGTCAAACTCAATTTCATTGAGGGCCGCATCAGGATTGTATTTGACCTCAGGGGGGGGGGATTTGGCCGGGGGGGGGCATGGCCAGCTCGGTGTCAAGGAGTTTGCTACACGTTCTTGGGAAGCCTCGGTCAGAACAGCTGGGAAAGGAAAGGAAGGAGAGGAAGAGGCCAATCAGCAACAAGGTGGATGAACTCAGCTACTGTTGTGATAGGTGCCCTATTGGAAAAGCTGAAGGACCAAGTTAGATTGTCCTGGAAAAAATCTACTTACGTGCTCGCTAAATGTCAACAAAGTCTTGATAGCATATAATCAATATTCAATATCCTGTAATTTCAGGCAGCAACATATGAGGTAGGGTGGGGGAAGAAACCTTCGTGGCTATTAATCTAAAGTATTTTGATGTCAGAAATTTTATACAATCAATTGCTAATCATACGGAAACGTGACCAGCTGATCCAATTCTACTTCCTATGCCTTTATTGTACTACAATGTTTTAAAATGAAACAAACTAGTTTAATGTAGATGTTAATCAGGAAGCATTGATCCTTGAGGGACCCTGCAAAGCAGGGTTGGGGGGACTGGACCTCTCGACCCCCATCAACATCAACTGAAATCAGCCTCAGGGGAAAGATGTGAACTAGGACAACTGCAACCCCCACCCCCAACCCCCGCCGGAGCTGTTTCAGAAGGATATGACGGTCGATAGCAGATAGTATCGGAAGCCTCTGAGAGGTCAAGTAGAATGAGAACTGACCCATAACCCCCCACATCTCATGCCCAGCAGAGATCATCAAAAAGCACAACCAACGCACTGCTGGATTCATGATTTATAGGTCACACAAATACACAGCTGTTAAAAGGGGGGAAGGTAGCTTTCATTCTTGGTATCATTAGGAAGGGGACAAATGTAGGAAGTTAAAACCCACCCCTCTCCTAGAAAAATGAAATATCCTGGGAAATATTGAAAAGGCAGAATATTATATTTCCCTGGATAAGAAAGGGAGAAACATGTTTTTAGGCAGGAAACAGACTCACTCTTAATAGCCCCCTCCTTTGTCAATGGGCCATTTAAAAAAAGCCTGAGCTAGTCTACTCTACATAACAAATGTAGGATTAGCCTTCCACAGAAATTCACCACAGGGTACCTGGGGAGAAGCAATGCTCAACCAAACATGGACTCAAAGCATAAGCTAAAGAATTGCCCCTGAATGGTCCCATGGGAGTCTGACAACCATTCAGAATACAAGCTCAAGATAAAAGGCCAGAGAGGGCATAAAACCAGGGACTTTCAGCATCTCGCTCTCTTTTTCTTCTTCACCCAATATTTAGAAGCATCTGATCCCCCTTTTCTGTTCAGGAGCTCAGGCCATGTCATCCTGTCCACCATTGAACCATCGTCCCAAGCAGCCTCCATATTTCCAGTGTCTTTTCCCCCATTTGGAACTGAGCCCAGAAGGACATTTCTCCCAACACTAACAAGACAATGCAGAAAGGCTTTAGGGCAATTTCTAGCCAGTCTCTCTGGAAACTCTGCTTGCGCTGGGGTGGGGTGGGGGCACCAGGAAAGGGCTTTTGTCGAGATGGAAAAGAATCCTGCAGGCCAACCCCACAGGATGAGATGTTGGAGAATCTTCTCTGTAGAGGTTGAAAAGTTATAGCAAATACAGCAACTGTTAGTTTGAAAAGAGTTAGGGGAAAAGTTGAAAGAAGTACAGCTTTTGGCCTAGCCGGGGGGGGGGGGGGCGTGTTGCATCATGGGTGAAAATGGAAAAATAGATGGAGTGTTCCTTTTTCCTCCTCTCCATGGGCAATTCATGGAGGACTGGGCCATTGGTAGCTGCTTCACTGGCTCCTCATTAAAAACGATGACATCCATGTACCAGCTGCTCAGGAATAAGTGTGGAATGAGACCATGGCCACAACTTGTGAGCTGGCTGAATACATCTGGGGCACAGAATGAGCAATGGGGCTCTTTCTTTTGCTAGGTATGCTCAGCAAATGGGAAATATCCCGTGTTTGTAAACCCAGGAAACATTTCAGTTATGAATGGGTTTCTAAAAATAAAATGAAAATCCATTCTCACATCTATTTTTTTTTGTCTGAATTAATAAAGGTAAAAGTTCCCCTTGCATATATATGCTAGTCATTCCTGACTCTAGGGGGCGGTGCTCATTTCTGTTTCATCTCTGGAAGAGCCAGACCTGTCCAAAGACATCTCTGTGATCATGTGGCCGGCATGATTAAACCCTGAAGGCTCATGGAACGCTGTTACCTTCCCACCAAAGGTGGTTCCTATTTTTTTACATGCATTTTTTACATGCTTTCGAATTGCTAGGTTGGCAGAAGCTGGGACAAGTAACAGGAGCTCACTCTGTTACGCGGAGATAGGGATTCGAACCGCCGAACTGCCGACCTTTCTGATTGACAAGCTCTGCGTCTTAGGCACTGAGCCACTGCTTCCCTGAATTAATAAAAGATTCCATTTTTCTCCCACATGTCCTCAGATTTACTGTAAACTGCTTTAGCCCTTCCTTCCTTCCTTCCTTCCTTCCTTCCTTCCTTCCTTCCTTCCTTCCTTCCTTCCTTCCTTCCTTCCTTCCTTCTTTCCTTCCTTCCTTCCTTCCTTCTCCTGTCCTGGCAGGAAAAAAAGATTTGCCAGGGTGTGTTTGCACCATAGTTTGCAACTGGATAAACATTCCCCCGTTAATACAATGGTACCTTGGTACTCAACTGCTTTGAAACTCGTCGAATTTAATACTCAATGCATTTTGATGCGAAAATTTTGTCACAGTACTGGCCATTTCTTTGGTACCCAATGAACAAAGTAGAACTTGTCGGTGTTGGCTACCTTGTGGCTAAGTTATGATACTCATCATTTTTGGTACTCATTGTGCCTCTTGAACTGATTAATGGTTAGTACTGAGGTACCACTGCACATTGTCACACAAATCACTTCTCAGGTGCAAAAAAAGAACATCACATAGAAACATACCCACATACGCTGCAGGGATGGGAAAGAGCAGGGTTAGAACACAGGAAAGGTGAAAGAAAAGGCATGAGGCTTACTTACCTTCGTGCCCATAAGCAAAGTTTGATGCAATTTGATTTATGAAATCACTGTAATAGGTTTTCCCTTCAAAGCAACAGTGACCAAGAAATCTTTAAAATGAGGTATTGGGCTGCCTCATCTTGCAAATAAAAAGCAAAAACAAAAGAGACCCATCTTCTCTAAACCTAGAGGGGTTGATATTCTATGTCTGCGTTTCTTAACCTCAGCAAATGTAAGATCTCCAGACTTAAATTCTGGCTGAGGAATTCTGGGGGTTGAAGTCCACACCTCTTGAACTTGCTAAAGCTGAGAAATGCTGGTCTAGGAGGAGGTGGAAGATGATGGAAGAAAGGATAATGGGTTTCCATTCGACTTTACTCAGGCCCAAGGGCATCCCCTGGCTGCCACAGGAAAAGCTGGGGTGGGGGAGTTTCCAAGCAGAAATTCCACCGGATCCCACAGGAAACCAGGCAGGAAAAGATGCTTGGAGGAGCCTCGATTGCATCAAGTGAGTCTCAGGGCACGTGGCCTTTTACTTCCTTCAGGATCAGACTCAGAGGCATCAGGCTCCCCTCTCTTCCAAGGACAAGTTGGCCGATTGCAAACTCCCTGTGGTGAATTTCAGGTCAAAAGCATGAGGTGGCTGGCTGCAGGATAAGATCTATGAGGAGGGAGAAGTTAGGCTTTGGACCAGGTCATTACATCCAAGCTGATAGGCAGTTATAAAATAAAGCAAAATCTTCAATCATGGTAACTAAATGAACAGTGGTGGGATTCAATTTTTTTTACTACCGGTTCTGTGGGTGTGGCTTGGTAGGTGTGGCAGGGGAAGGATACTGTAAAATCCCCATTTTACAGGGGTCAAGTGAAAGTTGGGATTTAAAATGGCTCACTGGGATTTTCCATCTCAAGTTTATGGCACGCATCTCTTAATCAGTGGTGGGATTCAAATTTTTCTACTACTGCTTCTGTAGGCGTGGCATGGCTTGGTGGGTGTGGTTTGGTGGGCGTGGTAGGGGAAAGATACTGTAAAATCCCCTTTCTCTCCCGATGAGCTGGGACTCGGGAGGCAGAGAATAGATGGGGGCGGGGCCAGTCAGAGATGGTATCTACCACTTCCCGGAACTACTCAAAGGTTCCGCTATCAGTTCTCTAGAATTGGTCGGAACCTGCTGAATACCACCTTTGTATATGAACACACCGACATTGTTTTCTTAGCAAAATGCAACATTGTGTTGTCTTTGCCTTCTACCAGAGTGGGTTCCTCCCCCCCCCCCATATTTTTCAGTCTAGATCACAGACCTGAGCTTCTCCAAAGTCCAACTCTGCTTAGCTTTGAAACTCTCGCTGAAATCACCCAGGTGTTACCATTCAGTAGGGCTATTTATAAACTTTTTCTCTGCTATTGGCTGGGAGGCTGTGACCTCATGGAAAGTTAAAATCCCATCCAACTCCCTGCTATTAATCTTTCACGTAAGTGCAGGCACAAATCCACAAAGGCAGATATGAACAGAACACGGTGTTAATCTTGGTGTCCAAAGATGCCTTGCCTGCTGATTTCGGGAAGACAGCTTTGCTGTTATGCGCACCTGGGAAAAGGACTGGACGGAGCTTTGAATCAGGAGCACAATGGGGCTTTGCAGCACCTAGGAGCAGGTGTGGTGACCTAATGCTGCCCAAATAATAGGCACCTGATGATGGAATCATGCAAATGCCACATGAGTGGCGGCATTTACAGGTTTAAATCGTCCGACCTATCTTGTCATTTTACTCTTTGCTTTTCCCCCACGTGAAGAGCAGCAACCCCTGAAACCGAGCCTGATTTCTCTTTGCCAGGGATTTTGCAGCAATTCTGGAGGGCAACCCTGAATGGAATAGAGCTGGAAGCAACCTTGGAGGTCTTCTAGTCCAACCCTCTGCTCAAGCAGGAGACCCTATGCAGGCCTTCCGAACTGACGGCCCGCTGGCCAGAGGCGGAGGCTATGCCCACCCCAGCTCCACAAGGCAAAAAAGTCGCAATACATTGTGATACGTCACATGACACGGTTGAGTTTAACACCTGTGCCCTACACCATTTCAGACAAGTGGCTATCCAGCCTCTTCTTAAAGATCTCCAGTGATGAAGCATCTACGACTTTAGAAGGCAATCTTGTTCCATGGGTTAATTGTTCTCACTGTTAGGAAGTTTCTCCTTAATTCCAGGTTGCTCCTCTCCTTGATTAGTTTCCATCCCTTGATTCTTGTCCTGCTTTGTGGCGCTTTGGAAGATAAGTTGTCCCTCTCTTCTTTGTGGCAGCCCCTCAAATACTGAAACACTGCTATCATGTCACCCCTAATCAGTGGTGGGTTGCTTCCAGTTCAGCCCGGATCGGATGAACTGGTAGTAGCGGCAGCGAGAGGCTCTGCCCATCACCCTGGATGCTTCTGCACATGAGCAGAAGTGTTGAACGCGCAGGAGCGTCCCCAAACCAGTAGTAGAAAAATTGGCAACCCACCTCTGCCCCTAATCCTTCTTTTCTCTAGACTAGCCAACCCAAACCCTGAAGCCGTATGTTTTACTCTCCAGCCTGAAACTTCCTGGAAAAAAAATACTGAAGACGTCGTTCCCCATTTCTTCCCTGGGAGACACGGAAAGAGACATGAGATACTGTGAGGCTATGGAGTGGAGGGATGACATAACAGAGGACAGGACACTCACTTCCCCCATGACATCTCCTGAAGGTTGGACTAGATGATCTTCAAGGTACCAACTCCACATTTCTGGCTTCTATCTCAAAGAAAAAAGGCAGCTGCTGACTGGAGCCAGGTGAATACAGGTAGTCCTCAACTTGCAATCACAATTAGGACCAGCATTTCTGTTGCAAAACAAAGAACTTGTTAAATGAGTGATACACCTGATTTTACAACCTTGTTAAGCAACTGTGAGCAGCTGTTGAGTGAATCCAGCTTCCCCATTGATTTTACTTGTTGGGAGCCACCTGGGAATGTTGCAAATGGCAGTCACATGACAACCCCCCCCCCCATGCTTCAATCATCATAAAATAAAATGCTGGTTGTCATGCACCTGGATTTTGATCATGGGACTGAAGGGAGGCTATGATGATTGTAAGTGTGAGGACTGGTTGCAAGTCACTTTTTTCAGTGCTGTTGTCATTTCAGTTGGTAAATGAATGGTTGTTATTTGAGGACTCCCTTTATTGCAAAGTACCTTTTAGCCTTTGAATTTAAAGCTCTGCATAGTTCAGCAAGAGAAGAATTCAGGGCAATGGTGAAATTCAATTTTTTTTTACTACTGGTTCTGTGGGCGTGGCTTGGTGGGTGGGCTTGGTGGGTGTGGCAGGGGGAGGATACTGCAAAATCTCCATTCCCTCCCCACTCCTGGGGGAAGGATATTTCAAAATCCCAATTCCCACCCCACTCTGGGACCAGCCAGAAGTGGTATTTGCCGGTTCTCTGGACTATTCAAAATTCCCACTACCAGTTCTCCAGAACCTGCTAGAACCTGCTGAATTTCACCCTTGATTCAGGGTTCTTTTTTTGGGGGGGGGGGGGTAGGTAGATCCTGGCTAGTGGAAGATGCTATTTGAATTGCTTAAAGAGATGGCATTAAGAAAAGATAACACAGATAATGAGTTTCCATGTCAAATCACCAAGTCTGCTCCCACTGGAATTCTTTATCCTTAATATCACCTGCAGGGCTGGTACAATTCAACCGGTGAAGCTTTTTTCCCACGGGTGTGTTTATATACTGCATCCAGTGAAGCTTACATGCTGCATTCCTGCATGTTGAACTTGGTTAACGTAAGACTGCCTGGACAATCTCAAAAGAAAGGGATCAGTGGCTCCATCTCAATGCTTTGACCTCTGATTTGGAACAGGAGACCAAGAAGGCTGTGCCTTGGCAACTTTTTTTTCTGATAGAGCCCTACCGCCATTCTTTGTTGCATTTCTAGGTGTCCCCCTCCCCCAGGCTGCTGGCTGCAGAATACTCTTGTGGCTCTCCAGTGGCTTCCATGCCTGGCACGCCATTGCAAATCAAGCGAAAGGGTCTCAGACCCCTGAGCCTTCTGGCCTGTCACAATGGGTTTGCATCTCCAGATTGCTTTCTCGGTGTCAGCAAAACCTCAAGCTCCGGGAATGCAGTTGTTGGTTTTGCTCTAGCCAGCTGTGCGAATGCCAGGTGGGAAAATGTACAGAAGCAGCAGCACATGGATTTCTGCAAGCACCATCCAGAGGCACAGATACAGGGGCAAACAAAAGCCCTGTCAATCAAAGGTGCTGGGAGAAGCATTCGGGATAGCCGAGGGAGGGGGTAGACAATATTTTCTCTGGTGTCAGCCCTGCTGGGATTCTTATCTATAATAATGCAATTCGGAGCTCCTTGCCATTTTGAGAGCTAATACAGAAGACCTCTCTTGCAGTGAAGTTCATATCCCATTGTGCACTATAATTGCTAAATTCACCTATCACGCAAAGCTGCAAACTCCAGCGATTGCGTTCATGCAATTCCTGAGCCCAAATGAAGCACATTGTGTTTGGGGTTAGCATATTATATGTATGAGCTTCCCAGTAAAGAACAATAGATTCTTGGGAAGAGGTCAAAATGGTGGGAGTGACCACTTATAGCTGATATGCTCTGGGCCAGGTTAATTTCCTCCTATAAACCAGTTTTAGCAGTACTCTTAAACACTCTGAACCAAATCAGCCATCACATTGGATCATATAATACATTATACAAAACCAGCTCATGGGATCGGTTTATGATTCAATGTGTCATGTGCACCCAAAACCTTATATTCATCAATTAAACATCTGAAAGGCTATGAGTTCCCCAATCCCCACTGACTATAAAGGTAAAGATTCCTTTCCATTAAAGGTAAATAGACCACTGTTCCCTTCCCACCAAAAGTGGTTCCTATTTTTCTATTTGCATTTTTTACATGCTTTTGAACTGCTAGATTGGCAGAAGCTGGGACAAGTCATGGGAGCTCACTCCCTTACACCGTGCTAGGGATTCAAACCACTGAACTGCTGACCTTTTGGATCGACAAGCTCAGCATCTTATCCACTGAGCCACTGTGTCCCACTGACTATAAGAACCTGCTAAAGTATGATGACTAAGAAAAGTTTTTGAATTGTCCAGAGCTTTTTAGGTTACAATTAGGAAGCAAAGACAGAAAACAAAGTATGTTATTGAAGCTCCCAACTCTTCATGGAGACCTAATCCTAACCATAGATGGATTTGTCCACCAAGAGGATTTTCTCATGTATTTTACCAGGAAACATAGATAAGGCTGGCTCAAAAAGGGAAAATCCACTTGGGGGCAAATCCATATAGGCTTAGGGTTGGGTCTCCATGAATTTGGGGAACAAAATGGACATTGCCAATGGTTTTGGGGTGCTTGTTTATGCTTAGGAGGGCATCGACTTTTCAAATCAGCCTTATCTACGTTTCCTGGTAAAGTACATGGCAAAATCCCATTGGGTAGCAAATACACCTAATGTTAGGGTTAGGTCTCCATGAATTTGGAGAGAAAAATATTGGTATTTGGTATTATATTGGTGTATTTGCCTCTGGAATGGGATTTTCCAATGTATTTTACCAGAAAATGTAGAGAAGGCTGACTCGAAAAGTCAGCACCCTCCTAAGCATAATCAAGCACTCGGAAACTATTGGTTATGTCCATTTTGCTCTCCAAATTCATGGAGACCTAACCCTAGGTTAATTTTTCCCCCAATGGGGTTTTCCCATGTATTTTACCTGGAAAGGTAGATAAGGCAGACTCAACAAGACTGCACTCTCCTAAGCATAATTAAGCACTCTGAATCCATTGGCGATGTCCATTTTCCTGTTTGAATTCATGGAGACCTAATTCTAACCCTAGGGGTACTTTCCTGGATTTTCCTGGTAAAATACATTGGAAAATGCTGTTGGGGGGCAAGTCCACCTAGGGATACAGTTAAGTCTGCATGAATTTGGAGAGCAAAATAGACATTGCGAAGGAATTCGTTTATTAAAATTACAAAGCTGTTAGTTTGTTATCTGTACCAGTCTTTTTTTTCTGAGAGTGAAACATCTTTATTTTTGGTGTGCAGGAGGTCTTCGATCTCTATCTCAAGAGTTTTCTCAGCAGTATAGATGGTGAAAGTTGATTAGACTTCCTAGACAGCCAATCAATGCCCACAGTTACGTTTTTCCATATGTTATTTCTGTAATTTACTGGTTGATGGGCTGTCTAGTTACTGTAAATCAAAATTTAACTATTGTTTTAATTTCCCAGAATTAAAACGAGAGGAGATAATATGTAGAAATGATCTTTTAGATATCAACCTTAGTTGAGTGTTCGTATGGGTAGGTAATTTGAGCAATGTTAAAGAGGCCGTCTCCCATAGTTAAGTAAGAGTGAACCTTGTGGGCCATAAAGCAAGTCAATAATACACATCCCTGTGCCCTGATATTTTATATAGTTGCTACCCCAGTTCCTTACTCAGATGGGTTTTGTGCATTAGAGGAAATCAGCTATAATCAGAGGTGGCATTCTGCTGGTTTGGACTGGCTCAGCTGAACTGGTAGTAGAAATTACGGGTGTCCCCGCCCAACCTCCCCGGATCTATGCCAACTCATTTAGGCACTTTTTAAAGCTATAGTTCATGCGCGGAAGGCTGAGCTTACATTTGCAAACTGGTGGGGAAGGTAAATGAACATCACCCTGGGTTACAATCCATGAAAGCTGATCACATTATAATGAATGTCTTGTTAGTTTTTCAGGCCTCTTAATATGGCTATCTCTTTGGAAAATATGTAGGGTGGGGAATTTACTGCTTGCCAGTTTGTGCTGAACTGCAGTTCAGAATGTGCCTCCCTGTTGGCTGTACTATCTAGGACCAATGGGAACTACAGTTTGGAAACATGGGGGAAACCTCATAGTGCCAACGGAATGATCACCTGGAAGCAAAGACTGGAAATGCCATCCGTACAAGGTTCCCTCAAGGAAAAATATTCAGCTTAAACAAATTTCCTCAAGGCTTCAGCAGTGAATTGTTGGCTTTGAAGGGGTCCTCCTCACTGTTATAACAGGATCTGTAGTTCTCCTGTAATCTTCTTTGTGGATTGGGACCTGGTGAGGAAACATATAGTAAGAAAGGCATAGAAATTGGTCAACTGCTGGATTTATATTGCATCTTGCACATTAAATCCCTCCCAAACAGGGCACTCTGATCTGGTTCCTTGCTGATTTTTTTATTTTTGCGTGCGCCTAATATAGACCACATGCTGCATCCGTAAAGCCAGAAACATTGTGGCTAACCTCCCTCCCCCATACATGCTCTTTACTCTCCTGCCATCTGGCTGGTGACGCCTAGGAGTAGGGCCTTCTCTGTTGCCGCTCCGGCCCTTTGGAATGAGCTGCCCCCTGAGATCTGGGCCCTTCCCACTCTCATGGCCTTTCGCAAAGCCATTAAAACCTGGCTTTTCCGGCAGGCTTGGGGCTGTTGACCCCTTGATTGAGGTTCATCCCCCTCCTGATTGGGTGTTTGTTGTGTTCCCTTTTTAACCTTGTTGTGTCCAATTGTTTTTAATAATTCTTTTTAATTTTTTTCATTTCTGTAAGCTGCCCGGAGTCCTCCAGGATTGGGTGGCATAGAAATTTAATAAATGAAATGAAAAATGTACAGAAGTATTCGGGTCCGCACAAGCAGACTGTGTAACAGTTTCTTTCCACAAGCCATCAGACTCCTCAACACAAAGAAACTGGAACTCATACTTGTGAGCTATATGTAGTCCTGTGCCCTGCTCTTTTTTTTTTTATGTTGTGCGATGTAGCATCTTGGTTCTGGGAAAACATTGTTTCATTTCACTGTGTACTGTCCTGTATATTGTTGCAATGACAATAAAACCTAGTTGACTTGACTTGATTTGATATAAGCCCTATCCCAAAAATAAGCCCTAGATAAGGTTGTCATCAGCTAGGGGGCGTGGCCAGCCCCAGAGGCAGTGAGGGCATGGGGGCCAATGGTGTCCGGCAGCAGCCACAGCATGTGCAGCACAGGTGAGTACCTATCCAAGCAAGAGGCGGAGAAACAGGTGGAAGAGGTGGAACATGATCCGGACCTGCCATGGGAAAGCCAAGAGTTGATATGTTGGAGTGGCCGGACGGCCGTGGGAGACTTGTCTTTGCGCAGCGGCACCAGCAGCAGATGGAGGGAGAGGCATGGGGTAGAAGGCAGGTGAAACAGATGCACCAGGTTGGGGGGTGGGTGGGTATGTGGGGCATCCAGCTGGTCTGATCACCCTGATATTGTGTTTCCCTGAAAATGAGCCCTAATGCTTATTTTGGAGTCCAAAAACATTTAAGTCTGGGTCTTAATTTCAGGGAAACATGGGTAATGCACTTTGTTTGGCTTTAGCTTAGTATACTAGAGGTCGATTCAATTAATGAAAGGAATTAGAGTCATAACTTCTGATCTCAGCTTGTTTTACAGCGAACAACGATCTCTGACTTGCCTATGGAAGGCGTGCTCTTTGGCATTACGTTACTTACCCATATGCACCCTCCACTAAAGCTGATACCCGGAAGATCATAAACGTGATGTTTCGTGACCATGCTGTTTGGTGATGGAAATTCCAGCATTTCCAGTTGCTGTCTTTAAGTGAATCACCACCATTTGTTAAGTGAGTACAGTACATCATGTGGTTGCCCTTTGCAACCTCCTCCCATCTTTCTGGTTGACTTTGCTTCTATGAAGCCAACCAAGAAGATAACAAATGCTGATCACATGACCATGGAATGATGCAACGTCACAATTCCAAGCCGGGTGTCAAATGCCCAGACCATGGTCATATGACTGTAGGGATGTAAATGCAAGGGCCAGTTGTAAGTATCATTTGTTCCAACACCATCGTAAGTTTGAACAGCTGCTGGGTGAGTGTTAAATAAAGACCACCTGTATGCAAATACAGCCATTGTGGGCTGTAATTCTCCCACATGCCAAGCTTGGTTCCTAATGACGAAGTATATCCATTCTTTATCCAAACTATGGATCATCTTTTGCTTATTTGGAGACTTTCATTTTTCACCTTTCCAGTCTAGCCTACAGCCTTGGGATCTCCTGGTAGTCTCCCATCCAATTTCTAATTATTTCTGACCCTGCTTTGTTTTGTTTTGTATTGTATTTATTGAATATATAGGCTGCTTAATCCCAGAGGATTCCGGGCGGCTTACAGAAAAAGTAAATTATAAAAATAAAGAATTAAAAAAACAGAGGAAACAGATTAAAATCTCATCATGCACCCAATCTGGTCGGGGCTGGACCTCAGTCATGAGGTCAACAGCCCCAGGCCTGCCGGAATAGCCAGGTTTTGATAGCCTTTCGGAAGGCCATGAGAGTGGGCAGGGTCCGGATCTCAGGGGGTAGTTCATTGTGGACTCGTTGTTTCACTCAAGAGTGGCCAGTTCTGCTTCCTGCTGCAATATACCGTCTTTCTTTTAACCCCCGAAATAAGCGCTTGGCCTTATTTTCGGGGAGGTCTTATTATTTTTGAGGTGCAGGAGGTGGCAAGCGTGGTCATCTCATGGCTGCTGCTGCATTGCAATATTTTCAGGGAGGGCTTATTTTAGCTCATGTGCTCAAAAGCCCGATTGGGCTTATTATCTGGAGAGGTCTTATTTTCAGGGAAACAGGGTATGCCATATAATCAATAGTCTTATATGTGAACAAGGCTATTGCAACTTGTTTCACAATCTGTTGTTTAGCAGACTACGTGACTAGGTTATTGGGAAATAGCACTTCTCTTTAACATCCTCTCCTCTCTTCACACCCCCATTATCTTGGTCAAGGAATCTCTGCGTGTCACGTGCAGTTATACTTGTACTTTTGAACTTGGGCAAGCTATTTTTCCATTTCTCTTTAGCTGATTAAGGATGGGGCCCCACCCACCCACCCCCATGCCAAGCTGTCCCTGGCGTCATTGCAGTTCCTGCTTTGGTTACCACTTCCTCCTGCATCCATACACGATGCATGTCTCATCTCATCTGACCCCCCCGCCTTCATTTCTTCTTTTGAGAAGCCTTATTCTCAGACCTATTGGAGAGCATCCTTCAAAATCTGGTTTTAAACACTCAAATCCATTATCTCATGCACCACTCTGTCATTGCCATTTTGTGGGTCAAAGTAATGCCACCAGAGAAGTGTGTGCATGAGGGGGAGAACCACAATGCCTCAACCACTTGATAGCCCCCAGTATTTGCTCTTACTACACCCCCAAATTATAGTTTCCTGCTATTTTGAAGCGGGTGGCTTAAAATAAACTGGGGGCTTAGCATAGGTAAAATTATAAATAGTAAAGACACACGCCCAAACCAACTGAGTGACATTGGGCCAGTCACTCAATCTCAGACCAACCCACCTCACAGGATTGT
Organism: Thamnophis sirtalis; assembly: GCF_051295495.1. Lineage (NCBI taxonomy): Eukaryota > Metazoa > Chordata > Lepidosauria > Squamata > Natricidae > Thamnophis > Thamnophis sirtalis. The sequence continues at coordinate 149,884,863 of NW_028261383.1, read as the reverse complement.
TGTGGTGGGGAAAATAGGAGGAGGATGAGGAGGAAGGAATATTATGCATGTTCACTACACTGAGTTATCTATAACCTAATAAAGTCAGATAAAAACCTAACCAACAAACTTGTCCTACTCACGGGGCAGAACCACCTTCCCTGAAAGAAAGAAAAATGTTGGCCATTAAGAGATTGCCAATCTCTGTGAAGAAAAGCTGCAGTTAGCAAACTTTCAACATTAGAGAGATGTTTGCTAATTAGAGGGATACTCAAGATACAGTACTATATTTAGTTAACAGTAGTTAAAGGGCTGACAAGAGGAAAATTGAATGTCCACATTGCACACAAATATATTTTTATCTTTTCTCCTGTCACAGCTGTGCTTTCTACATATAGAATTATGTCTGTTTGTATAAATAACTCCAAAAGCACACACCTTTCTAACTACAGTATATATAATTACATATAATGAGTCATTGTGGGTCACTCAGAATTGGCAAAGAAGCTTCCAATGAGCCAAAAGACAGAGGTTTGGCTTATCATTATGCTTGATCTACGACAAATAAACTAAATCACGATACATTTGTTCAGATACCTAATTCAATGTATTTCGATGTTAGTGTCTAGATCTCGTGCACCGGACAGTCTTTCATCTGGTGTCTGGGGATAATGGGAATTGTAATGTGACACATTTAAAGGTCAACAGGTTGAGAAGAATAAGGAGCAAGTCAATTAAATTAATTTCTCCCGTCTGTTCCTTGTTTCTGTGCCAAGTCAATGGTAGAAGCTTATGTCTAAAATAATAAGCATTAATTACATTCTAATTTAAAGTCCGCATTCAGGCAAGATGCCCCATTTACATTTTTCAAATATATCTCATCACAACGAGGGATAAATATATGAGAGATAACTAGTATATTGAAATATACTTAGTTACTTTGCTGTAAGTTTGAGACGGTCAAATCAGCTAGTAGACATTTTAGGACGTATGACAAATTGGTAGTAGGGATAAACTGGAGACAGAAAAGGAAAAATGTCACAATGTCAAATTTAAGCAAATCATTTTAAATAAAAAGGCAAGAGAATCTCTCACGGCTCAATTCTGAGAATTTTCTGAGACTGAAAATTATTGCATAGGTACCCAAAGATGTTCCCCCCCCCCCAAAAAAAAAGGCAACTGGACTTTCTTTGTTCTTCCTTAAATACGTTTAACTTCTTATCCAAGAAACCTCTTCAGAATGGACTGAAGAATGAACTGAAGAAGCTTCTTGGATAAGAAGTGAAACATCTTCAAGGAAAAACAAAGGAAGCACAGTTGCCTTTTTTGGGGGGAAAACACCTTTAGGACAACCATGACTTGGATGACTAAGAATTTCCATAAACATCCCGTTAGGTACACTCAGTATTGAGGACAAATTCTCTTGTGCATCTATTTGATATGATACAGAGAGAAACTGAGCCGTTAAAAGGAAATCTAAGAACAAGATGTCCATTTCGTTTTCTGTGTGGAAAAAGACCTTCTCTAAAAACAAGATGCTTTTCTGTTTCCTATGTGAAAAGGTCAGCATGTTTCCTTAAATTCCATCAGCAGTTCTGTATAACTCTCACTGCAAAACCAGAAAAGAGAAGCAAGAACTGAACACATATGATGTCATGTCCTGGGGAAGCAAAATTTGGAAAGGAACCAACTTTCATATAGCAGTGAATAGCAGCCTAAGAGTTTTAGCCCATGATTCCTTCCTTCTTAGTAAGCTGGAATGTACGTGTGTGATAAAAGATCACATTTTCTTCTTAAAGCAGATGTGATTGTTCAACATGGGTATACAAGGATGGGTTATAGAAGATGCTAGTAGTAGCAGCTGAGGTGGAAGCTATGTGGCAAATGTTAATACCAGTCTAATATCCCCACTGTTTTTCTTTTCTAATCTGTCACCAGTTGAATCTTGGTCTCATCTCAATATTTGGTAAAATAATACCTTTTTTTAAAAAAAAAACTGATATATATATTTCTCAATTTCTCTGCAGGAGTCAACATACAATCTGCAATGTGCCTTCTTGAGGCCAAGGTGACAAACATTTGAGGAAATTCAGCAGTGGTGGGTTTCAATTTTTTTAGAACTTCTTCTGTAGGTGTGGCCTGCTTTGTGGGAGTGGCTTGCCGGCCATGTAACCGAGTGGGACTAGCTTGCTGGCCATGTGACCGGGTGAGAGTGGCTTGCCAGCCATTTGACTGGGTGGGAGTGGCTTGCCAGCCATGTGACTGAGTGGGAGTGGCTTGGCAGTCATGTGACTGGGTGGGCGTGGCCAACTTGTAAAAATGTGGTGAAACTCACTTAACAACACTCTTGCTTAGCAACCAAAATGTTGGCTCAGAATCTCTGGCATTTGAAGCACGCAAGTCTTAAAGCTGTCAAATTACGAGACCCTTGCACCCCTAACCCTTTAGAAAAAAAACCCAGGGGTGTTCAAACTTGACAGCTTTAAGACTTGTGGAGTTCAACTCCCAGAATTCCTCCTCTCGCTCTTCATCTTGATGATGTGCGGACGGGCAGGGGGAGGGAGCTGGAACCGGTTCTAAACGGCACTGTAGATTTGTGGAACCTCTTCTATAGAAAAGATTAGAACTGGCAGGAACCCACCCCTGGAATTCAGTATATAAAGCGAATTCACTGTATTTTTGTGTATGCAATACATTCTTGGCTGAGACTTTTTGTAAATTCGGTAAGAATAGTTTGAAGGATTTTTAAGTATAGTTTCCAGAATTTCAAACAGAAGGAATTTATAAATGTAGGGGGAACTATAATAATAAATCAAGTAAGATTTTTCACCACTAATATAGAATGTAAATGTCAGTTAATAATATCCTGAATTCATTCGTAATATCCTGAATATATTAGGTTTTTCAAATATTTGAAAAACCTAATGTAAACTATAAACTAAAAAACGAGCTCTTAGATAAAGTGTTGCTTTGAATAACAAAAAAATGCAGTAATATGTTTATGTCAGGCATTAGGAACCGGGATGAAATGCTACTGGTTCGGGCCACCCGAGCCAGTAGTAAAAAATGCTACCAGTTATCCCGGACCGGTAGTTTAAAAATGCCTTTAAAAAGTTTTTAAAAGGTTCCAACAATCGTGTGACACAGCTGATCATCGGATTACGAAGCGAACTGGTAACAGACTTCAGAGCATTTCAGCCCTGATTAGGAACCTCTAAATTTCCTCATTCTTTCAGCCCCAGCCAGCACTACTAACAGCTCTGGCTCAGGGAGGCACTACTGCCAATTTGCTCGGGTGCATGTGCAATGCAATTAAAATTGTTCTGTGCATGTGCAGAACTGGAAAAAAAGATGGCGGCACCTATGGCGGTGTGCAGAGAACCAGTTCGAGGGGGTGGCAGGCCTAAGTCGCTGCCGGTTCCAGCGATCCAGGCTGCCAAACCATTTCCGGTTCTGCTGAACCAGTCCGAACTGGTAGGAACCCACCACTGCTCTGGATGATGGGATCTCAGCAACTAATGGGATCCATGATTTTTCCATTCCTTTACTCTGAGAAGTTCCTGAAGTGTCATTACATAGAAAGGCATTTGCATTTCTCAGAGTAACTTTTTAGGCTAGCACCAGGAAGCAAATATGAAGAACTGCACAGAATGGAGAAGTTTCCAACTCTGTGGTTGTGGTTACACAAGGAGTGACAAGCTGCTATTAGCCCAGAAAGACAAATGGATCCCAATGGCACCAGACAGTAGGTTCACTCCTGGGTCTAATAGTTTTATGAGAGAATTTTGGTTAGAACTGAAGCACAGTTGGAAAACTATAAAGCTTTTTTTCTTTCTTTTTTGCACATTATGCAGTATGAGAGCATATTATTAATGTAGGCAGGCTTAATATTGCCACAGCAACATTGGATGATATTACAAAACTTTAGAATTTTACTCAGGTTGTCACTAACAATAGTAACTGTGTACAGTAGTGCAGTGTTTATCCGTGACCCGTCAAAACCGCGGAGGACAAAATCGCGCTCGACGAAAGCGCGCATTTGACGTCATCACAGCGCGACGAAAAAAATTAAAAATTGAAATAAAATTAAAGCAAGCTGATTCACATAAAGGTAAGGGTTAGGTTTAGGTTTAGGGTTAGGGTTAGGTTAAGGGTTAGGGTTAGGTTTAGAGCGTTAGGGTTACGTTTAGCGTTAGGTTAAGGGTTAGCGTTAGGTTTAGCATTAGGTTAAGGGTTACGTTTAGGGTTAGATTTAGGGTTAGGTTAAGGGTTAGGTTTAGGGTTAGGTTTGGGGGGGTTAGGGTAAGGTTTTCGCTTTATTTTTACATTTTTCGATCACAGCACGATGTTTTCGTTGCGCTGTGATGACATCAAATGCGCGCTTTCGTCGAGCGCGATTTTGTCCTCCGCGGTTTTGTGGCGGAACCGTGTTTATCAATCTTGACAACTTGAAGATGGGTAGAGCTCAATTTCCAGATTCTGGGATTTGAAGTCTACACATTTTAACGTTGCTGACCCCTGTTCAAAGTAAAAAAGGGGCAGTTTTTACACTGGGGCAGATTGGAAAGATGATGAGTCAGGAAACAAAACAGTAGAGGAAGCTGTGAAATAGTCTTAATTCAAGGTTTTTTTTTAAAAAAATATCCATCAAATAAAATTTGACACATTTGACATTGATGTGTATCATATCAATAATTTAAATAATACAAACTATATTATACTATTTTTAAGAATCTGATGCATTGCAATCATAATGGTTTCTGTACTATACTGTATTTGAAGAATGTTTAGATTAATATATGTCGCTGAAATTGTTTTCTGTGGAAAGAAAAATTTAATTTGGAAAAACTAAGTAGGTTTTTCAGAAGAGTTCATAGAACATATTAAGAAACAGCTAATTTGCCAGCATATAAAACAGATTATTCCACCTCCTCCCCCAACCCTTACCGAGGCTCCGTCTTAAAACCTGAAACTTTTATTGGTATAATGATGGAAAATAATTTACTGCCAAGAATCTTTTAATAAAAGCAGCCATTTTTCTTTAGCGTTCACAGTGGTTTTGTGTAGGGCTCCCAGCCTGTGGAAATCTAGATGACCCAGGATCTGGAGCTTTGCCGCACAGATTTGGTAGCCCTTGTAAAGTGACACTACAGTATTGTAAATAGAACTGCCAGGTGTCCGAATACTATGGCAATGGAGCCAGGTGAGTGTTTTGATATTAGCAACACCTGCTTAATACAAGTGGTTTCTTTGTGCTATTTATAGTTTTAACCTTCTCCCTTACTTCATCTGCTCATGATTGCGTAGGAACCACCGATGCCACCTCTTAAAACCCTGTCTTACCTAGGGCATCACCTGCAGATTCCCTTAAGGCGCTATTTTCTTCAGCCACTGTTGTTGCTAAAACTAGAAAGCAAGTACATAAGTGATACAAGAGGTGGGGTTTTCTCTCATCTACAACGCAAAACGCCCCCAGGAGGGCTTTAAGCCAACCTGCTGATAGAAGCCGTGGGGGGGAGGGGTTTTGAGCAATGTTTTCAGTAATTAGGAGTGCCTTTGATTAATATTTCCAGTTCTTTGAAGTAACGAGCAGGAATGTGAAATTCTGATAAGGACCAGCCCGAACCAGCTGAAGGCAAGGTCTGTACAAAAAGTTGAACTTTAGTAACTCCGAAACTAATTACAATGTGCAAAACTCACTCCCTAAACATGCAATTGGGCATTAATAAGATCACGCGAAGAATATTATGGGATGTTGCATAGTACATATCAAGCTACTGAGCGTGCTTATTTGATCACAGAAGGGTCAAACGATGCTAATCAATGAAAGAACACAATTCAAACCCAATATGTTTGAACCAGTGGTGAAATTCATTTTTTTTTTTTACTACTGGTTCTGTAGGTGTGGCTTGGTGGGTATGGCAGGGGAAGGATACTGCGAAATCTCCATTCCCTCCCCACTCGGGGGCCAATCAGAGGTGGTATTTGCCGGTTCTCCGAACTACTCAAAATTTCTGCTACCGGTTCTCCAGAACTTGTCAGAACCTGCTGAATTTCACCCTTGCTTTGAACTGTATATAAAGTGACCGAGCAACCCAATCCTTCTAAGGGGCCCTTCACCTTGTATCCATTGGGGGGTCCCTTTTTATGCATAAAGAGATATTAATCTACATTTCCAATTTGGATTTATTTGGGCAAAGACACCCCAGGTGAAGAATCTTAGTGACATTTACAGTTAGCATGGCAGAGCCAGGTTTTGAGGCCCTTCAGGAAGGACAAGAGGATGAGGATGGATCTTCTTACCTCTGGAGGCACAGTATCCCAAAGGGCAGGGGCAGAAAAGGTTCTTCTCCTGGACCCCGCCACCAGCCAAAATTCCTTGGTTGCAGGCTGTGCGGCATGTCCCTTCTGCCAGTATTGAAATAAGATTCCCACTGGAAGAAACGTGCGGTGAGATGGGCGGCAAACAAGTTTAATAAATAAATAAAATCTCAATGACTTTTGTCAGGTGCATGTAGGGGTTTGCCCTAAGCGCAGGGACAGATATTCTCCACTAGAGGAGCAAAAGTTTGAAACTTTGAAGAGAGGAAATTGTCAGTGTATATTCATGAACTGGAGTAGGGCTTGGTAATAAGGTCAGCCAATGAATAGACATGGCAACTGGGTTAGCCAATGAGGGCTGTTTGGAAAATGAACCAGTATTTACTTTGTGAGCAACGCAGGGTGGGGTGGGGTTTGTTTTTGCTCCCAGGAGGCTTCCCTGAAGCCTATTGGCCAAAAACGGGGTGGGGGTGGGGGTGCTGAGAAAGAAAGAAAGAAAGAAAGGAGAAAGAAAGAGAAGGAAGGAGGGAGGGAGGGAAAAAGGAGAGGAAGGAAGGACTACAAACCTGGCACTAGCTTAGTGCGGAGGAGAGCCTTCTCGGTGGTAGCTCCGACCCTATGGAACGATCTCCCTGTGGAGATTCGTACCCTCACCACCCTCCAGACCTTCCCCACAGCCTTCAGAATCTGGCTATCCCGTCAGGCCTGGGGCTAAGATTGTAACCCGCCCGAATGGTATGAATGTTGTGTTTTAATTATGTATTGTCTTATATGTAAAAAGTCTGTTTCCCCCCCTTTCCTTTGGATTGTGAGCCGCCCTGAGTCCCCCCAGGGAAAAGGGCGGCATATAAATAAACCTTCTAAATCTAAATCTAAATCTAAGCTTCAGAGGATAATCCAGGGCTGGAAGCGATCTAGTCCAACCCTCTCCAGCAGGACATTGTTAAAGTGAGTTTTTGTCTTTTGATCCCCCAGTTACACGGCTACATAGCAACGCCTACCTAGTCACATTACTCCTCACCAAGTTGCGCCCACCAAGCCACGCCCACAGAACCGATAATAATTTTTTTAAAGATTTCATCACTGCACCAAAGGTATTTTATAGAGAAGGCACTTCACCAATGCACCGTCCATCCTTAGCTCTGCAAGGGGGAACTGTAGCAGCCATTTGCTCTCAGAAAAAGGGGCACCACCAGAGAGCATGCTGTGTATTTCCTCAAAACAACTCAGCTGTGCTGTTACAGATCTCTCTTAATAAAAGCAGGTGGTCTGCAACTTTATCTTAAAGCTAGAGGCTGATGGGGATTAGGGTTCCCTCTCAGGAGAAAAACAAACTGCCTTCCAATAGAGCACGATGTGTGGAACCTGCCATAATGTTTTCCTCTCCCCCACCGCCACCACCACTCCATCATGCAGCTTAGCTAGGGCAATGCTAGTCAAAATCTTGAAAGCTCTACCTGCTGATATCTGGTCTTCAGGCAGTCGTTAAGGGCACAGCCACAAAGACCTGAGGTGAAACAGGCTATCTTCCTTGGCTTAGGGTAAAAGGTGCAATTGGAAAGAGAGTGGATTTGTAAACCTGGCTTATTCCCAGATGCATTGACTGAGATTAGTGGGAAAGGCTTTGCCAAGGGTTCTGAAACACCCAGCTAAGCATGTATTCCTCTGAACAAGCGAAACAGTTGGTCTCCGCTTGGCAGGTAACAGATGGAGTGGGGGTGGGGGTGGTCCTTTAAGTTAATTAGCACTAGGGTACCGCATAAGCCTCCTCAACCCCTGGTCTGCCAAGCAGCCAATTAGTTTGCTGTTTATTAGGTGTCCTTAGATGAAAACAAAAGCAACCATGCCTGGTTTCTGCAGGTAGCTTTAAATATATGTATGTGCGCGCGTGCGCGCGCGCGCACACACACACACACACACACAGGTTCCACCACAAAAGCGCGTAGGACAAAATCGCGCTCGACAAAAGCGCGCTGTGACGTCATCACAGCGCGACGAAAAAGATCGAAAAAATGTAAAAATAAAGCTAAAACCTTCCCCTAACCCCCCCAAACCTAACCCTAAACCTAACCCTAAACCTAACTCTTAACCTAACCCTAAACCTAACCCTAAACCTAACCGTTAAAGTAACGAAAAACGTAACGCTAACCCTTATCCTAACCCTAACGCTAACGCTAACGCTCTAAAGCTAACCCTAACCCTTAACCTAACCCTAACCCTAACCCTAACCCTAACCCTTACCTTTATGTGAATCGGCTTGCTTTAATTTAATTTTTATTAATTTTTATTTGAATTTTTCAATCTTTTTCGTCGCGCTGTGATGACGTCAAAGGCACGATTTTGTCGATCGCGCTTTTGCCGTCCGCGCTTTTGACGGGTCACGCACACACACACACACACACATATATATATATATATTATATTTAGGCAACAGTAAAAAATATCATGCCAACCAAACCACTGTAACCTGGTCTTTCTAAAGAACACACCTATGCTAGAATTTCTCCTTCAAAGAGTTCCAGGTGCCCACTTTTTAAGGCACTATCACCACCACTACTGCTGCTCACTTTCCCAAAGTAGTTTTAATTTGCCTTTAAAAAGAGCAGTGGTGGCACAGTGGTTAGAATGCAATATTGCAGGCTAATTCTGCCGACTGCCAAGAGTTCGATCCTGATGGCTTGCAAGGTTGACTCAGCCTTCCATCCTTCGGAGGTGGGTAAAATGAGGAACCAGATTGTTAGGGGCAATATGCTGACTCTGTAAACAGCTTAGAGAGGGCTGTAAAGCACTGTGAAGCGGTATATCAGTCTAAGTGCTTTTGCTAATTGGAGAAAAAAATCCTAACAAGCCACATTAATCTAGGAGGTTTTACAAGAATGCAAGTGGTTGAATCTCCTTCAAAGTCAGGGTTCAGGGCAGAGCCGGCCTGGAAATAGCAATAGCACTTAGACTTATATATTGCTTCATAGTGCTTTTACATAATCAGCTTATAGCAAAGGAGCAGTCCGCAGTGCCTCTGGCAGCCAAAATGGGGCTTGGGGGGGGGGGTTTCTGCACACGTTTCCCCTCCCCGTGTCCCGTTTTCGGCCTGGACAACCTTCTGTGGCATCCTGCTGGGCAAAATGGGGCACAAAGGACCACATGTGCCCCCCATGCCCCATTTTGGCCAGCAAAGTGCTGCAGGAAGCATCCATCCCGTCTCCTCCCGGCCCCCTAGCCAGCCTGTGGAGAAGAACTACAATGGAAATGGTCAGAATTCTCTAACTTTGGGATAACAGCACAGTGTGAGAACAATTGTGATTTCTTCAAAAAACCATAGTTGAACAAACCATATCTTAGTATAATTTAAGAAATCATTGATTGAAAACAGCTTCATGTCAATAGAACTATAATTTTGGTTTCTTATACTGGGAATTAAAATGCACTGGGGCTGATTTCTGTAACATGTATTACTTGTTACACTGCATAGTTGCTCAGTATCATGTTGGGGAATGTCTGCTTGTTGTGTGTGATGCATTTGCTGAATTCAAGGCCGTGTTTGCAAATACAGAATTCTTGTAAATATAAAGTGCAGTGGAACTGGTACTTATGGGTATGTATAGCAGAACCAGTGGTTGCAAATGCATAAAGTACTTCTGTTTAGAGGGTGCCCTTTTGCCCTCCAACTTTAGATTTTATCACGATGAGCTTCCTGGGATCAGTCAAGAATGATCTCTATCGGGCATCCGACTGCTGGAAGGTGAATAGTGCTACTGACAGTGCTACATTTCATTTTAAGAAACCCACGAGTTCAGCAAAATCCAGGATTTTCCATACATCGTGTCCAAGCCTGGATGGAAACCTACATCTTCAGTTACAGGAGCAAGGCCATAGCACAATCATGTCAACACAGAGGCAAGATGACCCCTGCTCTGTCCAAAGTTAAATTTAACTACTCCACTTTGGATCTAGATTGAAGTCATAGGTTCTAAAGGCAGAAGTCGATTTGGCTGCAAAAGAAGCCGGAGGCTGCCGGGAAGCAAATGTGTGGACTCAGCAGCATGAAAGAATGCTGAAGAACCACTGGGTCACTTGGGGCTCAGCAGCAGCTGGATAACCTCAAAGCTTTGGCAGCAAAACATCCAGAGAAGCTCCTACCCTCTAAATCAGGGATGGGGAACGATGGCCCTTTTATGACTTGTGGACTTCAACAGAAATGAGGGATAAGCTGCCTGGGAAAGCCAAGGGAAATCATTAAAACCATAAAAAAAGCGAAAGAATATTTTGGAGATGTGATGCAACACCCAGAAAAATGCAGCATATTTTTATTTAATCTTCCAGGAAAAAGATTGAAGACAAACGAGGTCCAGGCAGAAGAAGAACATCATGGCTTCAAAATCTAAGGGACTGGTTTGGTCAAAACTCAGCAACACTTTTTCATGCGGCTGTTGATAAAAATAGGATCGCCAACATGATCGCCAATGTCCGATGACGGATATGGCACAAGAAGGACTTCAACTCCCTGAATTCCTGAGCCAGCATGGTTGGCTCAGGAATTCTGGGAGTTGAAGTCCAACAAGTCATAAAGGGGCCATCATTCTCCACCACAGTTCTAAATACTGTTCTTCCACCCAATAAGACAATCGGCTTTGGCCTGGGCTGGGCAGCATTAACACCCTGCACTTTGGTATCCCAAGTCTTCTCTGTAGCTTGAAGAGCTTTCAAAGTCAAGAGGTCACCTTCCTTGGTTTCTTGAGAAAATCCAGCAGCAGATGGTTGAAGAGCTCCAAGGCCTTCATTGCTGTTTGTTAAGACCAACAGAAAATGAGAGCACGACTGTCTGAATGCAAAACATCTCACAAGTTTTATCCAAAAGTTTACAGTGGAAACATTGCTGCACATGTCTGTACAAAAATCCAACTCTGAATCAGTTTTTTATGCATACAGTTATTGGCACATGGTGCCTCCCAAAATTGCTGGCCTTGCTTTGTTTGTTTGTTGCTTTCCCCCCCCTCCCTCTTAACATCTCTTTTAAGAAATATCTGTCAGGGTGCACAACGGCTACTCTTTTCCCATCTGCGCTGTGTCACCCCTCCTCCCCTCTTCCTGCAGCTACTTCCTGAGATAAAGTTAAAAACAAAAAAACAGAAAGCTGCCCTTTGGTTTCCCTCACACAAGGCATTTGCTGGTGAGAGGTTGGAGCAGTCAGACTCGGAGCTGTTTTTAGAGGCACAGTTCTATTCCGAGGGACTTCGCTTAGGCCAGGAATATGGCTCACCAAATGTTGCTAAACTACAATTCCCAAGAGCCTTTGCTTCACATAGCGGATAATAAAGGGGACTGGGAGTTGTAGTGCAGTAGCCTATGGAAGCTCACAAATCACTTTTTCTTTAAGGTTTTAGACAAACACCTCTTTTTGTTTTGTCTAAGGTTTGCCCAGCCTTCCGCAACCTGGCACCTTCCAGATATGGTGGATTACAATTCTCATTTTTTCAGCCAACATAACAAGACTCTTTATGTCGATGTTTGCCCATATTCCCCCTCTGCCTTCCTCCTTCTATAGTTTTAAGCAATCCTGAGAAAGATCCTATGCTGGGATTTGGGCAGGGTTGCCACAAATTTCATTCTGCCTAGGACCCGTCCTTCATAATATCTAGCTACCCTGCAGAATCCAGATCTTTAAGGTTTGGCTCTTATTTGACTTCTACTGTTTCTCTTCCTAAGCAGTCCTGAGAATTGCTGTATAATTCAGCAGGAACAAAGTGGAGCACTCCTGACAGAGCCAATCTTTTACAGAATTGGAGAAAAGTCAGTAAAACTAGAATAAACTGAATTTAAATGTTGTTCTTCCTATTGGCCTTTCAAGTAGAATTAGGTACACTGAAAGAGAAAAATGTAACACCAAAAGTTTTCTTATAACTTTTCCTTTCAAAGTTGCCCTATAGAATAAGGAAAGGAGAAACGTGTAGCAACATCTGGATTGTTTTTAAAGACTGGAGGGAAGTTGTGGGGAGTTTCTGCAGCCTCTGGAGGTAATGAGACAGACAGGATGTGGCTCCCCAGAGCAGATATAGATACAGAGCAGCACAGAAACCACATTTGTATAAACTGTGTGTGTGGGGGAGGGAGTTGGAAGGGAGTTCCCCAAACATTTACAGCTCAATCGATAGGCCTTCCCAGCAGGAGGGAAAGTATTGGCTGCTACAGACATGTGGGCTGGCTGCAAGACATGGACTCACAAAATGGATTAAGTGTTCCTTCTTCTAAGCCAGTGGTTCCCAAACTTGGCAACTTTAAGACTTGTGGACTTCAACTCCCAGAATTTTCCAGCCAGCAGAACAGAGCTGGCTGGAGAATTCTGGGAGTTGAAGTCCACAAGTCTTAAAGTTGCCAAGTTTGGGAACCACTGTTCTAAGCGTAGCTTAGAACTGACCGGGCCCCAAGTGTAAGGGAACGATTGAACTTGATGTGTATAAAACTCCTGGCAGTTTGCCTTTCAACGCTTAAAAATACAAAACCAAAATGCAGAAACACCTTGGGAGTTCTTGCTTCTTCATGGCCACCTACACAGCTCACTCCATCGTAGAACTGAATCTTCTAAATGTAATGCAAATTTCCAGCCAACGTGGCCAAATTCAAGGCTAAACGGGAATTCTGGGACTTGGAAGTCCCAATGCACCTGGAGGGTGTCCAATAAAAGATGGCGGTTGCTCTTGCTTTCTACTTTTTGCCTCGGATCTGAGCTTTCTCAATCTATCTGACTAAACCTCAAATGCTACTTCATGCTCTAGGCTAAGTTACCATGCTGGCTCTTCTAATGGCCCCCCTCATTAAGTCCTAACAAAAGCCACCCAATGTACAAACCCAAACCAAACATTTCAGGTGTTTTTCTTAAAAAAAAAAACTGTTCATGCTACTTAAACCAATAATAATGTACTGTTTCCCATCCATTTCTAGAAGTCACCCTATAGCCCACAATGACACCCAATAACTTGAAGAGGCTGCTTTATGCCAATTCCTGAAAAAACATCCCAAACCAAAACTACCCTCGCATGAATGAAGTATACAAAATGACTTGTACTTCTTTGGCCTCACAATGTGCTACATTTTTCTTTTCTTTTGAGGTCTTCTTTCTCTCCCACCACTCATTTCTTCCTAGGACTCTGAAGACCCACCCAACGGGTGGTGTTATCCCACTCCCATCTAAGCGGATGAATTATTCTTCCAAAAGTCCAAGATAGACTGCAACCTGCATTTTCCTAGAGCTGGTCAGTTGGCATTCGGAAGCCCAGTCCTCTGTGAATCAAATAAATAAATAAATAGAGACCACAGCAAGCAGAGGCAGCCAGCCTCATGGCTGAACTGTGCTTTGCTTTTCCCAATGAGTGTCCTTTTACAACTGGCTCTCCTCTTCTTCCAAAGAGCGGTTCAACCCAGGAATAAACTTGAGGAGTCTCTTGCGGAAGCTTCCATGTTTGCTTTTGGGGGGCCTTGACGTGACCACAGAGTTCTTTGCTTCTCTGGATTTGTCCCAGAAACAGGCATCCCCATTGGTGGTGGTGGTGGTAGTGGTGCATTTGACGCTGATGCTGCGGGTTAATGTTGTCTTGGGGCATGAAAACTGGGCTGTTGCGGGGACAATGTCCAGGGAGTCAGCAGAGTCAAAAAAGCAAGTCTGGTAAAGAGATTCCTCGGTCTCATCGGTGGCAGTGCTGACACAGCCCACGCTGCTGTAAGTACTCCCAGCTCCTCTCAACAGCATCCCATAGGGTGTCGAGCCGTACAGGCAGGACTGCACAGACTCCAATGTATCATAGATGCTGGGGTCTTTAACCACAATCCCTATCATAAGAGAGTAAACAATTACTGAAGTGAATGCAAGGACCTGCTTGTTCTCCCAAAGAGAAGAACTGATTCACACTTGGATCCGCACTTTGTGATCTTAGTTTGGCTTAGTGTGGTGTTTCGATAAGTCGAATGGACTTCAATTCTCAGAAACACTCACCGAGCGGCAGGGGTGGGATTGAAACATTTCTCTGGGTTCTCTGCCCGGTTGCTGGGTGGGTATGGCCATGGAGGCGTGGCCTAATCAGCTTCCTGCACCATGGCAGGTTCACGCTTCCCAGATTCTGGAGGTTTTTTTTGAACCTCCGGGAGGACGAAAACAGCCTCCCCTGGGCTCTGGAGGCCTTACGGAGGCCGGAAACGGACCAGTTTCTGGACTTCCAGTAGGCCCATTCTTGTGCTTCCAGAGTCTCTATGTGGGCTCTGAACTTACCTGGCATCCAAAACAGGCCATGTGGAGACTCCTGGGAGGGGAGGGGTGGGGTGGGTGAGGTCAGCCAGTCCTTGCAACTACTGGTTTGACGAACCAGATTAAAATTAACATCCAGTTAACATCCACCATGCCGAACTGGCTGAATCGCACTCCTGCCTAGTGGTTCACACCAACACAGCCAAGAGTGGTCTGTAAATATGTCTTTCTGCTGCCAGCCCCTTCAACCATTCACAAAAAAATGCTGACACTCTTCTGACACTCACCATGGACCAAGCGCTGCTCCTGGACCATCAATGACCGATATTCTCCCCATTTTTCATAGAGCGTTTGCTGCAATGGAAAGAAACTGATGTTACAAACAACAACAAGGATCAGTCATGTCTATAGATCTAATTAAAATCTCCTTCAAGTGGTGCTGGACTGCTGGTGAGCCATCCTCCTTAAATCTCATCCTTCCTTTTTTATTTGCTCCGCGGGTAAAGCAGATAGCTTCCCCTTCTTGGGTTTGAAGGTTCAAGGAATTCAATAGACAAGAGCTGGAAATTTATAGGCTGCAAAAAGACTAAACAAAAGCCTGACATAGGAGAAGAGCTGCAGCCTATTGTCCAACTACCTGCTGGCTTCTAAATGACACTAATGGCCCACCTACTTCTCAAAGGCAGGGAGGCTTCCTGCTAAACGCATAAACAAAATTCTCAGAACTATAGATTCTCAGACGGTAAATAAACAAGGCTGTGGCTCCATATATTAGCAAACTCTGCAGGTCGCACTTCCCGATTTAGTATATGAAATATCTAATAAGAAAAATATGCAGTAGGAGATGATGAAGAGCATCTTTCTGAACAATGGGAGAAATAAGAGAGCAGCTCAGGCATCAAAGCTGCTCTGTGTTATTATTACTTCAAATTTCTTTCTTTTAAAAAATGTATTCAAGCCTTCAACATTAGATAGAGATAGATGACAGATGATAGCTATATAGATAGATACAGATAGATAGATAGATAGACAGACAGACAGATAGATAGATAGATATAGTTGATAGATACAGATAGATAGATAGATAGATAGATATAGATGATAGATACAGATAGATAGATAGATAGATAGATCTATCAGTAGATACCGATAGATAGATAGATAGATAGATAGATAGATAGATAGATAGATAGATAGATATAGATGATAGATACAGATAGATAGATAGATAGATAGATAGATAGATAGATAGATAGATAGATAGATAGATACTGTGTTTCCCCCAAAATAAGACAGGGTCTTATTTTCTTTTGACCCCTGAAATAAGCAGACTTATTTTTGGGGAGCTCTTGTTATTTTTGAGGTGCAGGAGGCAGCAAGCATGGTCACCTCATGGCTGCTATTGTGTTGCAATATTTTCAGGGAGGGCTTATTTTAACACATGTGCTCAAAAGCTCGATTGGGCTTATTATCTGGGGTGGTCTTATTTTGGGGAAAACAGGGTAGATGAGTGAGTGAGTGAGTGAGTGAGTGAGTAAGTGAGTGAGTGAGGGGGAGGGAGGGAGGGAGGGAGGGAGGGAGAGAGAGAGGTGTGAATAGACAGATGCCTTTGAATCAATATATCTAGGGATGAGAGGAAAGGACTGGCCGAAGGTCACCCAACTGGCTTCATGCCTAAGACTACAGAACTCACAGTCTGCTGGTTTCTGGCCTGATATCTTAACTACTACACCACACTATCTCTTTTATAATATTTATAAATAGCAAACAAAATCCAAAAATCAGGCAATGTAAAAAAAAATGTACTCAATTTAGTTATGCAAACTGTATTCTTTTATATCAGTGTATGTATTCCTTTTGCCATGTCCAGAATCACCTTAAATTACACCTGAATCATGGGGAATAAGAGTAAGGATCCCTCAACTCATAAAGATACACTTTGGGGCGGGCCCACTACTTTTTTTTTTTGCTTTGGGGGGGGGGGCTTGGAAAGGTAAGTAAAATTAGACCTCTTAAAAGGCTTCATACATCTATTTTTCTTAAATAGATCACCTAAACAACAGCTGAATATAAATGGGAAAGTAGCCCAAAATTTCAGCCCTGAAACATCTCCTGCATTCTCTAGGTGGCATGGCTATCATCATCATCCCTTCTTGTTGTTGGTAGGATATAATGCATGTGAAGAACTAGACTAGATCAAGAATTTCCTGCTGGGAAAAACGGATACATCAAAACCAACAGTGGGAATGACATTTACTGTGATAGAACAAAGTGAATAGTGCCAAAAAACATTTGATGGAAAGTGGAAAAGTTATTGATCAGTGTAAAATGAATGTTAGCTTGGTCAGCACAACTATTCTTTCTTCTTCTGATGCCTATTGAAAATTCTAGTTTGCAAAGCACTGCCCTAGAGGTTGCATTTCCCCCTGATTTCCTCCATGCCAAGACGTTGTTATACAGGGGGAATTTCTTTGACTGGAGAGTTGCACAGAATCCCAAAATAGGGGAGCTCAGTGGGTGAAGCAGACAGCAAATGGGAAGGGACACATTTGTGGGTGGGAGCAAGGGGGGGGAATAAGGGAAGACATTTTAACTTTGCTCCTTTTCCTCCTAATGATTCCTATGCAGTGAAAACTGGTGTTTTTTTTTACAGTGAATACTGAGCCAGATGGACTAGCAATTGAACTTGGCATAGGACAGCTTTCTGTGGTTTTTAGGAGTATGGAGCATCCTGATCAAACCAAAAAATCTGCAATTCTGTCTATATAAATATTTGTGGGGCAGTTACCCAGGTTGAGTTTTGGGATATCATTTCATGCCCATGTACAGGTCCTAATTGAAAACGGTTGCCTCTTCTTGGCCGTCACCTGAGCCAAACCTGTAAACATTTCATCGCACGCTCCTGCTTGAATGCCACTCACCTTGAGATACTGCAAGCGAGCCTCCAATTCAGCCCTCCGGATTGATGCACCATACAAGGTATCTAACCTGCACAAGGGGACAAAGTGGGATGAGAGGTGCCTCCATGGCTTGGAAACCACAGCAGTGGCACATGGAAAGGGTGGTGGTGGATGGGGGAGGCGGCTAGTTCTGGCTAAAAGCATCAGTCTGGCTTTTACCTGAGCACGTTTCCAGATGCTTTGATGATCTCCACAATCTCACGGTGCCGGATGCCTTCTACGTTAAGTCCATTACCCCTGTGATTGTGTCTCCTACAAAGCAGAGGGGCAACAATAAGGAGTCAGGGGGGACAAAGGATCTGTATTGGGCCCACATACTTAAAGGTATCAATTCTTCAAATCTGCAAAAACATTCTTTATTTTGGTCTCTCGAGCTTGGAAGAATGGTGGTGGAGATAGGGATGGATGGACCCTTCTCCCCCCCCCCCCCAACATTTTTTGGCAGGGGGGCTTGCCTTGTATGCCTGATCCCCACCTCTTCTAACACAAAGAAGCCTTTCAATGCACAATGGCTATATCGGAGTCGACTGTGGTCCCTCCGATTCATGGCTAAAAGAGGTGAAGTAATTCTTCCCCTGGTTTTTGCAACATTTTGCTTAAAGAAATGAACAAAAAAGCTTGCACACACTTGTATTGCATTAATTTGGTCTTCATAAAATTATTGCACAAGTATGGGTTCAGTTTTTTTTTTTCTCCATAGACCAACACGGCATAAAACAGCATAATTGCACTTTGATTTGGTTTTATTCTGAGCACTCTAATTATGTGTCATGAGTTTAGGAAAGGCCAGGACCATTGGAGAAGTGTGGAGAAATACTTAGTCAAGAAATACTCACGACTTTTTAGATTTTTTTCTTCTCTGTTTTATTAAACAAAATTACAAAAGATTAAAAGAAAAAAAACATTGGGGTTGGGGGAAAATATTAGAAACACGGGGAATCCAAGTGTCTGCATGTATGTATGTATACAAGCACTTATATACTGTATATGTGTGTATGTTCTGACCTAGGCTTCCCCAAAAAGCACGAGGCAGAGTCCTGGTCCTGACAAAACCCCTTTTATTAAATGAATGTGAATTCCTCTCATTCACATTCAGCAAAGGCCTGGCAAACAGTCTTTCAAAGGAGTAATTATGACTACAGACCTTATCTATCTTGGAAAGCTGCCATGTAAACATTTTCCAAATGCTGTGCAAGGAAAAACTGGGCACAGAGTCTCTGAGATTCACGGACAGATCTTCACACCCCTGAAATGAATCTAACGACCAAGGAACGAAATGTTTCCTGCAAAAGCCCACTCTCCTTTCGCTCCTCTTTTATTTCCTATGGGAGGGGCCAATCACCTTCCAACTGTGACTTTACTCCCAAGTTGATCCTGATTTCTGAATTATTCTTTTCTTCTGGCAGCTCTGCACATGCGCACACTGGGAACAGGCTTTAGCTATTCCTTTGCCTCACTGCTGTCTAATTCCATAGGCACCTGATCACTGCCAGACGGTCTCGGCCCTGTTTCTGCCTCTGACACAGAGCCCTCGTCCGAGCCTTCCCCAGCCTCCAGGACTGGCCTATGCTCCTCCCCAACCTCCTCACTGTCCGACTCTGCTGCCAGTTCCGCGGGCGGGTCACAACTGTGTACACATAATCTTAAAGAATGCCTGTACATGTATACATATAGTATGAAGGAGAAATAAAAGCATTTAACACCTCTCAATGCAATATTCCCATTCAGAAAAAAAACCTGATTCAGATGATGGTAATCTATTACGGTGTTGAAAATGTCAACAGAGTATTCTTTCAAATTCCGTCTGAGATTGTTCTGCAGCTTTTTAGCACAACTTAAGACTAGGGTTGCTTACATAAGAGGAAAAAAAGAAACTGCTCGGTAGCCAGGAAATTTTCTGCCAATGGGTACAGATGATCCAGGCTTGGAGAGGTGTACTTTAAAAAAACATGCTCTGTGCAAAAAGCAGGAAAAGCAGATTTTAATGGGAAGAAAGGAGGGTCCCACACTGCACAGCTAAACCCTCTAATTTGCTGGCTGGGGAATTCTGGGAGTTGAAGTCCGCACATCTTCAAGTTGCCAAAGTTGAGAAACACTGCTCTAATTCAACTGGATGCCCCCCTCACCTCCCTTTGAGCCTGCTGTCAATCTGATCCTTTAAAGCAGCGTTTTCCAACCCTGTCCGTTTTAAAATATGTGGATTTCAACTGGCTGGAGAATTCTGGGAGTTGAAATCCCGATATCTTAAAGGGAAGAAGTTTGGGGAAAAAAACCACATGCTTTAAATGAAGATAACAATGCTTGTTTCTTCCAGAGCAGAGCAGCTGGGAGGAGAGAAGAAGGAGGCACTGTCATCAGGGATGGGTTTCTGCCGGTGTTACCACCGGTTCGCTGCCCGTGCTGTTTTGCGCACACGCACTCGCTTTGCCTGAACCAGTGCGAACCGGTAGCAACCCACCTCTGAGCGTCATGGAAGCTGTGCCCCAGCCTTCTTCATGGTTACCAGTGATGTGGAGCCAGAGCTGGCTGAGGCCTTCTTATAAGGAGCCAATGAAACACAGGCAACAAGGAGAGGGCGCCTGCATTCCTGGCCTGTCTCAGAAAGGCCCTGCTCTTTTGACTATTGTACAGTACAATATTTCTTCACCGAGTCCTGTTGGCCAGGAGACAATGGGCCCACCGCCCGTTTTAAGAGGAAAACACAGGGTGTTTTGATTGTTCAGAAAAATGCCTAACATTCCAGTGAGCAGGAATGCCTTGTGAACTAGTATATTTTAAATCTGGAAATCCTAGCTGGACAAACTGATGATGTTAGGAAAAAGAGCCAGGTATTCCTGCTGTTGTCTGTCTGTTTTTTTTTTCCTGGAGAAGGTTTCTTGATTCCCCTCACTCTGTTTTAGATATATAAAACTGGTTTAATACCAATTTCCCCCTTTTATTTCCCATGGGAGCCTGGAAGGCAATTGTCACTCCCCATGTTGGTGATCTGGAGTCAAAGATCTCTCGCCTCCTGGACATAATTTTTTTCAACTCCTACCCTCAAAACAACGCTATAGAGCACTGCACACCAAGACAACTAGGCACAAGGACAGTTTTTCCCTGAGCACCATCACTCTGCTAAACAAATAATTCCCTCACCACTGTCTAACTATTAACTAAGGCTGCATTACTATTACCAATAGTCTTTTCATCGTTGCTATCACCCATCTCCTCTCACTTATGACGGCAGGACGGTAACTTTGTTGCTTGTATCCTTACGGTTTATATTGATATTGATTGCTTCCTGATTGCTTATTTGTGCCCTATGACTATCATTAAGTGTTGTACCTTATGATTCTTGATGAATGTATCTTGTCTTTTTATGTACACTGAGAGCATAAGCACCAAAGACAAATTCCTTGTCACACACACACACACACACATACACACACGTCCACATTTACCAGCATCCATTACTAGGCTGCCAGGCACTAGCTAGAGGGACAGAAGCTGCCAAGTCTGGGATCCAAAAACAACCCAAAGGCTGGGCTGGCTTCAAGACCTCTTTTTATCTCCTAGAATTGGTGGGAAGGGGCTTCCCTTGCAGGCTCAACTCCTTTGTGGGTGAGACTTGAGGAGGGGCTTGCTTGCCATGTGTTCAGGCCCTCTTTTTGTCCTTTTGTTCCCTTAAAGACTTGGTTCCTTTCCCTGAGGGAACTTTTCCTGGCCTTTGTCCATGTTGCTTACATGCCTTCATCACTTTTAAGAATGGTGGCTTTAGCCCAGTCTCACATTGTCTCCAGGCTTCCTCCCAACTTTTTACAACTGTAGGGAAGGCTGAGTAGGTCTCTGCTGTGGAAAGGCATTGGAGGACTCCGTCTGGGTGTGTGTGTGTGTGTGTGTGTGTGTGTGTCTGAGTGTGTGTGTGTGTGTGTGTGTGTGTGAGAGAGAGAGAGAGAGAGAGAGAGAGAATATATCAGTAAAAGTTTGCTATTATTTTAAATTCACTGGGTCTCTGTGTATTTTAAAGAAACGTTTGTGCCTCAGTGTTCAGTTGATTTGGGATTGAGCGTGGCCATTTTCCAGGGCTGTGAATGTGTAGGTGAGTGAGCATAAGCTTAACCTGAGAGTACACCCGGGTAACAACAATAAAACAGAGGAACTACACAAGTGTGCACTGAAATTCGCAGTTCAAGTGGACAGAGTGACAACCTCTCTGGCCACTAAAGACCAGGGAGATCTGAAATCTGAATCATACTTTCTGATTTTACCAGTCAGCTGTTGAGCTCCAGTGAAGCAGTACAAAGCATTAAATGAAGTTGCTTACCAGGTTTAAGGCCTGCTGCTTGGGCTGGGCTGTTTTCGTGAACCCGGCAAACAAAAGTGAACATCTCCACGCGTTTTGTGTCCTGATGGTGTAGCCCATAGGTCTGAAAATTACCCAGATGGGGAAAAGAATTATTATTCATTATGGCATGAGAAGGGTGGATTAGGGGTTGATGCTATAATCTATAATGAATGAGATAAAGCAGCATGAAGAGCTAGACAGCCATAGCAAGCTGTGAGATGAAATGAATTCCGCCTGATTTGGGTCACTTCTCATTCTCTGAAATGTCAAAGATCAAACTCAGCTGAAAAGTGAGACAGGACAGATTCAAGATGTTGTCATATTTTCCTCAGATTTGATAGTCAACAATCTGAAAATCCAAGTCCTCAGTTTTCAATTTTGGTAATTTGTAATCTGAAATTTGTATTTCAACTTGTTTCTCATTTGCAAATAGCCGGAGCATGTGATTTAAAACCCTGTCCTCAATTCCTGCTGAGGGCAGTCTGTAAAACTTCCTCTTAGCAGTTTGTGAGGTAAGCCTAGGAAGGAATAGAAGCAGTGGTGGGATTCAGCCAGTTCCGCACCTGATCAGGAGAACCGGTTGTTAACTTTCTAAGCGGTTCGGAGAACTGGTTGTTGGAAGAAATCTCATTTTGTTTTTTTCCACTTTACATGGCTAATCCTGTAAGGAAGGCGGGAAGGAAACATTCTGGTGTTGTTTCGAGCCCCGTGATGGCGAATGTGTGGCACGGGTGCCAGAGGTGGCATGCAAAGCCCTCTCTGTGGGCACGCATGCTATTGTCAGCTGTTCTTCTGGTTTTTGGCCAGCTAGTCTTCGTGAGTGCCTGAGTGCCAGAAAACGGCCCAAAAATTTTTTTTTTCAAAACTATTTTTCAAACAGTTTTCGGGCTGTTTTTGCGCACCAGCCAGCTGGTCTTCATGGGCACCAGAGTGCCACAAAACAGTCTTAAAAATGGCCAAGAAATGGGCTGTTTTGGGATTGTTTTCAGGCCTTTTTTCAGGCCATGTTCAGGCTATTTTTTGGACCAGAAAATGGCCTGAAAACAGCTCAAAAATGACTTTAAAATGGCCCAAACGACAGCCAAAAAACAGGAATGTGTGCACCGGCCAACTGGTATTTGGGTTTCCGGTGCTCCGGCACGCGCACATGCGCCTGCCTGCACGTACGTTCCGGTTTGGGCACTCGGTGCCAAAAAGGTTCGCCATCACTGTTTTAGCCTCATTCTTACAGAAACTGCCTCTCCAGTTAACCCTTATTACATTGTAACAGCTAAGGCAAAGCGCCCATCAACACGAGTGATGTTGAGTTGGCCACGCCCACCCAGGCACATGACCACCGAGCCACACCCATGCAGCTGGTCATTAGGGCAGAGAACCGGTTGTTAAATTATTTGAATCCCACCACTGAATAGAAGGCTTTCTCCCAACATTTACCTGAATCTCAAAACCATACGTCTGAGTCTCTTCTTTCTCCAGTGTGATCACCTTCCTGAAACAATGTGAGAGGAAAGAAATTCAGCTGAAATTCCTCAGGACCTTGCATGAGGCAGATTCAAGCCACATTCACCAAGTTGTGTAAGGATCGCTCTTCACTTTCTGATTCCTCCATCTTCCTACAGATAAAGCACTGCCCTACAATATGATTTCAGTTACAGGAATTTCCCTTAGTCATAGTTCAGCAACTTCTGCCTCATGTGTGTTCAAAGGGAAGTGGAAAGCAGCATTCTGCCTCTTAGCCAGGCAGCTGGATCAAACATCTGCCCTGCCCAAGAATCATCTCTGCAGCTCAAAGTCCCTCTTTCCCTTACGGCTCTTTCCACCACCACTTTAAGCCAATGGAACAAACAGGAAGTGAGCAGCCTTTCGTGTAGTCTTTATGAATCCAGACTGGGGCTAACAAAATAACAAAATGAGATCCAAATGCAAAAACATAGCCAAAGCAAACACAAATGTAATCAAGGATGAGGTTGCTGAAGCAAACATAGATTCAGAGGCAAACAACCACTACATCATTCAAGAGTATGCTTTTATATATGTATCTCCTTCTTGCAGACACATTTACTGCAAAAAGGAGATATGTAAGATAAATACCAAAGAATGGCAGACAATCTAACCTACAGTAATAATCTTTTAGGGTAAATTACATGGATGGCTGCTCCTCTGGCAGAGCCGCAATCTTTCACAATCAAATATACATTTTAAAATCCCAGTCAAATTCTCCTAAAATTTTTTTGAGTAACTTCAATACTAAAATGAACTAATGTTTACTGAATATTCTGAAAATTCCCATGAGAAATATTTGCATTGCCTTTCTATCCAAATAAACCAAGATTATCAATGTTCACTTTTTTAAAAAATCGAAGTCCATATGTTACCACCAGATGTTGTAAGTTGAGTGTATGTTCTGTCCTTTTAAGTGAAACTGATCATTCTATGAACATTGTCCATTTTATGATATGAATCGACCTAGTATAAGGATAGTAAGTGGACAAAATTTCTTCTTGTTTGATAAAATAAATGCCTATTTAATGAAAATTTGGAAACCGCAAGGAGGAGACAAAGACTCCTCCTTTCATTTCATGAAAAAGTTTCTTTCTTCATAAAACAGTAGAACATCTGGCCACAAATAATGTATGGGCGCATGTACACACCCAACTTGACCTCCCTGTGTGCCTTTGTTCTGCTTATTATTTCTGGAAAAGAAGTATAGTTGAAATGAATTAGAGTGTTTTTATAAGTGACTCCCAAAAGTTTATTCAATTTCTACAAGTTGTCAATTGGAATTTAAGAAATGTCCCCAAGATAATTCAGAAGCATATTTTAGGAGAAACTCTTATAGAGAAGCATTTCCTAATAGCCTGGATTACTGCTGGCTTTTGTTCTCCTTGTTCTTTCACATAGGACAGTAGGTTTATCAAGGGGGAGGGTCATTATTTCTTCAGCGTTGCACCCTTAAAGAGGTACTGGCCACAAATCCTATTACCCAGCATGCTGCCAAGGTAGCAGGTTAGAAGAACCTGGAGGATGCTACGTTGGCAAAAACTTGAGATGAGGATGAAGTAAGATAGCAATAGCAACAGCACTAAGACTTATATACACTCCACAGTCCTTTACAGCCCTCTCTAAGCAGTTTACAAAGTCAGCATATTGCCCCCAACAATCTGGGTCCTTCTTTGACCGACCTCAGAAGGATGGAAAGCTGAGTCAACCTTGAGTCTGGTGAGATTTGAACTGTCAAATTGCAGGCAGCCAGCAGTCAGCAAAAGTAACCTGCAGTACTGAATTCTAACCACTGCGCCACTGTGGCTCATATTAAGATAATGGGATCCAGTCATCCTTTATTTAATTACTATGTTTCAAAATTGGAAATTCTCTTTGTCCCCATTTAGCAATGAAATCACAAGCCTATAGAAGGGTATTTTTATAACTTTCATGTGCCCCATTAAAACCCAATTTTCCTGTTTTCTAAGAAAGCTTCAGGAGAATTTCACCTCAAATCATTTGGAGAACTGCAACCATGGGGTTGGTAGCTGAGGTGAAAACAGAGGTCCTTTCTCCAATGCACACTTTTGTGACACTCTGTCTTTTTTTCCTGCACAACAAAGCTTCTTCCTAAAGTGCTGAAGTGGCAATTTGTTCTTGCAACTTTCACCAATGCAGCTTTAAGGGCACATCCCTAAAACTTGAAGGTGATTCGGTATCAAATGTAATTGGTGGATATTTTGTCTAAACCCTCTTATTATGAGAGTTTAACGATGCCACATCCCAGTCTTCTTGCATCAGATCGCATGAAGGTAAGATCATCTCCTATTAGGGATGGCAATCTAATGTCCATCAGGTATGCTAAGAGAACAATTCCCATAAGCCCTGCTCAACCGAGAGGTAACTGTGGGAATTCGTCCTCCAACCTGTTACTCTGACCCTGTTTTCCCCAAAATAAGACCTCCCTGGATAATAAGCCCAATCAGGTTTTTGAGTGCATGTGCTAAAATAAGCCCTCCCCTGAAAATAAGCCCTCCCTGAAAATATTGCAGCACAGCCACATCCATGAGATGACCATGCTTGCCACCTCCTGCACCTCAAAAATAATAAGACCTCCCCAAAAATAAGGCCAGCGCTTATTTCGGGAGTCAAAAGAAAATAAGACCCTGTTTTATTTTTGAGGAAACACAACATTACCATGTGATCCTGGAAGAGGCTTTTGATTTGAGGAATTGCTGAAAGGTACTATATGCTTTTTTAGCTTTTGAATCAGAGCACTGTATTGTGCATCCCACTTCTGTTGGACACCAGGCTGGAGAATGTTGCGCCACAGAGATAAAGGAGGAATTGCAATCACCATCAATTGAAAAGTTTACTGATTAAAGAGACAAACTGAAACTCCCTGCCTATTCCATGGGAGGTTAACCATCGTTCTGAAGCTTTAGCTGGGGAAATTCTGTCCCCAGCAGGAGATGCAGGACTGGAGTTAACACAGCCAGAGCACAGTTGTCAAACTCGTGATGACAACATATGACGTATCACTTTTCCCCCCTTCGCTAAAACGGGGGTGGACATGGCCAGCCTGTGACGCATCTGGCCTGCAGGCCACAAGTTTGACACCCCGGTCTAAAGGTTCTATCCCAGAAGGCATAATACTTTGATGATGCTTGTAAATTGCCTCCAGGTGCATAATGTCTATTACATCTCCCCCCCCCCCCCAGCCACTATAGGACCATCTCACTCACTCCCAGCCACAGGGGAAGACAAGAACTGCTTGGAGGCAGCTCTGCACAGTGTCCTAAGGGAGCACAAGCAAGAAACAGACAGCCTTTGGTTCGACTACACTGAAGACAAGGCTTTCTCTGTAGGCTGGCATAGTGGAAAGCAAGTCTGTCTTCAGCAGAGCAGGACAAAATTCACCACTGAAACTCTCCCAGCAGAAAGGAACAACTTAGCACCTACCTGTGCTGTTCAGGTGACTGGCTCAGAGAGTGCCACTTGAATCCAGAGCCCTGAGGGAGAGGTGGAAAAAAGAGAATTAGCCAAGTATATGGCAGGATGCTGGCCTCAAATCTCACTCCAAGATAGTACTGGTGGCACTGAGCCAAGGACTGGCACAACGGAGCCACAGAACAATCCCAGAGGCCTTAAAGGCTGCATGCAAAGCACATTTTCCTGCCACCTAATGACTCTTCTTTCAGTCCTTAAAGTGGCATCTAGATCTGAGAGAACCTTTGCCTCCCTTGTTTACCAAGCTGTTTGTAAGAGTTACTTGGGTCATTTTCATTACGTGCTTTCAACAATGCTAAAAGCTCAGCTTTGTCAGCTTGCTCTGGACGCCTGTCCACTGCCAACCTGGCAATGAAAACAGGTTGCCAAAATGAAACAAGGTCTCTGCCTTAACTCCAAAGCACAGAGGTTGTTTTGGGAAGCCAGTTGCTAGACAAGAGGCCATTCATGCAATTGGTTAACAGCACACAAGGGAGGGGAATTCGGATGGGGAGCCTGCTGGAGGGAAGCTGAGGAGGCATTCCCTGGTCTTCATCCTGTACGTTCTCTCTCTCTCTCTCTCCCTTTCTCTCTCTCTCTTCCTCCCCCTCCCTCCCTCCCTCCCCCCTCTCTCTAATCCTGATCTGGATTAAGCTTCCTGCATCTCTGGATGATGTTAGAAACAACGGTTCCTTTGCTCCATGGGAAATCTGTCCTCTTATGCCACCATCATCCCAATTTGGATTGCTACCCAAAAACCGGCTATTCCCTTTTACGAAGCCACTTGCACAATGCATGAATGGGAAGTCCTCTAGGTTGAAAGCACATTAGGTCCTCATTCATGGACATTCAGAATGAGGTTTCTGTTTCATTGCTTGAAGCAAAACAAAAAACAAAAAACGGTCAAGGAAGCCAGCGGAGATTGGCATCATCTGACTAAAAAAATTGATCAAAACAAATAGCACATCACCATCTAGGGTGCTGAATCTCCTGGGGGCATCCTGGTGCTTTATATCCAATTTTCACATGATCCTGAAGATTTCTTGGAATTGCATCTCAAGCTTGGTTACGTTTCCCCACTCCAAAACCACAAAGGCCAACTAAGAGGGTCTTACACCCACCACCGGGGTTGATGAAAAGCATTCAGAAAGTCACATCTGAACACTGTAGGCTTTCAAAGCTACATGGCTTGTTGCCACGGAAAGAGGAAAAAACCTTTGGAAGAAAAAAGCCCATTTTATTCCGAAGCCCTAATTTTAAAATAAAATTAATTGCCAGGACCATTCTGAACAAACACTTTCATTGTTGATGCTTCCACACAGTACATGATGGGAACTGAAATTTGGAGGACCAATTAGGAAAAATTATTAATACAAATGGATTCAACCACCCTTGGAGGTGGGTGGTATCCCACATTCATGCCGTGTCGCACCCCCTGAAGAATGTCAGCCATCTTGGCATAATGGCAAACAACATGGCAATTGACAATGCTCTGGCTTTCATTAAACTTTCCGAGTTGTACAAGTGTGCAAACGTGCATGTCTTTGGTTTATGGCTGAACTCAACGTCTCCTGCAAGGCGCAGCCAAGAAACGAAGCATCGGTTTTCTATTAGGCAGCTACACATGCAATTGGAATTATGCTTGAAAATAAACAGCTGTTCATGTAAGACTTCATCCTGCCCGCCTCTGACAAGCAAGCACTCCACCCTCTTCCCCCAGCCTAGAATGACCTCTGTTTTAACCTGCAGGCACCAAGTCTTTTTTAATATGCATGGCTGCAACCATTTTCAAAAGGTTCAGGATTGCAATGACTTTTCAGAAGAGTGTGGGAGGGAAGGGAATGGCAGAAGCAAGGGGGGGGGGGAGAGACAAGGGTTTCCAGCTCCACGTTGGGATGAAATGGCCGTATTTGTCAAGCTGGACAATGGCATTTCAGTGACCTCAACAAACTCCCATCAGTGAATTGGGATATTTGGGTGGCCTGCTGAGAATGGAGTAAATAGATTTGAATCCTACTGTAATGGCAGTTGATTCCCAAGGCACACCAGGAGTGTCTTCACCAGCTCTGCCTCTTTCCTCCAGAGGAGTCTGGACAAAACCCTGGAGGCTGTAGCAAGCTACCCTGTTTCCTTGAATATAAGACCTGCCTGGATAATAAGCCCAATCGGGCTTTTGAGTGCATGTGCTAAAATAAGCCCTCCCCCAAAATATTGCAACACAGCAGCCGCCATGAGGTGACCGCCTCCTGCACCTCAAAAATAATAGGACCTCCCTGAAAATAAGGCCAAGTGCTTATTTCAGGGGTCAAAAGAAAATAAGACCCTGTCTTATTTTTGGGGAAAGACAGTAGTCAAAATTCAAATTCTACTTAATAAAAACAGCAGGTACTGGAAAGCTGAACCTGAGTCCTAAGCCTTATTCAGAAATCCTGCTTTGGAGCTAAGAAAGAGTAAAGACAGGGCTATATTGATCTTAGGAACAAAGGCGATATCAAAATAATAACGATACAAAAAATAATAACATGAAAAAGACCAACAAAGTGATACAGATATTGGTTTCCTCCTGGTGGGAGATGAACACATTCCTACTTCCATGCATTCATTCTGCACTTAAGTAAAAGACTTGAATAATTGCACACTGAGCACACGCCCTTCCCTACAGTTCAGAATCCTTCCTGGTCAAGATCTCTTGCGAGGAAGTAAGAGTAATATCAATTCAAGAGACACATACCCATTGATTTCATGGCTGGAAGGATATAGGACTGTGATGGCGAAACCTATGGCATGGGTGCCACAGCTCCGCTGTGCATGCATGTGCACCTCCTGCCGGCCAGCTGGTTTTTGGGTGTCTGCTGCGCATGTGCGGTGGGTGGGGTGTATGCGGGAGACGCACATGCATGCGTGGTGGGCAGTGGGAGTGTGAGGGTCATGCACGCATGTGCATGCGTGATGGTGGTGGGTCACGGAGCACACACAGGGGTCACATGTGCATGCATGGGGCACACAGGGGTCACGCGTGCATGCATTGCATTGGATGTGCAAGCGCATTTGGCACACAACTATGAAAAGGTTAGCCATCACTGATATAGGAGCAGCACACCTGGTGATGACTTCTGAATCTTTTCCTCAATCCCAGTGCAGTTCTATCTATATCTATCTATCTATCTATCTATCTATCTATCTATCTATCTATCTATCTATCTATCTATCTATCTATCTATCTATCTATCTATCCATCCATCCATCCATCCATCCATCCATCCATCCATCCATCCATCCATCCATCCATCCATCCATCCATCCTATTTATATGCCGCCCATTTCATTATTGAGTGGGAAACTTATAGTCATAATGCTCACTTATAGTTTGGTAGAGATTATCATTTGCCAGTCTTGCTGCCTGCAAGATCTTAAGAATGGCAGGGGTTGAAATATGAAAGTTTTAGAAATAGCCAATTAATAAGAAAGAACTATATAATCAGAAAAATACAACTACACATCCAGCCCAGAACTGGCTGAATCTAAAAAGCTGGGGAAGAGCAGCAAGGAGGAAGGCTTTATAATCTGTAGACTCAGCCCTATTGGTTACTGGACAGAGTGAACCCTACATGACTGCTGTCTCCACCAATCGTGGAGAATGTACGGCACGTGTCGAAGGTATCACATCATCGTTTTTGGCGACACAGCGGCACTGCCCAACTCTTTTTGAAATAGATTTTGGGCAGTTTTCAGAGGCTGTTTCACGAGCGAAGGCTTCATGTGATCTGGAGCAAGCTCGGGTAGGCCGCAGGGGCCCGTCAACAGAAAGAGAACATCGCCTGACGGTAAGCAGGGCATGGCAGACCCTGGGAGTGCTGGATTGCATGACAATCGCACCTTGGGGTGTGGCGGAGGCAGCCTTTTTGAGTGACAGCAGGAACACTGCGGTGAAGTCAAAGCCTTAGATTGGCAGGTGTATGTGTGGAAAAAGAATTTTTTCTCTTTTGTTCAAGGTGGGGGGTGTGTGTGACCCACCAGCAGAGTCAAGTTAGGCATCTTCCAAATGTTTGACATGCCAACCTTCAAAAGCTCTGCCATCATTGCTCTTAAGACGTTGCTGGGACCTTTTAAAGATGCCCGTCGTTAAGGCAGGGAAGGAAAAAAATGCCCAATTGTCCCAAGAACACAAGCATCCAAAATCTCTTTCCACCCACCCCCAGCTCAGCTCCAGGCCGACCCAACGTACAATAGGGAGAATGTTCCAGTTCTCCAATCCTCCCTCCTTCCCTCCTTCTGGCTTTGAACCGCTGCATCCAGCCAAGGAAACCGAATGCTGACTTCACAGCCTCAACCTCAGAGCCTTGAAGCGGCCAGCTGGGTTTCAGTGGGGTGGGGTGGCGTGGCGTGCATGCCTGTCTGCGTGTGTGCCTCCATGGGTCGCTGCCACGTGTAGAAGGGACCAGAGAGGCAAGCGGGTTGCTGTTTGCAGCAAGTGTGGGCAGCCTATTGATCTTGCTGGGGGATGAGGCGGTTTGCATTGCGAGGAGCCACCGGAGGGAAGAACCTTTGGAGCTAAAGGAAGAGGGTCTTGGCAACAGCAGCGGCGATAGAAGCTTTTCCAAATGGCAACCAGCGGAGAGCGAGCGGATGCTTGCGTTGTTTCTCTGATTATTCATCCCCTCTCATCCCCTTGCATTGCTCCCTGGGCCCAAGATGCAAGGGCGCAGCCTCAGACCTGCAAAGAAGCCTGTCTCCACCAGTAATGAAACCCAGACACTGAGGGGAAAGAAACATGTGCTTCCAATATCAGGCGGGGGCGGCAGGAACAGGGAGAAATGCTAAACGCCCTTTTGGGCTGAAGACTGTGTGCCAGGCAGCCAGGACTGCGAGGGGTGGGGCGGTGGGGTGGGGAAGGCCGCTAGGAAAAGGGACAAACACAAAAGAATAACAAGACCCTCGAGTGTTCTTTAGTTCCACCTCCCCTCCCAATGCCAACCCGAGAAATTCCAGGATGCAGAACCACAGGGGTGGGTGAGGGAGAGAGAGACTCAGAGTCCATGCAAATCATTGCATGCTTCAATTTTGAAAGTGAAATGAGCGCTATCAACTCTCCCCCTTCCCCAAACTGGACAAAAGGCTGATGGTTCCATAAACAAACAAGGCTTTTCATTTGCGGGCTGAGAAAGTGGCTGCTTCCTGACATGGGTGGGGGCAACTTTTCCAGGGTTGCAGTTTTTACAGGCCTCTAAGGGTATAAACCAGTGATGGCTAACCTTTTTGTTGTCGCATGTCGAAAGCACAAATGTACCCACACCCATAATGCAATGCACTCATGACACCACCCCGGGAGCCCTGCACATGCGTGCATGACCCTCATGCTTTTCCTGGCCATGCACATGTGTGTGTGATTCTCCCCACTCCATTTTGGGCCTAGCAGGCCTCCTTGCAACCTCCTAGGACCAAAAATGCCACCCACCCCCATGAGGTGCGGGCATCTCCCGCATGCACCCCATGCATCGCGGCAGAGACCCGAAAATCACCTGGCTGGTGGGAGGCACACGCACATGCGTGGTGGAGATGAGCTGGGCGATGGCTCACGTGCCCACAAAGAGGGCTCTGTGTGCCACCTGTGGCGTGCATGCCATAGGTCAGGGGTCGGCAAACTTAAACACTCAAAGAGCAATTTGGACCCGTTTCCCACAGAAAAGAAAACTCCAGGAGCCCCAAAGATCCTAACTAGAAGCCCCCTGTTCAGTTCTGGAGGTGACCGGAAGTTCAGTTCTTCCACCATAGAGTCTCCTCCTAGCGCGGCGTACTTTTTCCTCTACCTGTCATAACCTAAAGCCCTATCAATTGTGGTGACAACTGGAAAACCCTCCCCTTGCCATAGAGTCTTCTCCTGGTGCACTGTGCTTCTCTCCACCTCCCTACCCCACCTGAAGCTCCTCTCAAAATTGTGGTGCCGACCGGTGACAGAGCCGCAGCAGAGGGAGGAAAGAGCCACATGCGGCTCAAGAGCCACAGTTTGCTGATCCCTGCCATAGGTTCACTATCACAGTTATAGACCAAAGTCTATCCAAGACCTTGGCGAATGAAGCAAGCCAAACTGGTTGTCCAAAGGCATTCAGCATCTGAAAAAAAGTATAGGTAGTCCTTGACTTAGCACTATATGTTTAGTGGTTGTTCAAAGTTACGACGACATTGGGAAAAAAAAGCTGACTTATGACTGCTTTTCACATGTACAACTGTTGCAGCATCCCCATGGTCATGGGATCAAAATTCGACCTGTTGTCAACTGTTCATATTTATAATGGTCGCAGTGCAACCCTCTTTTGCCACCTTCTGACAAGTCAACTGAGAAGCCAGACTCACTTAACAACCGCATTACTAACTTTACAACTGCAGCGATTCACTTAACAATGGTGGCAAGAAAGGTCATAAAATGTGGGGAAACTCACTTAACAACTGTCTTGCTTAGCAACAGGGCTCAATTAGAGTTGTAAGTCTGTAAAGTGTGCTTTGAGCCGAGCTTGAATGTGAGCTTCCTGTTGTTCCTTTGGCAAATATACAGAACTGGTTTACCATTGCTTTGTTTTGGACAACTTTCTTTATTTTCCAGTTTTAACTAAAGCCCTGGTATTTCCTAGTGGTCTCCCCTCTCAGCACTAATCTGACCTAACCCGGTTAGCTACTTTCTCACATCAAGGTGCCTGAAATGGAGGCCCAAGAAGTTCTATCCTTTCTATGATGTCACCTCATGGGGTTCATCCCAGGCAAATATGTTGCTCCTTTGAAAGGCCAGGATAGCTCTGTAGATACTCTAGTGGCACATCTGTATTAAATCAAGTTTTAACTTCCTCCAGGAGGTCAATTTACTATATTTGGAGAAACAAATGAACAATTTGTCATCTAGTGGGACAAACAAGGCAGGTCGATAAGATGGGCAGGATAAGAAAAGAAAGCCCATTTGGGTAAAATCATCTTGACACTATGCAATTGACCAGGCTACATGTTTGCAGTCACCAGAAATGTACAGTGTAATATTACCAGAAAGGATCTTGGAGCT
Organism: Thamnophis sirtalis; assembly: GCF_051295495.1. Taxonomy (NCBI): domain Eukaryota; kingdom Metazoa; phylum Chordata; class Lepidosauria; order Squamata; family Natricidae; genus Thamnophis; species Thamnophis sirtalis. The sequence continues at coordinate 149,851,027 of NW_028261383.1, read as the reverse complement.
AAAAGACAGTAAATACACCCAATATAAGATGTTGGAGGATTTCTTTGCACTCCATGTGCACACAATTAGTCTGGATTAGTCTGGTTGAGCTAGGCTTGCATTCAGTTCTCCATACTTCAGAATTGCTTCTTAACCTTGTCTCCAGCACAGAAATTAGAAAAGAAATATGGGATTAATATTGTATATGGTAAGTGCAGCAAAATTATTATTGTATGTGGAATAGTGTTGGAAAAGCAATGAAATGCCTACACTGGAAGATTCATTGAACTTGCAGAAATGGCGAAGCTAACTAGTTTAGCAGAGATAAAACAACAGATGCTTTAAAAAAAAAAAGACTGGACTTTGGATGAAAGAAAAGAAGAAGGAATTGATGATTTGGGGATTATAAATGATTTAGAAGATGCAGGAAAAATGTTTACGATGGTAATTACTGTTAGAAGAAAGGACAGAAGGAGCCATTGTGCCCCTGTTTCTCATTTTCCATATTTGTTCTTCTTTGTTTTGTATATTTTACTGCACTGAAAAATTCTAATTAAAAAAGTGGTCTCCAGCCTGGAAGCACGCACACACACACACGCCAAGCATGCAAAACGTACAAACTATGAAAGCAGACAACTCTTCCAAACCCAAGTTTCCTTTTTAAAGAGGAAAAGGGCACCCGGTTATTATTTGCTCACTACTCATCGGGTTTAAGTCAATCAATTGTTTAGCACAGAGTTTCTCAAACTTGGCAGCATGAGGAACATGGCTAGCTAGGAAATCCTGGGGATAGAAATTCACATATCGTATTTTCCCGAAAATAAGACCCAGTCTTGTATTAATTTTTGCTCCAAAAGATGCATTTGGTCTTATTTCGGGGAAAATATGGTACTAATTGTGGCCCTCTGGCTGATGATCTTAACTGGGGCTTATTTTTTGGAAAGGGCTTATATTACGAGCATCCTGGAAAAATCATGCTAGGGTTTATTTTCCAGTTGGGTCTTATTTTTGGAGAAACAGGATATTGTAAAGTTGTCAAGTTTGAAACAAACTGGTTTAGCACCTGTCTCCCTATCCTACTCTTTAATATCTGAATTGTCCTTCTTAAAGTGACATGTTATGTTCCACATTTACCTTTTTTTCAATAAAAACTCTATTTCAAAAGTTCTTAAACAAAAATCCAAATTTTTGTCGTCCCCCCCTTTTTTTCATTTTATGCTTTTATTGCACTATAAAATTCTAATAAAAAATATTAAAAAGAAGTTCTCAGACAGCAATCAGGCCAAAATTACTTGGGGAGCTAAGCAGTAACAAAGATTTGCCTTCTGAAAACCTCATTGCATTTCAGGGCAAAACCAAGCATTGGGAAATGAACCTTCCCCTAAGCATAAACCACAGAGTTTCCTATGAAAGAGGGACCTAGGCTCAAAGCTACACAACGACAGCACAAACATAACAATAGAAATAGCGCTTAGACCTATACAGCCCTGTCGAAGCATTTTACACAGTCAGCCTATTGCCCCCCAGCAATCTGCTTCCACATTTTACCGATCTTGGAAGGATGGAAGGTTGAGTCAACCTTGAGCCGGTCAGGATCGAACTCCTGGCAATCGGCAGAATTCGCCTGCAATACTGCATTCTAACCACTGTGCCACCACGGCTAGAATATAGCATAGCTGGAGGTAAAAGCCATCCCCGAAAGCAATACGATTACTGTCAGTGTTTCTTGTTTGGGAACTCCCATGCTTGGCAATGAGCGCAGGAAACAGAAATCAAAATATTGCTGCTAACCTCAAACCAGCAGGGAGGTTGAGGGGAGGGAGGGTGGGAGAAACAGAACACTGAAAATTAGGCTCTAAGCCATTCCATGTGGGCTCATACAGTCCCTGCCTCCTCCCTCTTTCCCGTAATTGTTTCTTCCCAGTTACGTCACTTCTGTTCTGGACAAAAGTGATGTCAAGATGCTTTAGCACAGTTTTCACCCCCGTGCGGCAGTCTGCCGCCTCTCTCTTTCCATTCAGAGGGCAATTAGTAAAGTCTAGAACCCACTAAGCCGACTGCCTGTCAGGGGGGAAACCACAGAAGTCACAGCAGACCGAGTTTCTTTTAACAGCTGTTGCATCTGCACACAGTAGCAAGCAGCCATAACCACAGGACGCTATTATGGGACACGAAGGGCCTTACAGGAAATGAGTCCCTGTTTCCTTCTAACAGTTGTTTCAAATGCAGCTCAGGGTTTGATACTCCAAAGCTGGTTTCTGGAATGCAATTTGAAGTTTTTAAATGACAAATACAATCTTTTTTTTAAAGTGCCCCCTCCCCAACATACAGGTAGTCCTTGACTTACGACCACAATTGAGCCCAACATTTCTGTTGTTGATTGAGACCTTTGTTAAGTGAATATTGGTTCATTTTGCAACTTTTCTTGCCACAGTTGTTAAGCGAATCACTGCAGTTGATAGGCGAGTAACCCAGTTGGTAAGCGAATCTGGCTTCCCCATTGACTTTGCTTGTCAGAAGGTCGCAAAAGGGGATGACATGACCCGCGACACAGCAACGATCATAAACATGAACCAGTTGCCAAGCATCTGAATTTTGATCACGTGACTTCAAAGGTCGTAACTGTGAAAAACGGTCATGACTCATAAGTCCCTTTTTTTTAGTGCTGTTGTAACTTTGAACGATCACTAAATGAAGTGTTGTAAATTGAGGACTACCTGCATTGCATTTGACTTTGCTTTAGGCAGGATAAGCAGGGGGTGGGGCGGTGGGATTTTTGCTCAAACATATAGATCAGGGGTTTTCAAAATTGGCAACTTTAAGACCTGTGGACTTCAACTCCCAGAATTCCTTACTCAGCTATGCTGGCTGGGGAAATCTGGGAGTTGTAGTCCACAAGTCTTAAAATTGCCAAGTTTGGAGACTCCTGATATAGATGAAAGCATCTGTGAGTGCCAAAAAAAAAAAAAGGTTTCGGTGTGTTTTTAGGATACTTTCATGATATATAAATGACACATATATCCCTGTTAGGTTTGATTCATTTTGAATAGGTCCAGCAAAGGTTCTTGGCTTTTCTGAATAGCTTCCTGTAAGCTTTCTGATCTTGCCCTTTGTTGAGACAAAGAAGGGCTGTTGTGCCATTAGCCCCTCTTTCACAATAAAAAAAATAGAGAAGACCACATAAATTAATTCCCCATTTAAACCACAGTCACCACAGCCATAAAACGATGAACTGGAGGCAACAGTATCTGTAGCAGTAACTGTGACACATACAAATTTGTTAAAAGGAGCACTAAGAAAGTAAACCGTAGTCGCTTAATAGTGAGTCCAGAAGTATTCCAACACCCTTCCCCTCAAATTACGGTGAGAATTGCCAACATAACATCTCAGAAACAAATTTAGATATAAAACTTGTTTCATAAACCCCCACCCAAGAAAACAGCACCGTATTTTTTTCAATTTCAAATTCCCAATAGCACACCATCCCGACACTTACATTTCCACCTTGCTAGCTGTGAATTATGGAAGCTACATACAGTCTAACTCGCCAAGAGAACACTAGGAAGGTTTGGAGAAGGGGATGATTTTAAGGAGGTTTTTTTGTTTCTTTTCTTCCTACGCACTTAGAAGTTTCAAAAAAAAAAATCAGCTATAACCTAACCTAGCAATAGATAAAGATTAGTTTGCATGAGTTTCCATCAGCCACCCAGTGTCGACTGGCGACTACCTGGAGGAGGGCCTTCTCTGTGGCTGCTCCGACCCTGTGGAACGAACTCCCCGTGGAGATTCGTACCCTCACCACCCTCCAGGCCTTCCGCATAGCCCTTAAAACCTGGTTGTTCCGACAGGCCTGGGGCTAAAGACTGCAGCCCCACTTCGAATGGTATGATTGTTGTGTTTTTTAACTGTGTGATGGTCTTTATATTTTGTAACTTTGTTTGTTTCCCCCTCCCTTGAATTGTGAGCCGCCCTGAGTCCCTTCAGGGAAAAGGGCGGCATACAAATAAAGTAAATTCAAATTCAAATTCAAATGAGTGAATAGCTCACTGGCTGAGCTGAGTTGGCTCCAGTTGCAAAATGAATTACAGTACTTCTTCTCCTCAGTAAATGAGTCTGAAAAGTCAGGAGTTATCAGAAATCAATTTTGGGGTGGAAGGTTTGGGAGCTCAGTTCACTCCCTCCACCGAGCATTCTTGAATTCTGAGACTTTTTGCTTTGTGCCGAATTAATCAGAGCTCAACGGAAAAAAAAAATTAAAATGGATTCTGTAACTAGGAGGGGGACAGTAACCACAGAATTTGAGATGTTGAACAGATGGACATTTTTCTTTCTTCTTCACCATATTGCCTTCCTAACGATTCCCTCCAGAGAGCAAGAAACCCATGCAAACAATGAAACATCTGAACACCACAACCTCTTTGAATGTAGACAGTCATGTTTTACATTTGTATCTCAAAAAAAGAGCATAGTGTATACTTATTCAAATATATTCAAACCACGTCCAGTAGGATATACAGTCAGGTAAATTTTCTCACCGAACGTGCTTTGTGAGACATAAGCCCACACATTTTTGTGATGTCAAACAACAAATTCAGTGAGTTCATAGATGTGATGCCTTTCCATCTAGAAAGTCAGCTGCAAATGCAACTAGCAGGGCCAAAGAGCAGCCCCCCCCCCCAACAAAAAAAAGTATCTCACAGAAGCCTCTCCTCCCCCTCACTTGGTAGATTCCAGTCCCCAAAATGGTTTGCCACCCATTAATTTTTATTTACAGTACTGCTTTCATGGACTGGAAACCATCAGTCAATTACAAGTTTAAATTGCCTCCAGATACTAAATGGTAACAATCAAGAAGAGGCATTAGCCCACCCAGGAGACTTGCCCACTAGCTTCTTCAAGCAAATCCAGGACAGTTGCTCAATCCCAGGACTAACAGGTCCACTATAACAGAGGTCACCAACCTTGGCAACTTTTAAGACTTGTGGACTTCAACTCCCCAGCCAGCCAATTCTGAGAGTTGAAGTCTACAAGTCTTAAAATTACCAAGGTTGGAGAGCTCTCCACTACAAGGAATTTCTGGTGGCTCTGGCTTCTTTCCACCATCCTCACCCGAGGCAGGCATTACGTTTTGTCATCGGTCGGGATGGCAGCAGGAGGCTAAGATCAGTAAACAGTAACAGAGTTGGAAGGGACCTTGGAGGTTATCTTGTCCACCACCACCACCACCCCTCACGCAGGAGATCTGTACTAGGGATTCGAACTGCCGACCTTTCTGATCGACAAGCTCAGTGTCTCAGCCACTGAGCCACCTAGTCAGATCAGTCTTGCAAACGGACCCCAAAGTGCGTGTGAATCTTCCTCCTCTCGGCTCCCTCTTTCTCCCACGCGGACCCTTCAAGGCAGGGAGAAGTGTGCCTCCCGCATCGAGAAGTACCGCAGGTGATTGTCTATCCAAAATCAGGGTGGTCCCAAAGGTGCTTTTCTCTCTATCTCTCCCTCAAAGAAGCAACTGGATTTCTCTGGGTTTTCTTTGAAGACGCTGAAGAAGCTTCTTGGATGGGAAGCGAAACGTCTTCAAAGAAAAACCAGAAAGTCCAGTTGCCTCTTGGGGGGAAAAAAGCACCTTTGGGTAATGGAAGGAGGACCGTGTTGACCCCAGGCAGGTCGCGGAGGGGACGTGGGGAGGAGAGACGATGCCTTCGCGGAGAATGAACGGGGAAAAGGCAGCCCCTCCTCCCAGAACGGGGCAGCGAAAGCCCGAGGGGGTCGGGGGGTCTCCTCCCTAATTCCCAGTCCTTGGGGCTCTTCGCCTCTCGGGAGAAGACGGGTAGGAAAGGCAATGGCAAATAGGCGTTAATCGGGTCCGCAACGAGACACACCCAGGACTGGAAGGGGTGTGAGTGTGTGTGTGTGTCGGGGGGGGGGGGGAGACTGGCCGAGGAGAGCCGGCGCCGGGTTAGGAGGATCGCGCGTGTGCAACGCTCGGGTTCTTGCCGCCGTGCCCCCCTCCGGCAGGGGCGGCGTCCCCTCTTCCACTTACCCTCCTAGCTCGGGGCAAGGTGCCCCCCGAGGCCGCCAGCGCCTTTTCCAGCTCCGACCCTCGGCCTCCGTGAGCTTCCGGGCCGGCCACGCTGGCCGCCGTTTCTTGGGCCGGTTGTCCGGGCCGGAGGCGCCGGAGTCTTCGCAGGGTCATGGCTGGGAGAGCGGCGGAAAGGAGAGGCAGACGGGCGGCCGCGCCACACGATGCTGTGTCTGGGCTCCGGGATTCGATGGGAGACACGCCCCTCCGCCTTCTCTCGGCGAGTCAAGCCTCCGGTTGCAAAGACAGCGCCGCTCGGGCCACGCCCCGTCTCCGGGAGGCCACGCCCCCTCGGCTCGCAGCTCCATGCCCACCGCCCAGAAAAACTTACCTTTCTGCCTGGGAAGCGCTGCTAATAGTCGGGCTTCCAGCTCTGACCTCTGTCTGGACGCTTCCCCAATACAGGTATAGGAGACATTATCGGGGCTGTTTTCTATCAGCCAAGCTTGCTTTCCCCCTCCACTCGGCCCATTCCTGCCAGGAAGGCTTTTCCCCTCGGGAAGAAGGAAAACTCCGAGAGGGAGCGGCGGGGCTGGGCTAGAAGACCTCCAAGGTCCCTTCCAACTCTGTCATTCTGTTAAACTCTGTCTGAAGTTAGGAGAGGTCTACAATTCCATTTTCCAAGCCGCTAGTCCTCAGGGTTCTTATCTAGTGACAAAAGCTCTGACCTCTGTCTGGACGCTTCCCCAATACAGGTATAGGAGACATTATCGGGGCTGTTGTCTATCAGCCAAGCTTGCTTTCCCCCCCCCCCCCGCCCCACTCGGCCCATTCCTGCCAGGAAGGCTTTTCCCCTCGGGAAGAAGGAAAACTCCGAGAGGGAGCGGCAGGGTTGGGCTACAAGACCTCCAAGGTCCCTTCCAACTCTGTCATTCTGTTAAACTCTGTCTAAAGTTAGGAGAGGTCTACAATTCCATTTTCCAAGTCGCTAGTCCTCAGGGTTGTTCTCCAGTGACAAAAGCTGGCGGGTGGCGGAGACAGCTTCCTTTGGAACCTGTGGAGGACAGTTCGCAAGCGAAGCGTCAGTTCCCCTGAGGCCCCATCATTGCAGCCGTCTGCGGTCGGTAGCACTGTGAAACAACGCTGCTTTTTTTTTTTAAACGGCCCAGGTAGCGGAGCTTCCGCTGCGGTGAGCCTCAGGCTAAGAAACCGGATCTTGTTGGCCGGCGTCCTAAGCTTACAAAAAAGGCGATCTTTGTAGAGGCCGATTCAGCTTTTAAGTGCAAATCCGAAACTGTCTCAGACGAGTTTTTTTTTTCTCGCTGCTCCCGCACCGTTACGTGTGTGGGAAGACAAGGGGCGATCGTGTCCCAAACAAAGAAGATTGCTTGCACAAGACCGTCTTTTTCCTTTAGCACCTACCTGACGTTTGCTTCCCCAACCCTGCGCCCTTCTGTTGTACCGGAATGCAACTCCCTTAATCAGAGAATTTGGGAATCGTCCACAGATCAGGCTTTCTCAGCCTTGGCTACTTTTAAGACATGGGGACTTTTAATTCCCAAAGTTGAGAAACCGCGGTCTAGATGGCTCCAGATTGGGAAACGCTGGGGCGCATAATGTACTTCGGAACAGGTCGATATTCCTGAAAGGAAGCAAAGGAACGTTTTCCTAGTTAGTGTTTTCAGTTTTGGTCCACAGACGGGGATGCTTTCAGAATGTGGCCCAGGACTGTCAAGCCGCAAATGCATAAACATTCATATTTCATAGTCTGCGCGAAAACGTGGGAAGGATGTGTGGTAATGTAGCTCCTTCTAGCGTCGGCATGGATAAATTTCAGAGGAAACCTTCATGGCTACTAAGAAAAGACTGTTAAGAGAAGCATGCATTCTTCTAGGCTTATTCAGTGATGTACCTCATTCGTTTACAAGTAGCACATCGTTAGAAATACTATCCAAGCTCACAACTATCCATTTTATATCGAGCTGTTCTGTCGCTCTCACTAGAAGAGACAGCACATTATGCGCGCCAGCATCCCCCAATCTGGAGTCATCTAGACCAGGGGTCCCCAACCTTTCAGATCTCCGGGACCACTAAATTAATAATTTTAAATCAAGTGGACCACTAATATGATCTACCTAATAACCGCTAGGTGGGTGTGGCTAGGTGGTCATGTGACTGGGTGGGTGTGGCCACTCGATGTCACTCCTGTCAAGGGGCACCTCGCCAGCCTCTACTCGCCCTTCCCCTCCCAGCCACTCCTCACCTTAGGGCCCCAACAGGAAGCTAAGTAGCCACCCAACAGCCCAGTTCAAATTGGTTCTGACCGAGAAGGAGGCGCAGTAGAAGCACCTCACTGAGGACTGCAGGCATAGGCTTTCCAAGCAGAGGGAAGACCTGCGGGAGTGCAAGGCCAGGTACCGGCAGCTGGAAGCTCAGCGGACGGAGATGGATCAGTTCTAGGCCATGATGCAGTCCCACTGGAACAAGACCCTCCAGCTCCAGCCACCATTTTTCTGCGGATCACCAAACTTTTCTTATGGACCACTAGTGGCCCATGGACGATCAGTTGGTGACCGCTGATCTAGATCAGTGTTTCTCAACTTTGGGAGTTGAAATCCACATGTCTTAAAAATAGCTAAGGTTGAGAAAGCCTGATCTGTGGACAATTCCCAGATTCTCTGATTAAGGGAGTTGCACAGAAACCTTTACTTCCTCCCTCAGGCTGCAATCCCAGAAAAAAATGTGCTATTCACATATGTGCTATTAGAGATGGATAATTAGATGCCATCATGGATCTCACTTTCTTAAATCACACAGTGGAGGAGTGGAGAAAGGATAAGTGCAAACGATTCTTGCAAGTATTGTTTGATTGTTGAAACCTTACTTGCGTGTCTGTGTAGTGGTTTGCATACGTGGCTGGATTGTGTAACATATAGAGGAGTCTAAGGAGCATCACAACCTTTTAATCCAAGGAAAAACTAAAGAAAAGGTGCTGTTTGAACTGAAAGATTGCAGCATCTCTCAGAATTTAAAAGGCAGCTTTTTCAGTCCTTTATATATAGATAGCACTGGTTAAAAGTCAATTATTATATTATACAATTATTACATTGTACTCAATTTACAAAAAGGGACGTGGTGGCTCAGTGGCTAAGATGCTGAGCTTGTCGATCAAAAAGGCGGCAGTTTGGCAGTTCGAATCCCTAGCGATGCGTAATGGAGTCAGCTCCCGTTATTTGTCATAGCTTCTGCCAACCTAGCAGTTCGAAAGCACGTAAAAATGCAAATAGAAAAATAGGAACCACCTTTGGTGGGAAGGTAACAGTGTTCCGTGAGCCTTCGGCGTTTAGTCATGCCGGCCACATGACCACAGAGACTGTCTTTGGACAGTGCTGGCTCTTCGGCTTTGAAATGGAGATGAGCACCGTCCCCTAGAGTCGGGAATGACTAGCATATATAAGCAGGGGAATCTTTACCTTCATTTGATTTACAACTGGTCATTTAATGATTATTCAAAAATATGAAGTTTCAGAAAGTAAAGCACTTCTGGCCATTCTAAAACTTCATGCTGTTCCATGAGGTCGGCGTCCCTTTTAAAATTGGTAACTTATCTTGATGCTAATGAATATACTTTATAGAGCTTGGCAATATAGTTTTATTTATTTTTTATTTAATGAAACCTGCATATTTAATTTTAATAATGAAAATTATTGTAGGATCCAATTTGGTCAGTCACTGGGACCAGAGCTTTTGGACTCATGATGGAGCCCATCTTCAGGGAATTTCTCTCTAGGACACTTATTATTTGCCTTCATTAAAATTATTCTTTACAATTTTTGAGAATTCACCCTTTGTCTAGAGAGGAAACTCAGTGAATGGCGCTGCTGTGCTTGCCATTGAATGCATTCAGACTTGAGGTTTGAGAATCATGCCTCATCACATCTGTCTGCTCTAGGTGACCAGGAGATGCCTGATTGATCAGCCTCCTCAGATGAATCATGGTTTGAAGATTCCCGAGGCTAACAACACACAGAGTTGGAGCACTGCCAGAATTGGAGTCTGAATCTGAATTCGTGGGAAAATATTAGAAACACAGAAAAATCATTGTATTAACATAAAAGGAAGGACTGGTTTGTTTTCCATACAATTTTCCAACAAAAAGGAAATGCTAAAATAAAAATACCAAACTATCACACTGTCTTTAATACTACATAGGCACAACAGAAAGGGTAAAATTATAAGCAAGAATTTAGTTTTTCATAACCTATTATTACAATGTGGATAGCTGAGCTTTGTTGCATTATGAGGCATGGCCAGCAATTATTTCCATGGAACAAGTTCTGGGCTAGGTCTCCACAGCTGATCTTAATTTTCAGAAAGGAATGAAGAAGTCAACAGCAAACAAATGGGAAGCAAGACAAACATAAGGGTGTAGCGGCTGTAGAAAAATCCCTCGAGAGACTAATATTTTGTATTTTGGAACTCCCCTTAGGACTGATGTGCGCAATACATGGATTTCTCATTTGGGGTTGTTGTTTGGAACATCTGTCCTTTCAAGAATAGTCGGAGGGATCTCCTTGCTTAGGGATCTCTTACGCAGAAGTGAGGCCACAGATTCCTAGTGCAAGGTCGTGTATGTTAATAGAAACGCTTGATGGCTAGAAAACCTTTTCCGGGAGCCCAAGATGGACTTAAAATTAATTAATTTAATTCAAAAGCTTTTTGAATAACAGTTCTCACTGCAGTAAATCAAACATTACACATATATTGAGTAGAAGGAATCCAAATCGTTATCTGTGCCAAGATTTACAACAGCTGGAGGAACTGAGCAGTACAATGGGAAAACATCCATTCTCAGAGAAATTATCTGAAAAAAGAAAAGCCACATTGTTTGTTGGTTATACATCTACTGGTAGCCCTTGCTTAACAATGGAAATTGGAAGAATTTCCATTGTTTAGCGATGCACCGTGTAAAGTGGGATATCTCATTACTGCATTACTTAGCAACAGTAATTCTGGCATTTTAGTTGTTGGTCTGAAATGAGGATTGAAGATCATTAAGTGAGGACCACCTTATAATGTCCCGCAAGTGTCCAATAAACAAAGTCAACAGAGAAGCCAGCAAGACCCAGGTGATTCACAAGTAGGCTGGCAGACAGGTAGATGGCTGCTGCTGGGAAGCTGAGCGTATGCGGGTCACTGGCAATCTCAAAATCCATTTGCAGTGTCTTTAGAAATATGTTTCAGTTCTCTATTTGGCTCCTGATACTGTGACAGAATATTTCTGTAATGAAACTAAAAAATGAAGTAAAAATGGGGATTTGATGGGTGAGAAAGTCTATGGAATCTTACGTTTCACTTCTGTCAACTGCTAATGATTGTTTTACAAATATTATATAGGGAAGAGAAATAAAGGGCAGAATGATCTTATAAACATCTTCATAAGGATTGTGCACAACCATAATAAAATAGTTCTTCAGAATTCATTTTGGAAGCCCAAATAACCTTAATTTTTATAATGCTTTTTTGTTGTTGTTGTTGCTGCTGCTGCTGGAGGAAAAAAAGCTATCAGAAAGGAGAGAAATTCCATACTTCAATATCTTGTTATTAGCAATTCTAACAGTCTGCATCTCAAGGCACCAGTAGTGAAAGTATAGAACTGTTTATAGAGAAAGCTTGTGATAAATGTTAGGGACTGAAGCAGACTTGATTATTCCATTTTTTCCCTACATCTCTGAACAGAGTAAGAAGGCACACAGCTCCTCTGCCATATGGTACAAAATTAGTTTGCTAATATGCATATCTCCCTACAGCAGTGTTTCTCAACCATGGTAGCTGGAGGATATGAGGACTTCTAAGTCTCAGAATTTCTCAGCTACACATCTTCCAGTTGCCATAGTTGAGAAACACTGCCCTAGAGCAGTGTTTTTCAACCTTTTTTGTGCAAAGGCACACTTTTTTCATGAAAAAAATCACGAGGCACACCACCATTAGAAAATGTTAAAAAAAATTAACTCTGTGCCTATATTGACTATAGGCGGGTGTTTTTCCCACGGCACACCTTACACTATGTCACGGCACACTAGTGTGCCGCGGCACAGTGGTTGAAAAACACTGCCCTAGAGTAAGCTCTAGTTTCTCCTATCCCTACTAGTTGGCCTGGGTCAAAGTGTAATTACATGGAATTGACCTTGAAGCTGAGAAACTGATCCAATCCACATTTATACCATTTAATAGTTCAATGAATTATTACTGAGGAGTTGACAAAAACATATCAGAGGAAGAGTACAGGTAACAATAAAAACCAATTGACAAATATTCCCTAACCTACGTGTAATTGTTGCACCCCTTTTTAAGGTGACAGTATTACAACACTGGCAAAAGTAAAGATACATTTCAGTCATGACATTTTTCTTGTATGCTACTCCTATCATCCTCTTCCAGATGGGTGCAGAATATTTTTGAGAATATAAAACTGTTCAGTCCTGCTATGTAGTCTTTGTTTGTCCTTGCTTGGTTGTTGATTCAGATGTGATAATTTTCTCGTTTTAAGGCTATTATTCCCTTTATGAGCTGTTTTAAATATATTCTAGTATGTTCTTGCTGGGAATTATTTTCCAGATTGTTGGACCTGACATAGATTCAAAATCTGTAGATCAATAACTAACCATCTTTCTCCATTTTTTGTCTCTTAAATGGATAAAGAGTAAATCAAAAATTCTCAAAATGTTTTGAAAAATAATGCACAGTAGATTAACCCATGACGATTGTTCAGCATCCTTCTGGCACTCCAGCGAGAAAGTAGACGGCATTAGTAGTTGGCCAATCCCACAGCTATACAACCATCATGTACTGGGAACACGTTTTTAGGGCAAGATTAAAGCATAATTCAGAAAACCAAATCCCAAATTTGTGAGATAATCCATTAAGCAGAGCTTCATTAACACTGAAATTCTACTCATGCTTTACATGTAAGTAAATTCTACTGAGATGAATGGCACTTGTTACCAAGCAAATTATACAGGATGAATGTGTTGCACCAAACCAAAAAGAACAGGAAGGCCAGGTACCTTGCACTTTTCACTCTTTCGCATTTCTGGTTCTCTGGACAACATGAGAACTTCCCTAGAAGTTGTTTCACAGATGAATAATCCTGAAGCGTAAGAATACCATTAAAGTGATGGCAGCAATGAACTTACAAGTATTCATTGAGTGACCATTTGAAGTTACAAAGGCACTGAAAAAAGTGACTTACAACCAGTCCTCATACTTACAACCATCATATCCCCATAGTCACAAGGTTTAAAATTTGGGTGCTTGGCGACTGGCATGTACTTATGACAATTCCAAAATCCCAGAGTCATGGGATCGCCATTTGCAACCTTCCCAGCCAGCTTCCAACAAGTAAAGTCAATAGTGGGAGCCAATTCTTTTATAATGATCACGATTCACTCAACTGTATAACAATCGTGGCAAAAAGGTCGTAGAATGTGGCCTGACTCACATACAATCGCTTTGCTTAGCAAGGGAAATGTTTGCCTCAGTTGTGGTCATAAGATGAGGATTACCTGTATTCTGAAAACGATCCAATTCAAGCCCTAACATTTGCTTTATTCTCATAGCACAGTTCCAATAATGACAACGTAATTTTTTCCTACAGTATTCTTTTATACAATTATTAGAAACATAGTTTCATGTAGCTCAGTTATATCTTTAAGTTGTCTTTATGTATTTATCTTTCCATTCTCTTAGCTAATATTAAAATTCAAGTATGTAAAGTACAGTAAAGTCAGAATTGAAACATAAAAAGTCGCAAGAGTTTATGTGAATAAAAACAAACTTTTAATAATGTACAAGCAAAAATTTGACAGCCTCATTCTTATATTAAAACAAAAGATTTCTTTCCTATATTACATCTATTTACATTTGCATACTGAGGAGATAAAGTGTCTAAGTGGCTATTTTACAGTCTTTCTCTAGTAAAACATATAAAACTTGAAACAAATATAAAGGTCAAGAAGGAATAAATTTTGGGGACAAGAAAGACAGAAGAGACAAGACAATAGTACCAAGAATGATCTATTCTGAAGCCGGTGTGACCCCCAAGTATAAGCCATACCATATAAATTTTGGAAAACATTAAGGGCATTGCAAATGCAGTTTTCTACTGGGAAATTTCATATCAAGACTTTTAATGTTTGTTCTGATAAAGCTGGCTGACGTTCCCCAAATGGAATTTAACATGGGGACTCTATCCTGCTATTGTACCCCATAGCTGGATTATTGGTCATTGGACTTAAATTTCATGAAAAGAACCTCAATGTACCATGACAGTTACTGATTTAATATTAAAATGGAACCTCCTACTAGTTTTACTTTTAAGTAACTATAAGGAATGGTTAGAAATATTAATGCTATTGTTATCATAGTAAACAGAATATTTGCTCTTCTTAGTCAAAGATGCCAACTGCAGTAGCTAACTACCAAGTCACTGGAGTGATATAGACACATCAAAGAAATGTCTTAAAGCACCACTCAACTCTGCTTTATTAAAATGGTGCAATCTAAGGGCCCTTTTTTGAATATGCCTACAGTGTAAAATCAGGCAAATATTCATGTTTTCCATTTAGGAAAAACAATTCTTTGGTCATTTTTACTTTGTCATGATAACACAAACACACAATCTCAAGAATCCAGTTTTGCTGGATTAATTTGATGGTTTCTTTATGAATAAAATGGTCCTTGTCTTCTCTGGATTGGATGCCAGGAGGGCAAAGCCTATTGTGGGGCCTGGGGTGCCACCAGATGTGATCTGGATTATTCTGAGCTTGTGGAATCCAAGAAAGCAGACAGAATCCTCTGCAGTCTGATCACCCACCATTATGTTGTATTTGTGACTCCTTTGGGTGGGTGTCTAGAGTGTGATCAGCTGGATCTGGGAGGTTATTTATGCTTCTTTGAGAGAGAAGCGGATGCTGTCTGCTTTGAAGGGGGCAACTGAAAAAGAAAAACTGGGTACAGCTGTGCTTGATAAAGCTTGCCCTATATGTAATCTACCCTTCTTAACAAAGGATATTGCAAAGTAGTAGGTAATTAGCTAGCAAAGATCCTAGAGGGAGCAGGTTATCTGGACCCTGTTCAGTCAGGATCAAGACCTGGTTATGCGACAAAAATGGCACTGTCTTTCCTGATAGATAAACTTCCTTCAGATGCAGATGGGGCGAGGGGACTATGCCGGTCTTGGTTTTATCAGAACTAAGTATAAATGCCATCAAGAATACCATGGTGTCCTTCTTACAAGGAGTTTGAGGCACCATTTTACAGTAGTACTGCTTCCTACCTGAGAGTGTGGTCATTCAGTGACTTGTGGGAGTTGCACTTGAATCCATGAAGTTTTTAGTGTGGACTCCCACAGGGCTCCATGTTGTTTAAAATCTATATGAAACTGGTGGAACAGGTGATTTACTGGCTCAAGCTAAGCTGATAAGTAGCTTCAAATACTTTGGAAGCATCATCTTGAGTGATGTTTTTTTGGAGAAAGAAATTTGACTTCAGGATCAGCATGGATAGTCAAGCACGGGGACGACTGTGTACTAGAGTGCTTAATCAACATAGCATCCATATATCCATGAAGCAAAAAGTCTACAGAGCTGTAGACCGTCCCTCTTATATAAATGTGAGTACTGGACTCTGCACCGAAGATACATCAAAGTGGAGAAATTTCACATGTGCGCTCTCCAATCAACCCTTGGCATTCATTGGTAAGACCTCCAATCTGGAGGTCCTGGATTATGCAGCGTCCACCAGCACCAAGTCCCTAATTATGAGAGGTCATAGGAGATGGGTGAGATATGTCCTCAGCATGGATGACCGCTATATGCCTTGCCAGTTGCTCTACTGGAGCTTGAGAAGAGACTTCAGAGTCAACCATGCAAGCTCTACAAATACACTGCAAATGAAACTCTATGCTACTGTGACACCCAACTATGGGAACTAGAAGTCACAACTAATGACAGAATATGCTAGCAAGCTCTGTGCTATGAAGTCTTAACCAGCTTTGAAAACCAGGCGCCCATCAAAACTGGAAAAAACAACAACTGGGCAGCATCAGAGAATAACACCCATTCTTACTACAACAATGGACTTCCATTGCCCCCACTGTGCTAGACTCTGTACTTCCAGACTGGGACTGCAGAACCACCTCTGTGTCCACAGGTGAGCTCTAAAACATAGCATCTTCTTTGAACCCTAAGGATTGCCAATTATACTTCACAATCCTACAGACGTTCTGAATCAGCATCTATGAGGTTTGGATGGAGCAAGCTAACATCAAATTCTGTGAGGCAGGGTTGATAATGGTCAGTGGACCACTCTGGACAGCATTATCTCCCCCTTAAGGATGTGGTTGTCAATTTGGGGTCTGCATGGATTCACAATTCCTACTTAAATGACTGGTGGAAACTGTGGTCAGGTTTTCACTATTTACAATCCTACATAGAACAGGATGCCTTGTCTTCAATAACTCAGATTTTGATTACTACTTGACTACTGCAATGTGTATTACAATGAGCTGCCTTTGAAGACAATCTGGAAGTTGTACCTGATACAAAATGTGGCAGTAAGATTATTGGCAAGATAGCCCCATCTAGCCAGAATCACACCTATATTAAAGATCCTGCATAGGTAGATGGTAAGCTTCTGGGCCAATTCAAAGTGCTGGCCATTGGCCATAAAGCCCTAAATGGCACATGGTGGGATACATGCAGGCAATATTATACCAGCATTCACTGGTTTAGTCATCAAGAAAGGGTCTGTGAAGTTTACAGTATCCTCCAACTCAGGGAATATTCTCCCCGCAAAAGTATATGCAGTCCCCACCTAATGTAAACAGGTTTAAAGCTATTTTATTTCAGTGCACTTTTGATCCTGGATGGCCAGCTTATCTTTTTATTTCTGCTCTCTGTAGTTATTTTTTGTTATTGATAAGTATTTGAATTTGGCTATTGTTATAGGTTGGGATTTTTTTGTTATGATGTTGTACATCCCCAATTTCTTATGGGATTCGAGCAGATTACATGCACTATTAAATAAATAGCCTTTCATGCAGAACTGATTTATTCTGAGAAGGAAGCAACTGATGTAATATTTGAAGCAAATTACTATAAGGCATAATAGGGGGAATTCTACTCCAAACTGACTATACAAAACAGGTTAATCTGCCTCTAAGCCGTAGATCTAGGAGTAAAATGTCAAGAAGTATGCAATACGAATAGGACATACGTTTTGGCAAAATTATTTACCACTAGGCAATACAAAACACGTTTAAGGGAAGTACACACTTTTTAGCCTCAAGTTAATTTCATGTCTATCACTTAAAATCTTCAGCTTATCTATGAAAATCAAATGGCTCTTTTTAATTGGAGGTGGATTTGACAGTAAATTATACACATGAACATTTCCATTACCTGAGCTCCAAGTGTAAATCTTCGTGATACATTGTTCTCAATTCCAACTCCAGCAATCATAGATGCCATTTCTTATTTATGAAAATATATGATTAACATAAATTTCAAGGTGCCTTTTACTTTAGATCAGAAATGCAAGGAAGATTTTAGTAAATGGTGTCCCTTTGCTAGAGATTTGTGGTGGTCTCTGGCTCAGAAATGATCAGACCAAAATAATAGAAAAAGGCAAGTTTTACAATCAGAAGCACAAATCCCACATATCCCTACAAACAAAAGCGCCTGAGATTTTCAAAACACAGCATTAAAAGAAGCTACAACTTGTTACAGACCTAAAGGAACATGTCAAATTGACTCCAATACACAATGGAACTCTGCAATGTATATAATACAAAGACACAAGAAAGGTTAAGGGCGAGGGAAGGAAAGACAAACACATGCCTATTCGGAGAAACAACAAACACAGAATGTTTTATATTCTTATAAAATCCCCTGTCCAAGAAGGGATAACTCCTCCTCTTAGTAGTCGAGGGCTCATGGTTTATATAGAAACAGTTCCAGTGTAAAATTGAGCTGTGTGCATTTCTCAGTTTTTTTCCTTTTTTGCAGTGATTTCTTTATAAACAAATGAGAGGTAATTATCTATTTTATAAACAATAGTAAAAAAAGTTAAAATCCAGCCCCTCCATTAAAATAAGAATTAAAAAAATTAATCAAACCACTCCAGTTAAAAGTTATGGCTTCAGGAGTTATCTATCAAACACCCAACCTACACATAATGGAGTTTCTAATGCATTATTTGCATCACAATACAATCTCAGGCTGTCTCCCCACCCCCCACCCCAAAAGATGTGACAGCCTAATCAGTCCTACTACGCCCTGATCATTTAATTCAAACAAAATGCATGCAGTTAATCCATTCCCAATCCTTCCCTATCCCATCCCACCCCACCCCACCCCCAAGTGACACAAAGTAGCTTCCAGAATAAGGGAGATCATATTATATTTAACTATCTATATGCACATAAACATACGTACACACACACGTACACACACGCACACACCAGCTTTATTTTGCAGTCATTGTTCCTTGAAAGGACAAATGTTGCCAGGAAGTCTCTGAGTGCATATTTCTCCACAGCCATTTCATTCGATAGAGAAATGTAGTTCTGCCAAAGGCACCTTGAGAAATGGAAGGGCAATGATCCTATACGGTCAATTTTGTTTGTCTTTCTTTAACTAGGAAAGCACCAATTTCAGCAGATACCTAATTCTTTCACAATTCTTTCTGCTTGCTAGGTAATCATTGCTACCCATTATGAGAGAATTATAAATGAAAAAACAAACACGCACAATCAAAGTATTTTCCCTGCTTTAAAAAAAGAGGGGAATAATGGCAGTGAAACCATTTGTATGGTGCCCCTCCCCCCCAATTCTACTATTTAGCAGAGCAGAAACCTACTCCTTCCTAATGAGAAGACAGCTAATTATCAGCTAGTGAGAAATAGGGAATTAGCACCTGCACTTCACAAAAGGACACTCTACATTTTCAACATGCACAGGAGCACAAGCAGACACAATACACACCTACGGGGCAAAGGGATGCATACCTTTGCACATGCACACGCTGTAGTTCTGGCTTAGGATCTATTGAGCTAGAAAAGGGCCACTATCTGGCCCGACAAAGGGCACACAAGGTGCCTGTGTGTACATATCAGTCCTCGAAACCTTCCCCTTGCCACACTTTTTAATCCACAAGTAAGTATCTTCTTCTCCCAAGCCATAAGGCTTTCCCTAATCAGCACATAACTCAAATTTACAGGGATTTCCATAAGAGAAACAAGGTTATATTGTGACTGACATTCTCCTATACAAGCCCCTCAAAACGCTTTCGAGAGGAAATTCAAAAAAGATGCATTTCACTCTTGAATGAGGAAATGAGTGAAGTCTCTAATGTCGATCCTCCTCACCTGGCCACTTGCAGGCCAAGCTGTCCAGTTGATAGCAGCAGGCTGAATACAAAGACGAGGTAGGCCTTCTTCACCACATCAATTCTTGCATGGCAGCTTTTTGTGCACTTTCCTCAAGATGGTGCTTGCAGTCTAAATTTTCACATCTTCCTGGATACTGAGTTGAGAAAGAGTTTTCTTGATGCGTAAAGCTGTTAGCCGTGCTGCTCCATTGGCATACCAGCACTCCCGCATCATTTTCCCCATAATTCGCAAAGCCTGGGAAAATGGGGAGAATGGGATTAAGAGAAATCTCTTTTCAGCAGATCGAATCCACTTTTTAAAAAAAATCTATGAAGAATAGGTTGCTTTTATGCTTATGATGCTGCTATGTGCTTATTTTTTTTATTAGTATGCATTTAAAAATGAAGTGGCATCTTATTTTCTTATTAGGACTTCTTAAAAAATCTAGTCAAAATAAAATTCAGTGTTTGCCAATTGCCTCTTAAAAGAAGCAAAGATTTGTCTTTCACAATCATGAAAGAGACAATTCTTGTCATTGGCTGCATTTCCACAGAACTCAAAGCTGTTTTTAAAAACTACATTTTGTTAAATATTCCATACTAGCATAAACACTATGCTAAAATTTGGGGTGTTTTTTTGCTTTGTATTATATGAAAACCAAGCCAGAGCCAATCCAACTTCTTTTTAACACTTTGAAGCTGAAATCTGCACTTGAGTTTTGTCTTTTGCATGTAAACTATTCATTTCTACCTTTCTACAAACAAATGAAGAAAATTTGAAAAAATGGTTGTGTTTAAATTCTATGTCTGGTTATAATGTGGTCCTGTTTGGTTTGGCTTGGCTTGAAATGTGGGAATCCAATGTGTTATTTAAAGTGCCACAATTATGCAAATCTTAGCTTAGTGCAATGTACTGTATAATCTAGTCCATTTTAACTGATTGGCTAGAACTACAATCAAAGCCAGAATTCTAATATATTTCATAGAAAATTGTGTGGATTAACCTATTGATTGCACAGACCTTATTCAATAAACCAGAATAAAATGCTTCAATACAAAACATTAAAAAGAGAGGATGAATTGGTAACTGGGGTTCTTTATCCAACTGGTACCAAGATTTCATGTCAAGAATTTGCTGAAGCTTTCCTTTCCCCTCTAGCTAATATGACAAATATTATATATTAAGAATTAGGCCTTATGGCATGCTTTTCAGTTTTCAAGATCAACTGTACCTCATAACTCTGCCACCAGTTGGGAATGTTCGGTCGTAGTTTCTGTTCACATACCACTTTTCGCATTTCTTCAATGGATGGGTCAGAGGGCACAAGGTCATAGTATGGGAGCTGATATTCTTCATGAATACCTAAAAGGAAAAAAGCGAATCAAGCTATTATTTCTTATGAAAGTATCTTTTACATAGGCACAGTAGCGTTAATGATATAGGATGAAAAGCCTGCAAAAGGAGCAGGAAGTATCATACAACATGGAACTTAGGAGTGAAGCTGATATCTGATGTGTGCAAGTTGGTTTTCAATAATAATAAATTATGATCATTATATAATAACAACAATATGTGCACAGGAAAAGAGTCTGTAGCCTGCTTCTTTAACAATATTTTTATTACCAAAATAGAAAACTATAGAAAATAAGAAAAAAATGATATATATATAAATATACATTTAAAGTCACAACCCCTGGTATGCCCAAATATGGGAGGAAGTGCACTGCTTCCATTCTCTGTCCATCGGCTTGTCATAAGAGACCATCCAGACAGAAACCCAATATTTTTACTGTTGCCTTTGTTACATTTGTGTTGTATTTGTGTTGATAAATAAATAAAGGGAGACTAGTATAGATCTATTTAGCTGATGAGAGCTAAATAGCTTGAAATAGATCTATACTAGTCTCCCTTTATTTCTCAGCACAAATACAACATGTATATATGTGTGTGTGTGTGTGTGTGTGTGTATGTATGTATGTGTGTGTGTATATATATATATATATATATATATATATATATATATATATATATATATATATATATATATATAATTTTCAGCAAATACTGCATGAAAAATACTCACGATGGTCCTAGAAAAAACAAGAAAATTATTATCTAACAGTGCATTAAAAATATTTTTCTCCTAAGGAATCATAAATAATGGCCAAGTGAAACCTAGAAGTAATATATTAGTCTTTCAGTTTTGGTGGTTGAGGGCTTTCCCAATATACAGAATATACTATCCAATCCATATGAAACTATTTTTCTTCAGATTTCTCACAATGAAATTATTAAGATCAATTTAGATTTCACCACTGCTTTTTCCAAACTATTTCACCACTGCTTTTTCCAAACTACTTTTCAATATTACATATCATGATAACATAACAATGAACAAAATCTCTTTCCCTCCTTTTAAACACAAATTCAAAACATGTTTATGTTCATTTCACCTTCTGTATTTGGGAACCAGTGATTTTCCTGGTTCCATATACTTAACAACTACTACACAGTTGTATCTTACACAAAAATCTTCAATAAGAGATTAATTGCCTATCTTATTATATACACCTCTTAGAATTATTTTGGATGATTGGGATGGCATAAAAGTAAATTTAAATAATACTTTTAATAAGCATAGACTGTTAACTATGATCTCTTTTCTGCTTCCTGCTTATTTCCATTTAATAAACAATATTCTTTTTCAGTTGATGACAAAAATGAATTATAACTGGTCAATAGAAATATAGTAAAAAAAATTATCTTACTTTGGAATACATTCTGCAGTCATGCAGATTAAAGAGGAATGTTTTTTAAATACTTTATGACATACCACCTCTGTTAATTAATATAACAAAGAGAACAAGAAAATAACATTTAATGTTAATCCTGAACTGTAGCTTTGTGGTTTGAACCAATGACTATGATTCGAACGTATTAAAGGAAAGTCCTATTACAAAGCTAAATCAATGGAAACAAAGTTAGATTCTGAGTCAGCAACTTGCTATTTGCTTTGAATTAAAATGCACTGAATTGTAAGATCTGAAGCCAATAGAAAACTCTAACTTTTATGGGAGGAAGAGAGAGAGAGAGAGGGGGAGGGAGGGAGGGAGGGAGGGGGAGGGAGAGAGGGAGGGGGAAGAGAGATTACCTCCTGAGTTGCACCTGCGCGCAATTTCCCAGTAAACCAGGCCAAGGGCATAGATATCCGCACACTTAAATGAATCAAAATGTTTCATGTTTATTGTTTCATCAAGAACCTCAGGGGCCATGTAACTGTAGCAAAAGAACAATCAGATTAATGGCATCCATTTGAGATACATATGCTTCACATATGCCACTTACACAGAAAATCATGATCTATTGTCAACTATTATAAATAAGAACAAAAATTCATTCAACAACTTTGAGGAAAGCCTGTAATATTTTAGAATGTTTTATATTATTTGACTTTCTGTTAACAGCATTTGTAAAACGTTTACCAACAAAATCAAGCTAAAAAGAATGATAATTTTGTCTTGCTAGTTAGGAGCACTTCTTGGCAGGAAAGGTGAAGCAGGAATAGAAATCATTCTACAAAACTTCCTCTCATTTATCAAGTGATTTAGTTATATGCTCTGTAATACAATATTTATGTGAGTGCTTGGATTTAGCTCTACAAAAAGTATGGTTGCCAGAAAAGGTTGTTGAAATACAATCCACAAGATTTTACACTAAGGATATTAAGGGTTATCCCAAATAATTTATTTGGAAATCATTTTGAAAGAAGAACATATTAAACACAATGCAAATTTTAAGTATATAGTTCATGTAGATAAAAGACAATTGCTTAACTAATGTGTGTTCAGCTATCATTAAAGATTATTATTCTACTTCTACAATTCACCATTTAATGAACTGCTCATATTTATAGAAATGTTGATTAAGTTTCTAATGCACATGATTTTGTTAAAGAATATTTTATGCTATAAAGTACCTTATTGGGAAACTCTTTAAATTTCAGAAGTAATTTAACACTGTAATTGATTCACAAATACCCAATTCTAATTATGCTTATGGAAAAAAACTAATTAGAGTTAACAGCTAATGGCTAAGAAAATACAATTCTAAAAATGAAGCAACCAACCGGCTACAGAGAAAGGAAGCTTTCAAAATTACCAGCTGTATCTTTATCTATCCAACCCAGTCAGCTCAGGTGTAATTACTCACCGTTTTGTTCCAACTCTCTGATTAGGGGCAATATCAATTGTATCAGTAACAGAATCATGGCGGACAGCTAGACCAAGGTCTGCAATGGCACAAGTTCCATTCTTCTTCACTAATATATTTTTGGATTTCAAGTCACGATGTGCAATCCCAGGTTTTCCTAACAAAGGATGAGAGAGTGAGTTCTGTTTATACACTCTGGCCAAGAAAAAACGAAAAAGAGTGCCATGTAAAAACCTTGGCTAAGTCATGATAATGTTCATCCGAGATCTAGAAATTGTCATTTATCCTGAAGGGGAAAAAAAACAAGCTCTTTTATCCAACTTCAACAATGTAAGTTGAATGAGTTTTCTATTGCCAACTCATCCTAGATTAAGACAATAGGACAGTTCACATATACTATTTCTATCTTGTTAAATCACCATTTAAAATGTAGGATGAAAAAAGGGAATGATCTATTCTCACTTATATCCTTCCTTAGCACATCAATCCTGATTATCTTAAAGTACAATTCCTCATTACTTTGAATAAGAGATACTATGCTTCAGTTCACTAAACAGAATCACTAGCCCACATATTCCAAATATCTCTTCCTCTTAAATAAACAATAACAGATTTCTAAAATTTCTCAATATTAACATATAGGCTAATTCAAGCCTGCAAAGTTGGTATGATGCCAGTTCCTTTCATTAAACAATATGACCAATTGGGACCCTGGAAGTGTATCTTCTTTGTAGCAAACTGTACCCTTTGGAATGCTTTTTCCCTGAGAGCCAGCTGGCCTCCACTCTGCTGTTGTTTTGAGGAGCCATGAAGACTTGGCTCTTCACCCAGACCTTTAGGAAGTGAGAATGAGATCCCTTGCTTCACTCCTCCTAGTCCAGGAGTGTCACACTGGCAGCCCATGGGCCGAATGTGTCACATGCAGGCCACACACACCCCCAGCTCCAAGAAAAGGAAAAAAATGTCACAATATGTCATGTGATGGCAACTTGACACCGCAAGTTTGACACTATCAATAATATCAAGAGTTTAGTTTTTCTAATTTCCAGTTGTTCATTATCAAATCTACATTAGTACCCCTTACCTTGAGTCCCCACAATTTCCATGTGCAGATGTGCCAAACCACTGGCAGCAGACAGAGCCAATTTAATCATCCCTTCAATAGTTACAGTGTATCGGTTGAGGTAATCAAACAGAGAGCCATGCTCATGGTAATCAGAGACCAACCATAATTGTGTCCAAGTGCCATTATCTGTTGGCAATACAAAAAGGGGAAATATACTGAAACAAGAAAATAACAATGGTCTTTTTTTAGATGTCATTGAACAACAGAGATTGCTCGTTACTGCTTGCTGCTATTTAGCACGGTTCAGAAATATGTTATATTTTAACTGTATGTATCTGTGTAGCTGTTTGTTGTGGGATTTATACTAATGCAAGTTTGTACTATTCCTTTTCCAGTTTAATCCTCACAACAATCAAAATATTGTGGTAGAGATTGAATTTGACAATGATTTCCTCTTCTCACTCTTGCTCCAGAAAATGTTGCTAACAACATTTTCACCAATGGGAAATGAGGTAAGAAACAGGAACATCTGGAGAAGCAATGGCATTCCATGGAAAGCAGAGCTGACATCTACAGTAGAATGAGGAGCTGGTGAATGGATCAGTAAAGATAGAACCTGGGATGGTCCTTAAATTCTCTATACCATCAATCCCAAACGATTCCAGCTCTGAGGACTGCTGGCAGCAGGGGAGAGGGGATGGTTTTGTGCGTGTGCGATGGTTGCACAAATGCATCTTCTCAGCTTGCCTGGCGCTTCTGAGGCCTGGGCCCTAACCCTTGGCTCTGGGACATGTACCAGGGGTTAGTGGCTCCCTACAAGAAGATTATAAGACACTTGCTCTGGTGGGTTTTAGAGTCCTGGGAGCTGTAGGAAAGGCACGGGATTTGAACAATTAATTTACTTTGGATTTACAAAAGAGATGTGTTAAACTTCCAGATTTTGATAAACTATTTAAATATCAAGTTTTTTTTAAAAAAAGGGAAGGAATATGATGTTGCCTTATTTGAGCAAGATGTATGTATGTATGTATGTATGTATGTATGTACGTACGTACGTACGTACGTACGTACGTATATTTAATATGTATTTATAGATAGATAAAATATGGGAACAACAAGAAAAAGTGATAAGGTAGTGTGTTAAAAGGAAAGAAATGTGAAACTGGTTTATTTTATTAATAATATATATGTTATTTTCTCATAACTTAATGGATTTTGCTGATTAGGACTAAATGAAAAGGCTTTAAATTTTGTTTATAAATAAGCAATGAGACAGAAGAATAATTTTTGTTGTAGTAAGGTGATGTTACTGAAAACAATTTCAGTAACATCACATTACTACAACAAAAGTTATTACTTGTTTTGATGAAGGGAATATCTCTTTTTATATTTTTTCCTTTTTCTTTATACTTTCCCCCTTTTTCCTTACTTGTATTCATTTTGTGTATATTTATGTAAATTTTAATAAACATTATAACATATCTCAGATGGTCTGTGTACCCAATTTTTGTGTTTAGGTTTGCAACTGTACAATGCAGCAAACTAATCCAGCCCTATATACTTCTCTCCACAGAATAGTGATTGCAGACTGCTTTTGTGTCTATAAAAGGCACATCGTAAAAGCAGAGAATAATGCTTAGGGGATAGAAATATAAAAGCTGATTCTGGGTTTGCCAGTCTTTGCTCCATTAGAAGGCAGTTAAAAACTAATGTGCAGGAATGTTGTCATTTCATACAGCATTAGATTATTGAAGCTTGAAGAGCTTCAAAATAATGTGCTTTTCTGGATACTTTTATAGATGTTAACTGTGCCTCACAGCATACACTTGGATGTAATTAGATTGCCAAGTTATTTTAATATTGTTCAGTCTTGAATTCATCACACAATGAACATTGTAAATAACTGATAACCAAGCAGATATTCAGAGGTGTTTCAAGATAAACTTAACAAATTTGCATGAACTGCAAAAGATCAGATCAATTTCTCAATTTTGGTTTCTGTTTTTTGACAGAATATGTTTCTAGGCAACATATCTAACCCTAACCCTAACCTTAACCCTCAGCCATTTCTTCCTGTTGTCAATATGTATTCCCTCTTGCTCTTAAATCTGACACTTCAATTTTTTTCTTCAATATTTACATCCCCACTTCTTAAAGGTAAAGGTTCTCCTCGCATATATATATGCTAGATGTTCCCGACTCTAGGGTGCGGTGCTCATCTCAGTTTCAAAGCCGAAGAGCCAGAGCTGTCTGAAGAAGTCTCTGTGGGAGCTGTCTGAAGACGTCTCCGTGGTCATGTGGCTGGCATGACTAAATGCCAAAGGTGCATGGAATGCTGTTATCTTCCCATCAAAGGTGGTTCCTATTTTTCTACCTGCATTTTTTATGTGCTTTCGAACTGCTAGGTTGGTAGAAATTGAGACAAGTAACGGGAGCTCACTCCATTACATGGCACTAGGGATTCAAACCACCAACCTGCCAACCTTTCTGATCCACAAGCTCAGCATCTTAGCCACTGAGGCACCACGTCCCCACTTAAGTAAATGTAAATTTTTATTTCTATCCAAGCTCCTCTCCCCCAAAATTGCCTGTCAAAACTCTGTTACTATTTCTAGATAGTAACCTATTAATTGGGTTTTAATTCAAAGCAGCATATAATAGCTATTGCTATATCATTAATATACAATAACTGAATTTAAAATCACATTTAGTTGTGGTTTTGAACACTGCTGTAAACAGTTCAGAGTGAAGCCCATGAACAAGCAAAGGTAACAATTGTGTTTCTGCCTTTTTTAATTTTAAAACTGTTTTGCCATACTCTGCAGATTGGTAAGAAGTATGGATAGGGAAAACATGGAATAAACCAAGAAGCCACAAGCCTCAAAGCATATTCACAGATCATGCTAAGAGACAAGTCTTAATTTCAAAGTGATCTCTTTTGTAGTACATGCTGAATCACATTTAAAAAAAAAGGAAAATTAGATTTAAGTATGAACCTATCATACATTAATATTAGGCTTCAAAGGCAATTGAAGCATTTGTTTGTTTACTGGAGCATCAAAGCAAAAAATACCTTTGTTGTCTGCAGCAATAAATCCCAGAATGTTCTCATGACGCAACATGACTGTTTGATAGATTTCAGCTTCTCTAAACCATGATCGCTCTTCCCGTGATGAGAAAATTTTCACAGCTACATCACCACCACGCCATCGACCACGCCACACTTCCCCAAAGCGACCTTTGCCAATGATTTCCTGGAGGACAATTGTTCGAGCCACAGTACGTTGGACAAACAGTGGTAAGCCTGAAAGCAGAGAATGAAGGATGAAAATAGACACAAAGCAGAAGACAATGACAAGAACAGTAAGCTCCCCATGATTTTATTATCTTTCAAGTACACATACATCTGATATAATTATACCAGATGTCAATGTGACATTCCCCCCCCATGGGAATATTCACACTACTCAGGTAACCCCGAAGACACACATAAATCTCCAAGTGGCCTCAATGACTCTCTAAAAGGATGCAAATGACCCACAAGGAGTATAAATCCTTCCATTCCCTACCATCCAATCAGAGCTGAAGAAGATTCTTGGATGAGAAACAAAACGTCTTAAGAAAAAGAAGAAAGTCCAGTTGACCTTTGAAAAAGCACCCTTGGGAGTTAAAAAATAATTCTAAGATATTTTTGAAATGAATTGGTATCTATGTATGTTAGTTCGAGTGTCTGTTTTTTTTCAGGCACGCCATACCTTCAAACTTGATGTAAGCCCTACCTCTTTATTCAACTCATACCTTTCCCTTTATATTTATTTTTAGACACTAGATGGTGCTATTGACTAGAGTGCACAGATCAACTGGATTTATAAGTAGTACTAGCACTAAGACTTATATACCGCTTCACAATGCTTTATAGTTATCTCTAAGTGGCTTACAGAGCTTCAGCATATTGCTCCCAACTCATTTTATCCACCTCAGAAGGATGGAAGGCTGAGTCAATCTTGAGCGGGTGAGAACTGAACAGAATTAGCCTGCAATACTGCATTCTAACCACTGCGCCACCACAGCTCTTAAAAAATCAGTTTATCACTGACTGGCTCATAAAAAATCACAGCATTTGGACCTGAAGAATTGGAATTCTTTAGGACTATGTTTGAAGAATTTACAATAAAAGTGACACAATCTATAGAAATTACATTTGAGATGCTGGAAAAATATTTGGACAATAAATTGAATAAAATTACTGGCGAAGTTAAACAAGTGAATGACAAAATGGACTTTCTGGAAATAGAATGGGGCCTAGAGATGCTTAGCTGGATAGAAGACTAGATAATATTACGTTAATTAAACATAGAGAGAAAGATTTTTAATACTTAGAGCTATTCCAGAAAGCCCTGATAAAAGTATAAGAAAGGCAGTAGTAAATACAAAACGAAGATGTTCGTTAAAAAAAATGAGTGTACAAGATCAAGAGAAAAACACTGGTTTTAAAATCAAGATGAATGTCAAACATTTGGGGAATACATTGACTAACATGAATTGCATGCTGTTTCAAAATAACAATGGGAAAGTGTGGAATGACATTAAAAAAAAATTGAGATGTGACAAATACAGCTATTCTTGTTGGGTATAATTTCTGTAATTAAGATGAATTTTTACCCAGGATGCTATTTTTGTTTCAGACAATACTGATATTAATATTTATTAAAATGGTAAAAGATTTTCCCTGCCAGTCGGGCCTGATTCTAGGGGACAGTGCTCATCTCCCATTCATAGCCTAAAAGCCAGCATTATCCAAAGATGCTTCTGTGGTCATGTGGCTGCCATGACTATACGCAGAGGCACACAGAACATCTTACTTCCCACCAAATTGGTATCTTTTATCTACGTGTCTACGTGCTTTTGAATGCAAGGTGGGCAGGAGCCGGGGCGAATATCTCCATCATGAGTACTTAGGTCTCAAATTGTCAGCTTTCTGGTTGACAAGCCCAGGGTCTTAACTGCTTGATCACTGCACACTGCACACACACACCCCGCAATCACTTTATCAGGCATGTCAAATTAAGGGTTTGGGATAGATATAACCAAAGAATGACTCCCCTAAAATTCCTCTATTGTTGTACCTCAAGAAGTCTTTTTCAAAACAGAAATGATAGTTACATGAAACTGGTTGACTTATCTAAATTAAATTCAAGAGAAGAATTGATAGAGGACGTTCATACCCGACAGTACTTATGCTTAGTGATAAAAAAAAGTTTAAATAGGATAAAAATTATGATTTTACAAATGAGAAACCTGACTTTGAACTAGATTAATGATGAATGTGCTGTTGCTAAGATGTATAAACTTAATAAAGGTTTATATGGAAGTTGACTACATTAAAGATTGTATGATTACATGGACAAAACAGTTTGGATACAATGCAATGTTTGATCAGTGGGGGAAAATATGTGGAGTCAAGGATTGAAATTACATTG
Source organism: Thamnophis sirtalis (assembly GCF_051295495.1). Taxonomy (NCBI): domain Eukaryota; kingdom Metazoa; phylum Chordata; class Lepidosauria; order Squamata; family Natricidae; genus Thamnophis; species Thamnophis sirtalis. The sequence continues at coordinate 149,820,842 of NW_028261383.1, read as the reverse complement.
ATTGGATGCTGAAAAGAAAAATAAAATCCAGAATTTTTTTTTTCATGTTTAATGTTGGATGTTTGAGTCTTTTTTCTTTTTGTCCACATGTTGTTGTTACTGTTGGATATTTGTTTCTTCCTGTTTCTTATTTTATTTTCATTGATAAAACATACCGGTAATAAATATATACACGAAATTACTTTAAAGTATAATTTGAAAGAGAATTTATAGAAAATAATGTATCACTGGTATTTAAGACTGGATAAATTATCAAAGGTATATAAATATATGTTGGAAATGCAATCAGTGTGAAGGCACTTTTTATTATTTTTATTAGACTTATAAGAAATCTAAGAAATATTGGGATCAGATTATGTACTTAAATTCAGATAATTCTTAAAATAAATATACAATTGAAATAAGACATTTTCTTTTTAGGTTTGATGGACAAACTGAAAGAAAACATAACTTTGGTTTTTATGTAAGATAACAGCAAAACTGTTGCTTGCACAGAGGTGGCAAGGTTTACAAATTCTTACAACAGAAGAACAGACAGTAAAATTAATGGAATTGAAGGAAATGGCAAAATTGACTTTGATCAAAGAGGAGTTTCTAGCTTTGTTTCTCTTTGGAAACCACTTTAGGATTTTTTACTTGAAACTGAAAGAAATAAAATTATTATTTTGGGATTTGATGATTATAACTGTTTATAATTATGGAAGTACAGTGTATTATGGTGAAATTTAGAGTAAAAGGTTACTATATTTTATATTTGTAGCTATATCAAAGAAAGCCAGAAGCTATTCTCTTCTGTGTTTTTTTATATTTTGACCTCCTCTATTCTTAATTTTTCTTGACTCTACCATTATCTATATTAATGCTTGGTTCTTTTGTATTTTCTCATTTATTGAAACGTAATAGTTTTGTAAAAAGAATAATATTGTTATTAATTACTAATATTTCATCTTGTTTGTTAGCATTCTTATCACTAACTTCAGTAGAATCAGTCCTTATTAGAACACTATATATCTCCTTGATTTCAAATACCGTATTTTTCGGAGTATAAGACACACCAAGATTTTGAAGAGGCAAATTAAAAAAAGTTTTTGCTCTCTGCAGACCCCCTCCAAAAACAGCTCATTTTTCGCAAAAATGAACCCATTTCTTTAAAAAAAAAAAGAAAAAAAAGGCATGAATAGTCTTTAGGAGGCTTGTAGAGTGCTCTGGGGGGGGGATGAGCAAAAAACGGCCCGTTTTTGGTGAAAACAGCCCCCCCTTTCCCTTTCCCCAAAAGGGCATGCATAGCCTTTAGGAGGCTTATAGAGTGCTCCTGGGGGCTGGGTGTGTGTGTAATATTTTTGCTCATTTCTGCCCTCCCCAGGCCCCAGGAGCACTCTGAAAGCCTCCCAAAGGCTTTGCACGGCCATTTTGGAGAAGGGGGCGGGGTTTCAGGAGGCAAAATATGCTGTATTCAGTGTATAAAACGCACCCAGATTTTCAGCCTCTTTTTTTGAGGGAAAAAGGTGAATCTTATACTCTGAAAAATACGGTAGTTACCTGTAGCTCTGTATAACTTATTTAAAGGAAGCATGAACTATATGCTTTGGGGACAAATAATTTATTCCGAAGTGTATTTTTAGTTTTTAATACAGCTGCAGTATGTGGCAAACACTCAGTACAAATAAAACATTGGGTAGCCATTTAGGTGGAAGTTGTTCAAAAAACACTAGGAGCCATGGGTATTCTTAGGTTAACAATACAAATTATTTATATATTGAAGTTTATAATAAAATAAAGCTAAACATCTTTGCATAAAAGACACATTATACCTGAGCCAGAGCCAGAAGTAGACAAATCATAGACTAGATCTTGCAGAGTCTTATCCTTGGACAGACACATCTCACAAGATGGATCCTCCATGTCCAATCGCTGACGATTATGGTAGCCACGTGGATGGTGATGGAAGACAAAAACTACTATAATCATAATGATGAACACAAGAAAGACTGGTCCTGCAATGACAGCTACCAGCTCCACAGGCCCCCAGATTGAAGAAGTTTCATTATCCTTCCAATGTCCTGGAGAGGGAAGACAAGAAAGAAAAGCCTCAAATTCAAAACCAGTATATAGCTAAGGATTAAAAAAAAACCAATAGGTCTACATTTAATAGATTTGAAGGCATACAACTGAAAAGTAAGGGTAAACACTTAAAGGCATTAACAGTGGCTTGGAGTCTCAGGGATGTATGTACTTCAACTATAATTAAATCAGAAACATTTATTTTTACTGATTAAAAATAAAAGCTTGTAAATTACACCAAAATCACAAAAAGTGGAAATAGATATTTCTGTTATTCCCCCGTTGCTGTTGCATCAAAAACAAGAAATTGGGATTCATGTTCATAACATGAAATTTCTGCTTAGCATTACATATAAACAACTGCAAACAACAAAGATCAAATAAGCTGAAATAATGTTTTTAATAGTTTAAAAGTTTCTCCCTATCATTTCCCCATATTGCTAATAAACAGAACATTGTCTCAAAATAAGAAAATTGACATTTCTTCTTTCATGGTCCTATATTCCTGTTGAAAGTTAACACTATTATTTGATCACTGAAACTAATTCTTCTCACTGCTTTTATTTAATATATATGAAGATATACCCTCATATAATAAAAGCAATACCTCCCAAAGATTGAGTACCTCTAGTGGGAACATATTTGTCAGTGGAGACTTTTTGATAATATAGCTTATGGAAAGAGAATTAAGCTTACATCACCTTGAGTGTTCAATTCGGAAGACAAAAGACTCCACTATACTTCCAAAGATTATTTCAATAGTATTAAGCATTGCTTTCAATGTTCCATTTCAGCTTCCCTAACTGATTAAGGAATAATTTTGTGAAATGTTTTATTGAGCATACAGTATATTAGTAATTTTTGTTAAAGATTTCCATATATTCTAAATACAGATTATTTTTCTGAAATCACTCATGCAGTCTAACCTCTAGCTAAAAATAAGTATACTGCACTATAATGTATTGCCAGAAGGGGGAGTCAAACCCTTCTCCAACAATATTTCTTTATGGTACTTGAGACTGATAGTATTGCCATAGAACTTAATATTGTAACCTAGCTAACGAATAGGATTTTTAAAAACCTGCCTGTGATTTTATAATATGTTGGAAAGTGACATTTAATTAGAAGTTCAACTGATTATTTCATATGGCTGTACTTTCACCAATTTTTATTAGTTTTGGTACAAAATGATACCATAAACAGATGCAGTAATATACTTTTCCAAATAGTCCCGTAAACATTAAATACAAGTCCAGCTTTTAAAATGCAATCTTCATTAACATAAATCCAGTTCTAATATCTCAGGTTAATTGGATATTTCCTGAGAATCCAGGGATTATTATTATTATTTTTTTAAAAAAAATTGCAGACAAACTCTTATGGAAAAAAATTAAAATACATTTATGTTGTTGATACTTTTTAAAAAATTCAGCTGCTTTACTGTGCTTTTTATCTAAGACACTGTAAACCATCCAAGTCACTTGGGTGAAATGAGTGGTGTAAAAATTTTAAATAATTATATAAAATAATGAATGCCATTTGGGAGTATCCAGGAAGGGAGCTTTTTCTTTTTCATTGACCTATCAACAGGGGGGGATTCTTCGTTCATACCGGTTCAGGTGAACCGGTAGCTCTGACCATCAGCTGGGAGCGAACAGATTCGCTCCAATGATGAAGTGGGCCTGCTTGCACCTGCACTTAGCTCATCTATATCTTCTTAGCTGAGTCGCACTGCAGAATGGATCACTGCGCCTCAGATGTTTTTTCTGCCCAGCAGTAATGGGGAAGGTACTTTTTCTCAAAAGTGTGCACAAATGTGCAGCGCACATGCAAGATAAGCTTCTATTTTTATTTTTTCTTCTTAATTAATTAAATGTATATGCATTCTTTTAACACTCTTAGTGGTCCAGAGCCATGAATTTGAGTTGGAAAGCTATTTAAATTGAATAAATAGATAAATAATAACTAAATAACTACCAGGATATATTGAGGTTGATATAGCTACAGCATAAAAATAATCAGGATTGCTTTACTTGCCTATAAAGACTCACAGAACATTCTCATAATCACTGTACTTACCACTGGGTACCATAAGATCAATTTTGTTGCAGTAGTCAAAGTAGCAACAATGTGTGTTGCGTACAGCTTCTGAACTAAGGCAGAAAAATGGTTTTCCAGCAGGAATCAACTTTACTTCAGGAATACATGTCCGGGTGTGATGCTTCATTCCATTCACATTTGTTATGGAGACCATACAGGCGCCATCTGTTTCGCATGTGGCATTGGCTTGATTGCAGTCAGAGCACAAACATAATAAAGCTGGAGTAAGGAGAAAAATAATTCTGTGTGACAAACTACTTATGAGAAGGATTAATTGGAATTATATTACCTTTGAAATGAATATATATTATTTCAAGGTTTAACTGAGCCATTAGCAGTTTAAAGTAATACAAATGACATTTGCAAAATATTTTTGAACAAAATTAGGTCAATATTATGTGAACAATGTTTTTATTCCACAGGCTTCCTCTCTGTGAGAAGCCTATAGAACAAAATAATTAATGTCTACTTGGTATAGTTCTGGTGTTTAAATGTCCCCATGGAATAACACAAGCCCATTTCTCTTATGCACAGCTGCTTTCTACAGAATGCAGATTCATATTTCAAGGTTATTCTGTCAATTCAGTTTTGAAGGAAATCTGATATTAGAAGTAGGTACTAAATTTCTTTACACTTGATCTACAAAACAAAATATTTTTGAATAACGCAAAGATATTCCATCTATTGCAATGAAGGACCAACACTATTAAAAATCCTATGTTGGACAAAGGCCAGTAATACATTTATTTCAGCACTGTTTCTGCTCCATCTGACTTTTTAAAGATTGAAAGCATCAAGTCTATAGATGCAGTTCTGTTTGTGGCAAGTGAGCTGAATTTTAATAGGAATAATGAAAATCTACTGTAATGAACATGCAAAATAACTTCCACTGAACTTGTCTTGAAAAGAGAAGGTTCAAACATTGGTGTGAATATCAATGACCAATCAGGATTCAAACTGAACATCTGAAATGAAAGATTCAGCAATTAGTCTCTCACCATCTAGAAAAACGTTATCTAAGGCAACCATCAATTCTCTAGAACAAAAATAAATTTCCTTCTTTTAAAAATGATGAATGCTATATGCAGACAAATTAATATATTTTAATAATTAATTTGCAAATACATGAAATATTTAAGCAAAATAAACAAACACAGCAGTATTTTCTTCCCTCTCTCTATTTTACTGGGGCTAAAGAACAAAGAAAAATGCTGTAGATTCAAGCTTGTTTTGTGAAGTGGCAGAAAGAAACAAAGAGCTATCCAATCCTGAAATAATGGAAATTCCAGCCAGTTTTGCCTCTAGCTTTTTCACAACTATCTGTAACTTATACTATGTTTCATGTGACTTTACTTATGTGACAAAGGCTTCCCTTAGAAAGATAAACAAAGTCAGGTCTATTTGGTATTTGGATGAAAGATCACCAGGAAATCTTAGTCCTGTAGGCTATCATGAAAAGTAAAAAAAAAACATCCTGGAAGAAGGCAATGGCAAGGCATTTCCATACTATTGTGGGAGGGGAGGGGGGAAGCTACATACATAACCAGCAGTCAAGATCAGTTCAAGACAGATTTGACTTGATTTACTATAGATTAATTATGTGAGAAAGAATGGTCATTGCAACTGAAAATTTAGCCTGCCCCAGTGGTGGATTTCTAATTTTTTTACCACCGGTTTGCTTGTGCTCGTGAAGCTTCCGCGCATGGGCAGAGCCTCCCGCCACCGCTACTACCGGTTCACCAAATCTGAGCTGAACCGGGAAAAACCCACCTCCGGCCTGTCCTGAATATACTAGGTATTCTAGAATAAACCCTATTCTATCAATGTACTAATATTGATGTTAGCTTATTTTACAGAGCATGACTAAAGATTTATTTGGTTGGGGCCAAATCTGAATGGTTTACTAAAGCACTACTTAAAATACTTAAAAATTCTTACTTTTCTTCTGTCTTCTCAAACACCAGTATTCTCCTATATTTTAGTTTCTTCCAACTGTACTTATATCTTAACTGACCAAATTATGCTTAGTAACCATTTCAAATTGTACACCACAAAACCACTTTGATCCACAGTTTGAGGTTAACAATCATAATTTGCTTGATTAAATGCCTTAGCAAACGGTGGTTAGATAAAAACAGGTTATGAAATTGATGTATTAAAGAGAAAACAAAATGTATCCTATACCACAGTGATGGCTAACCTTTTTATCATCATGTGCTGAGAGCGTGCACGTGCATGCAACGTCACATGCGCATGTGCCCACACCCATAATGCAATGTGTGTGCAACACCACCCTGCATGTGCGCCTCCCCTCCGCACATGCGCCCCCACCCTATTTTGGGCCCAGAAGGCTTCCCTGCCACCTCCTGGGACCAAAAATGGGGGGTGCCATGTTCCCCCTGCCCTCCCTGCACATGTGTCTCCAGCATGCCCCCTGCCCCCCATGTATGTGCGGCAGAGACCCTAAAATCACCTTGCTGGTGGAAGGCACGGCACATGTGCGGTGGAGCTTAGTTGGGGTGACGGCTCACGTGCTGACTGCTCTGTGTGCCACCTGAGGCATGCGTGCTATAGGTTCGCCATCATGGCTATAGTATGTGGTTTAGAGAAGTGAATACAATATCTGAACAGTATGAGAATAATCTTTAAATATTAAAATACAATCTCTATAAAGTTATTTGTAAGCCCCATTATGTTTAGAAGGATTACTGTTTTCTTAATAAATATGCATGTAAATATAACTCAAAATATTTATGTATGGATATTATTATTTACATGTCTCAGAAAATGGTAGCAGTTGGCTAACCTTTTCTGGGTTTGGTAGCTAAGTAAGTTCAGGCTTGATTAATACTTGGATAGGAAACTATCAGGAAATATCAAGGTTGTCAACTAAAATGGAAAGTTTTTAGAAGAAAAATTCAGCAGATGGCATTGACAAACAATTTCCAGACTGTTATTTATAAAATTACATGAACATATCTATGGAAGGATTAGAAGTTAAGCATAATTCAAGGACATTTTTATTATCTATATCTGTACTCCAATTTAACTTCTTCAGACATTAGTAAGTCATAACAGCTATTACAGAGAGCCAGTTTGGACAGTGGTCAAGGTACCAAGCTAGAAACCTGAAAACCATGAGCTCTAGTTGTGCCTTGGTCATGAAGCTGGATAATCTTGGGTCAGTGATTTTCTCAGCCCTGGGAAACAGGCAATGGCAAATCATTTCCGGAAAAACCTTGCCAAGAAAATTGCAGATACTTATCCAGGAGGCAACAATGACTGGAGGGCACCCCAAATAACAAAGAAAAACTCTACAGGTAGTCCTCAACTTACAACAGTTCATTTAGTGACCAAAGTTACAACACTGCAAAAAGTGACTTATGACCATTTTTCACACTTACAACCGTTGCAGTATCTCCATAGTCACATGATCAACATTGAGATGCTTGCAGTGTCCCAGGGTCATGTGATCCCTTTGTGTGACCTTCTGACGAGCAAAGTCAAGGGGAAAGCCACATTCACTTAATAAACATGATACTAAACTTAACAACTGAAGAGATTCACTTAACAACTGTGGCAAGAAAGGTCGTAAAATGGGACAAAATTCACTTAAGTGTTTCACTTAGCAACAAAAATGCTGGGTTGTAAGTCAAGTGCTAGCTGTACAAGCAAAATATCACCAATTATAACTTAAAGTAGGATATTCCTCTTGTTACAAAATCTCATGTAAAGCGAACTAAATTGCAAAAATTGGTACCATTCTCTCTCCCTCATAATACTATTTGTGAGGGAGGAAGAATTGTTAACAAGTTATAGAGAAGAAGAGGAATTTTACAGGAGAATTATAAGAGGGCTGCTTGATCTTTCTATATCCAGTTCTCCCATCTAAATGATATTGCTACTAGATATTGTGATAACTTCCAGCTTTCCTCAAAAACAGAAAATGAATCCGAATGAAATAACACTACTTAATGGCAGGAGAAGAAAAAATTTGCAGAAAATATTAATATGCACAGGAATAATTAATCCCCCCTCTGCCAATCGTTCCATGTCAGGAAAATCAGACTTGGGAACAAATATTTGTCAACACTGCACATAATTTCAGTTCAAATGTTGTGTGATGTCACTTGCTATGTCACTGGAAAACAACTACATTCTGCTTTTTAATCAAACACAAAGCAGCTATCAAATTTCACCTTTACAGCTTTTGAGCAAAAACCATTCCTCTGTCAAGGTACACGGAAAAGGGGGGTTGGTACTTACCTGATACGCCTCTTCTCATAGTGGGGGGAGGAGTATCCAGAATGGGTTGACCTTATCCTCTCATGATTGGATTGAGTCAGATAAGCTCTTTGGGCAACGCCCCCTGGCACCAGGTATTCCCCAGTTTTATTGACGAAGAGCTCTATCCGACTCGTTGCACCATTCACTCCAGACTCTTAATTCAGTTCTTAGCTTTTATTGTCTTCAACATCAATATTTATATAACATCATAAACAATGAACATAACACTTAGTCGTACAAACATAGTCATGGAGGGACTGGATACTCTTCCCCCCACTATGAGAAGAGGCGTATCAGGTAAGTACCAACACCCTTTCTCCATAGTGAGGGGGGAGGAGTATCCAGAATGGGACATACCAAAGCCTGAGACCCCTGAGGCCCCATGTCCCCCACTCAAGCCTGTTGAGGCATGGGCCCCGCCCTGTGAATCGCCTGCAACACCCTGCAGCCAAACGAGGCTTCTGCCGAGGCAAAGGAGTCCAGCTTATAGTTCCTAACAAAGGGAGAGGGGGAAGCCCACATGGCTGCCCTGCAGATTTCGGCCAGGAATGCCTGCGTGGCCCAGGCCATGGATATGGCTGCGCTCCGCGTGGAGTGAGCTGTGATATGATTTGGTGTCTGTAAGCCCTGCAATGGGTATGCAGTGGCAATGCAGGTTCGCAACCACTTGCCTATAGTGGTGGAAGTTACCTTGTTACCGAGGGACCCTGGTTGGAAGGAGACAAACAGAGCTTTGGATTTCCTGTTTGACCTGGTTTTCCTGAGGTAAATCCTCATACCTCTTTATGTCCAGAGTGTGCCACTTCTTCTCCAACGGGTGAGAAGGGTCTGGACAGAAGTTGGGCAAAATCAGTTCCTGGGCTCGATGAACACACCTTGGGGATGAAGAACGAATCCAGTTGTAACACCACCCTGTCTTGGTGGAAGATGCAGAGATCCTCCCTGGTGGACAGCGCTTGCCATTCGGATATCCGCCTGGCGGAGGTGATGGCCACCAGGAACGCCACCTTCAGAGTCAGGAACTTAAGGGAAACGGAACGCCTGTTAGAGCGTCCAATACCCTGTGTAAGTCCCAGGAAGGGTATCTATGTACCGTGGGCGGTTTGAGATTGGAAGCCCCCTTAAGGAATTGCCTGACCATGGGTGGTGCGTCAAACTCTGGTTTCTGCCACACAGAAGAACTGATAAGATGGCTGAAACCTGTCTCTTAATTGTGTTAGGAGCTAACCCTCTATCCAGGCCCACCTGAGGAAGTCCAGAACCTGTGGCACCGTAGCCTGGATAGGATTGTACCCCTGGGAGTTACACCAAGAGTCAAAGGCCTGCCACGTGGAGCCGTAGATGCGCTCTGTGGAGGGTTTGCGGGCAGCCTGGATAGTCCTTATCACCCTGGGGGAAAAGAGGTCTTTCCTCAGGATGCTCTGCTCAATCGCCAAGCAGTCAACTGGAGCCATTGAGGATCTAGGTGCTCCAGCGACCCCAGGTGAGGGATATCCTCTCCTGGGGGATTCTCCAGGGCCTCTCCACAGACAGAGACTGGAGATCTGCAAACCACGGCCTCCGGGGCCAGTGAGGAGCCAACAGAACCACTTCCGCCCACTCCTGAAGGACCTTCTGTATGATCCTGGGGATCAGGGGCAAGGGAGGAAAGGCATACAGAAGACCCCTGGGCCATGGACTTCGCAGAGCGTCTGTCCCTTCCAACCCCCGTGTCTGGTACCTGGAGAAGAACCTCGGGAGCTGGGTGTTGAGGGGTGTGGCAAACAGATCGACCTCCGGGCACCCGAAGCGCTTGGCCACCTCCTTGAAGATCGCCGGCTGCAGCCTCCACTCTGAGTTGTCCACCTCAGCCCGGCTGAGCCAGTCGGCCCTGGTGTTGTCCACCCCCGCTGTGTGTTCTGCCCTCAAAGACCGGAGGTTCCTTTCGGCCCACTGTCCCACACGTTTGGCCTCCTTCATGAGGACCCTTCATCTGTTCCCCTCCTGCCTGTTTATGTGGGCCTTGGTGGCGATATTGTCTGTGAGGACTAATATGTGCTGGCCCCTGACCGAGTTCTGGAAATGTAACAGGGCCAGGCGGACTGCCCTGAGCTCCAACCAGTTTATGTTGTGAGTCCCTTCTGCCTGAGTCCACTGTCCTTGCATCATCTGAGCCAGCAGATGGGCACCCCACCCGCTCACACTGGCATCCGTTGTTACCGATCTAGTGTCCAGAAAGTTTTGCCCTTCGTGATTGCTGGGGACCTCCACCAAGTCAGGGAGCGGGAGACCTCTACCGGGAGAAGTACCTTGGTCTATGAACAGCTCGTGTGCCTTCGCTGGAATGGCAAGAGGAACCATTGGAGATCTCTGGTGTGGAGGCGAGCCCACGGGACGATGCCAATGGCGGAGACCATGGTGCCAGCAGTTTAGAGAGTGGCTAAGGACACCTTGCGCTTCCTGGCTATTGAGGAGGCTAGCTGTCTAAGCTCTATCTGTCTGTCAGGCGATAAAAAACCATGCCTGTCTGGGTGTCTATTCTGGCTCCTAGGTGAATCAGACTAGTAGAGGGGTGGAGGTAACTCTTGGCTAGGTTTAGGTTTCAGGACTGTCATGGTGACGTCTAGATCTGTAGGGCACCCCAAAGGAAGATGCAAAAGCAGGTCATCCAGGTAACATTGGATGCGCACCGGAACCTGTCTCATGTAAGCTGCCAGCACTGCCATTATCTTGGTGAATACCCTCGGGGCCGAAGAAAGCCTGAAGGGGAGGGCCCGGTACTGATAGTGGTGGAATGCTGCTGCCATGCATTGCTGAAATGCCTGCATCATTATCTCCTGAAAGTTGGGGGCCCCTGTGGGAGGTGTCTGGCTGGGGCCTATGCCTCCCTGAGCAGGGGGAATGCCCAAGAGGGGAAGTCCAGTAGGCAAGGCTGCCCCCACAGCAGGAGTGGTAGGGGATTGCCACCCCTGAGTAGTGCCCCAAAGTCCTGAGTTGTCTATAGGGATCCTTGCTGGCAGGGCTGGATTCTCCACTGTGCTTCCACTGGGTAAGGGAGTGCCTGGAGTGTTTCCCCCTTTGCCTGGGTTGGCCTGATGGCTGGCAGCCTTCTTGCAGAGCCTCTCTAAAGTCTTATGCCTCCTCCTCTCGTACTTAGAGGGCTTGGAAAGCTTGTGACCCCCCCCCCATCCTCTGGATCTGCTCTGGGGGAGAGGTGCTTGCATTTACATTTAGCCTTTCCTCCCCCCCCCCCCTCGGGCAGTCTCTGGGGAAGCCACTGACCTGGATGCTTGCTCTTCTGCCCATCTGGTGGGGCTGCAGTCCATGCTTGCAGCTGCCTGGGTTTCTTCTTCCTGGTAGCTGCTGGGCGCCGCCATCTTGGACCACGTGGGTCCTCCTGGCTTCAAAATGGTGCCGCACGGCTGGCAAAAGGGGCGAGAAATTCAAAGGTACTTGCAGAGTGGCTTGTGATGCAGGGAGCTGCCACGCGCCCTCTCAGCTGGATTCTTTTCCTCCTGCCTCTTCTCTGATGCCGCTGTGGCCAGGAAAGGCTTCTTCGGCTTCCTCACAATCCTCTAGCCACGTGGAGGCAACGCGGGCACTCCGGGGCATTTGGGAAGCCCCGGTTCGTCGCTCAACCCCTGAGTGGAACGACGGAGCGCTCCAGCGACTTACAACCCTCCGCAGCTAGGGCTTGCCTCCAGGAGGGCTTGTGCCCTCTCCTCCTGCTGCCCGGCCAAGGTCTTCACTTAGTGTCTTCTGATTTACTCAGTGGCCAGGGCAGCGTGCCGCCCCAGGGGGGCTGGTGGCAGTCCCAATCCTGTAGGAGGAGGCTGTGCACAGTGCAGGGAAGCAAGATTTGACAGGTCTAAATGAATTCTCTTTAAATCCTAGTAAATTGCTGGAGATCCAGAATGTGCAACCTCTCACAATCGGATGAGTCATAAGAAACTGGGGAATACCTGGTGCCAGGGGGCGTTGCCCAAAGAGCTTATCTGACTCAATCCAATCATGAGAAGATAAGGTCAACCCATTCTGGATACTCAACCCCCCTCACTATGGAGAAATCAATCAAGCTAAATCTAAGCAGTAAGGATAAATTTAGTAATGTCAAGGAAAAAGGTGTGTGAACCTAAGAAACATAACATACTTTCTACAATAGTCAGCAGATTCTGTTTCCCAGAAGGAATAAAGAGCATGCACGTACCTGTTGGACAGCTTAATGCAAAAAATTAGATTTATCTAAACAAAGGGGGGAAATGGTTTCCCATTCCTAACAAGAGAATGCTATAAATCAAGAAGATCATAGGATTACATCATATCTCTTCACAATTCATCCTCAATAGTGTTTATTATGGTCTTCTATATACTTTCATGAATTGTAAACACACTATGTGAAAATCTGCAGCTATGAAGTACCAGTTCATTATGGACACTGGTGTGCCTTTTACAATTTGCCTTTATATATACTGAAACAGACACATTCTTATTACTTCAAAACAATAATAAAAAAGAGTCATCACATGATTTGAAGCAATAAACTTGTTTGCCAAGTTAAGTGTTTTTTGGAAAGACAGTTGAAAGGAAATATTCTAGATACTACAAGAAGCAGTGACACGAAGAAACATACTTCTCAATATTACCACTATAGCAAAAGCTTTAGTGTAGCACCAGAGAGCCTTGATAAATCATGGGAACTTTGCAGAAAATTAGTCATCAACACAAGTAATTATTGGCTACGATTAGAATAATCTCATCTTTACACCCCCAACTTCGTTTCCCCCTCATATATCTTTAATATGCTGCAGGAAAGTGACTGCATTATCTGATAGCAAATATATCATTCATTAAATGTGGATTTTTGTGTATATAAGACGATCTACAAACTAAAGGAAAAAGTTAAACATGGCATCCTATAATAGCTTACAAAAATAAACATAAATTAATTCATCAACCTTGCAGTCTGCTACAGGGAGATATCCTTTCTATTTGGGGACTGGGGAAAAAGAAACTGAACAAATAAAATTTAGTGTTCCAAGATGGAGAGATGGTATGTGTTCCAACCACAATAAAGGAGAAATGTTATTTTATTGTGAAAAAGAATCAGACACTCCATTTAAGGTTTGGGCTCTAATGAGTTGTTAAGCTAATGTATTTCTGACAATAAGTCTGTCAAACGTTTATCGAAAATACAAAGAAAATGGATAAAACACAGTAGGCACTTCCCCCAAATTTTTGTTAAGATAAGGAGTATGTTTTTGAGCAGTTTTCCTCTTGTTTGGCCATAAAGTATGCTGACTCTCTATTAACTAAGAAATTAATCTTAGAGTAAGTTTAAGTGGACCATGAAAATCCAGGCTTTATTTCTTCAACCCTTGTTGGAGGAATTCCCTTGTGTGGATGGAATAGCAATAGCAATAGCAGTAGACTTATATACCGCTTCATAGGGCTTTCAGCCCTCTCTAAGAGGTTTACAGAGAGTCAGCATATTGCCCCCAACAATCTGGGTCCTCATTTTACCCACCTCGGAAGGATGGAAGGCTGAGTCAACCCTGAGCCGGTGAGATTTGAACCGCTGAACTGCTGATCTAGCAGTAGCCTGCAGTGCTGCATTTAACCACTGCGCCACCTTGGCTCTAGAGCCAAGAAGAGAGGAACTTCTATGCTGGGCTGGAGAAAACAAAGTGGGGATCCCAAAGACCCAAGTTCTGCTCCTACACCTCACAAGTGTTCTCTTATGCACAGGGAGGGAAGAACAACTCCTGTGCTAGGCTGGAGAAATAAAGCTCAAGTCTCTACAATCCTTGCAAAGATCACAAAAATCTGAGCCTCCTTTCTCCAGCCCAGCCCAGGAGTTCCTTTCCCCTCTGCCCTGCTGAAATTCTCTTTCATACACAGAGGGGAACTTCTATACACAGAGTGGAACTGTCTGGAAGTCAGCTCTTTTCCTCCATCCACTTAATGACTGCAACTGGGAGACCAGAGTTGTGGTTATTGTGTGAAACCATCATGTAGGCATGTCACTGAATGACTGCTTTGATCCACAACCAAGTTGCCGGTTCAAACTAGTAGTAAATGACCATTGACTTACCTGAAGGGTCATTTTCTGGGTGCTACGAAGGAGAGCCCAAGCGTGGGTTAAATACATCCAATCTGCCCAGGACTGAATTGAAACTTTAAGCCACACCCCTGGTGCTGACCATCCTGAGTTTTTTTCCAATGAAGGCGTGGAACTGTTGCTCGCTGAGAAGACCAATAACAAATCCAATTCCAAACAAGGTATAACTATATCCAAAAGGACAGTTCATAAAGTCTGCACTGAACAGTGGAGGCAGACCCCAGGGTGGGGTTGGACTCTCCTTCGCAACACCCAGAAAACGACCCTTCAGGTAAGTCAATGGTAGATGAGGAAACTTTGCGGCCTTGAGATGCAGGTTGAAATGAAACAAAAAGTGATTCAGAATGCTGAACACAGCTGTGCACTTGATGTACTTGTGGAGAGTTCTACAGACATCAAGCATGTGCCATCTTTTCTCCTTAGGGTGTTTGGGATGCGGCCAAAAATCCGGGAGAATGACCTCCTGGGCCCGGTGGAACCAGGACTTGATCTTAGGAATCAATGACGGGTCCAGTCGGAGGGCCACCCTGTCTGGTTGTATCATGCACAAGTCCTCGCGAACCTCTGCCAACTCTGAAGTACGCCGTGCAGAAGTGACGGCAATCAAAAAGGCGGTTTTAAACGTCAAATGCTTAAGGCTGGCAGTATGAAGCGGTTCGAATGGTGGCCCAATCAGGGCCTGTAAGACTACATTGAGGTCCCATGATGGGTATCTGTGGACCCCTGGGGGCCTCAGGTTGGTTGCCCCCCTCAGGAAACTACGGATAGTGGGATCACATCCAAGGGATGAGTGCTCATCTGGGGCAAGTATTGTGGATAATGCAGCCATCTGATGCCTGAGTGTGTTAGGCGCCAGACCCTTGTCTAGTCCATCTTGCAAATAGTCCAATATTTGTGGAACAGTAGCCGAGGTCGCCGTCACACCATGAGATGTACACCAGGTGTCGAATGATCTCCAGGTGGCATCGTAGATCCTGATCGTGGAGGGCCATCTGGATGCTTGAATGATGTGAATGACCTTGGTGGAAAGACTGCCCCTGCTCAGGAGGTCCCTCTCAAGTGCCAGATGGCTAGTTGCAGCCACTGGGGCTCCGGATGTTGAAGCGCTCCCTGGCTGAGAGAGACCTCGTGGTGGGGAATCCGCCAAGGAGGATTGACGGAGAGACTCACCAGGTCGGCGAACCAAGTTTTTCTGGGCCAGAACGGGGTTACGAGCAGGACCTCTGCTCCCTCTGACAGGATCTTCCGGATGACTCTGGGAAGAGGAGGCAATGGCGGAAATGTACACAGCAGACCCGACGACCATGGGCAGTGAAGGGCAAAGGCGGTGGAACAGGTCCGGATGTAGTCGCCACTCCGAGTGGTCAACCGTGGCTCTGCTCAACCAATCCTCCTGGATGTTGTTGATTCCGGATATGTGCTCCGCCTGTATTGAGTGTAGGTGCTGCTCTGCCCACCTTCCCAGGGACTCGGCCTCTGCCATCAGGGACTTGGAACGCGTGCCCCCCTGGCGGTTTATGTGCGCCTTTGTTGTCACATTGTCTGTAAGTACCATCACGTGCATATCTTGGATGTTGTCAAGGAAGTGAACAAGAGCTAACCTCACTGCTCTCAACTCCAGCCAATTGATGCTGTGCGTTGCCTCGGCTGGAGACCACCTGTCCTGCACAATCTGGTTGTGGAGATGGGCTCCCCAGCCATAAAGACTGGCATCTGTTGTGATGGTGAGACGGTCCAGCTCTTTGAAAGGATTGCCTTTCGCTAGGGTGGGAGACTGAGTGAATGACGTACCTTCGGGGAGACACGCACCAATGCCGTGGAGCTGCTTTTGTTGGCCCTCTGGTAAAGTAGAAGAAACCACTGTAGAGGCCGAGAATGAAGGCTCGCCCAAGGCACGATGGACAGGCAGGACATCATTTTCCCTAAGAGCTGGGGCAACTGCACGACCTTGGCGTAAGAGGATTGCTGCACCTGCAGGACCCGTTCCTTGAGACTCGCCACTCTTTCTGGTGACAGGAATACCTGACAGTCCACAGTGTCGATGATGGCGCCTAGATGCTGTAGTCTGGTTGTCGGTTGTAGTTGAAATTTTTCTAAGTTGATGAAGAAGCCCTGGTCTTGCAGAATCCTCATCGTGTAATGCAGGTCTTGCTGGTGCGACAATGACTGGATGAGGATGTCGTCCAGGTAGCAATGAAGTCGCACTGGATGGGATCTAAGAAAGGCCGCCACCGCTGCGAGAATCTTTGTGAATGTTCTGGGGGCCGATGACAGGCTGAACGGCAAGGCCCTGTACTGGTAGTGGTGGCCTGCATAAAAGAATCTCAGGAACCTGCGGTGAGCTTTGAAATTGGGGAGGTGGAGGTATAGGCCTCTTTGAGATCTATGGAGGTTAGCATGTACCCATGCCTGATGCAGCCCAGGATTGACTGAAGGGACTGCATCTTGAACCTCCTGTAAGCTATATGATGGTTTAGCTTCTTTAGGTCGAGAATTCCCCTCCACCCCCCAGAATTTTTGGGGACTAGGAATAGAAGGGAATAGAAGCCTGTCCCTTCCTGACCTGACGGAACCGGTTCTATGGCCCTGATGTCCCTGAGATAAAGGATCTCCTGTTCCATGAGAGCCCTCTTTTAAAAAAATTTTTTTTATTAGTTTTATTACAGAAAAAAACACAAAAAGAAAAGAATCATCTTTCATTACATCTTGTAGAAAGCGTATCCATTGGTCATAAGTACATTTCGTGCGTTCTTTCCACAATCACATATATTCCATTCAGTTTAAATTGTATATGTTAAAAATTTATATATTTTACTATCACCATACCACCATTTTCATTTAGTTAAGATTTCAAAAACACAGCGACCTGCCGGCATTTCCCCCCCCCTTCCCCAAGTCTCAGTCAATCTGCCATATCTTTATATCTTTATAACATATTCTAAGAAAAAGAAAAAGTCAATTAGTAGGACATCTAACATTTCCTCTCTCTAACATATCTTTATTGTTATTATAGTTAACTAGGGATTATTTGCATTTTTCTCTCCTCTTCTCTCCACAGACGCAAAAAAGCAACAATCTCTAAACAACAATCTATTAATATGTGTTAACAAAATGACTATTTAAAATCTAAGACAATCTAAAGAGAAAAAGAAAAATGTTGACATTTCTAGTTGATAATCACCAAAGTATACGTTAACATTCCCTTTTATTTTTGTAGTTAAAAAACAAACAATTGTTTGCCATTTCTAATGGCAAATTAAAATTTCTAGTTGATAATCTCCAAGCTATGCACTAACATTCCCTTTTATTATTGTAATTTAGGAACAGGCACGATCTCTTGTACTGGCACCGGCTCCTCAAAGAGCCCTTCGGAAAGGTCCATAAGGTGAGGAGCTGTCTGAGCTGGGGGGTGGTGGACCCAAATGGGTCGAGGCCTTAACCTTGTTTAAAATAGTCTTGAAATTGACAAGCTTAAACAAACCAGTAAAGGCAGGTTTGTTGGAGGCCGCTCCTTCGTCCCCCGAGAACTCAGGTTCCGGTCTGGGGAGGATGTCCTCCTCCCAGTCGGAATCCTCACTGGCCAGGGAAGAATGGGGAGACTGAGGTGGATGGGCCACGGACGCCTCTTGAGAGGGATTCTGGGTCGGCAGAGGCCTGGACTTGCATGGGCGTTTGGCCCGCTACAGTATGCCTGCCTCTATGCCCTGGGAAATGGCCCTGGTTATGACATCTTGCATCTCTGCTGAGAGGTTGTGACCCTGATCCTCCACAGGCCTAACCCCGGAAGGAGGTTGTGCTACCAGCTGCTGGGGCACCAGAGGATCCACAGGAGCTGGCTCTTCCTCAAAGTCTGAAGGGCAAGCGAAGAGGTCTGCCTGGTCTGCCATTGAGGGTCCAAGGGAACCTGCCATGGCAAGGGAAGCAGTGGGAGAAAACTCCTGCCTATCATCCTCATTCTCATAAATGGGATGTTCCTGACTGGGCTGGGCTTCCAGAGAGGGTTCCCTAGGAGACACCGGCTTGGAGCCTGGGCCTGCTGTTGGGCCTTGGAAAACTGCTTCTCTAAGGCAGTGTTTTTCAACCACTGTGCCGCGGCACACTAGTGTGCCGTGACATAGTGTAAGGTGTGCCATGGGAAAAACACTTTATATATAGTCAATATAGGCACAGAGTTAAAAAATTTTAACATTTTCTAATGGTGGTGTGCCTCGTGATTTTTTTCATGAAAAAAGTGTGCCTTTGCACAAAAAAGGTTGAAAAACACTGCTCTAAGGCCTTCTGGCGACGGAGGATGGTCAGCATTAGAGGTGTGGTTTAAAGTTCCAATTTAGTTCTGGGCAGATTGGATGTATTTAAACCACTCTTCGATTCTCCAGAGCAGCGCCCAGGAAAATTGACAACTACCTACATATCAATGCCAGCTGCTTTCCGATGGTACTATTCTGATGGTTCACCTATGTTGAACTATTTCTACTTAGTCCCAATCAATTCTTTTGGGGGGAATGTTGTGAAGATGGCGGTAGAGTGCCAGATTTAGAGGATCCTGAGTGAATTAGATTATTTAATATCTTCCTGTGTGGTTGCAGATCTAGGCAAGGGAGGGAAACTGGCCACTCTTGTGAGGTTCCAGAGTGTAATCTGACCAGAGCAAATGTGAGTCTTTGGTCCTACCAGGCTTTCTGTGGCATTTATATACCACTGATCATACTATTCTTGAGTGCTTATTCCAATCTACTAAGGATTGGATGTTAGAGGCAATGTATTATATTATGGTTTTGTTCTTTCCTAAGCAGGAGGGTGTTGTAAGCCATTCCTGTGTGGAGTACCTCAAAGCTTGGTCCTTCTTCTTATCCTATTGGACATCTATAAGAAAGTGTTGGGAGTTATCATCTCTTAATTTGGAGTAAAGCATCATCAATGTGCTGATGATATCCTGTTAAATATCTCCAAAGACGAGATGTAGTGGAGGTTCCAAATGGGCATTTGGAGGAGTGAGGGAATGGATGGGATAAAAGAAGTTCAAACTGAATTTCAGAAACATAAACAGGCTGTTTATCCTCAAAATATATTAGATGATGATTTAATCTGGGTGATACCTATACAGTAGGCACCAGATGATAAGCATCAGCTATCACATGATTTATATGCTCTATTTGGCTTTCAGTCTGTCCTTCCTTTTGCAACACATATAATCCTGCTTAATTTGTTGAGGATTTCCCCCCTCATATGAAGGTGGAGAGTTATATAGTAGGTTCAGAAACAAGCTTATGGAACATTTAGTCCCACAAATTCAGTCTAATCTCTATTTTTATCTTTGGGACAGCAGTTAAGCCAGTGGTTTGGTTGCATCTTTGGTACAAAAAGGATGATTTATTGGAACTGATTGCTTTGTTGTTTTAGTTTAAGTGAGCTTTTATTAGTTATGTTGTATTCCTTTTATTATTATCTTGTATTTTAGGAATTGTATTTGTGAGCTGCTAAGAATCCCTGATTATTGTGGCATATAATATTTGGTAAAATAAATGAACAGTAATACAGTATTGCAATAAGATTTAGAAGTAATTTTCATTGTAAAAGTGAGATGCAACAACTTTAAACTCATATTGCTTTGCACCAGAACAATTTTTAAGGTGTGAGAAATATGTTAAATATACAGGAGGCTAATTCAAGAATGTAAAGCACAGCTATAAAGATTTTCTTTCCCCAGCATTTTGAATTCATTGTATTTTACTAGGTTAAAGTAATGAAAATGGTGCACTCTACATTATTAACACAGATAGATCACAGTTCATTTTTTTTATGGATGGGCTATGTGAACATTCTAGTTCAAAAACATATAATTCTTTATCTTATATCTTCCCAATCGAACCATTTTTATAATAAAATGGTATTTAATTGTGTCCAATTCTTGGAGACTGCCTGCAGTCTTTGCAGTTTCTTGCCAAGTTTTTTCGGAAGTGATTTGCCACTGCTTCCTTCATAGGCTGAGAAAGTGATTGGCCAAGGTCACCCAGTTGGATTTCTGCCTAACTTATGGTCTTCTGGTTTCTAGCCTGATGCCTTAACTACTATTCCAAACTGACTCTCTGGCCAAATTTTGCTATTGGCAAATGACACAATCTAACTAAACCATAGTGAATCTCAAAAGCCAAACAATGCTGGCTATACTTGGATCAGACATCTTGTAAAGTTGTTTGGTAATTTGAAAAACATATTGACTGGAAGAAAATAATGGCAAATCACTTACAAAACACCTGCAAGAACTGCATTGACGCAATCATTAAGAATAAAACTAGTCTTTAAAGTATCTTTTAGTAGATTATGGTTAATTCTGCAAATTTCATTACAAAAACATTATCAGCTCCAACACTAGTTGGTTGGCTTAACATATTTTAGAAATGTTTTAGAAAAGAGATTAAGAATTGCCTAACATTTTGTTTTACATTATATATAAAATATGAATGTGTGAAAAAATATTCACATTTGAAAATAAATCAAGAAATAAGGTAGACTAATATGAAACAATAGAAAGCCTGAGAGACACAAAAAATGTGGTTTCTGGAAATCCATGAAGGATCAAAAGCATTAGAAATTACTGATTGTAACAGTATTACAGATTCAGACTAAAGAAGAAGGGTTTCTTCCACAGAAGAGGAATAAAACCCAAGCTGTTCCTTTTAACTAGATTTGGTAAAGTTAAATGTTTTCTGATGGCTCCATCTTTAATGACCAAGAAAACTATCCCAGTCTAGATTTCATACTGAAAATAAGATGGGGCACAAATGCAACTTAAAGTACCACTAATAATTAACCATTGTCTAGTAGCCAATGACTGACACTTAACAGTTCTGAAAAAAATAGTTTATAATTTGGAGAAAAAAAAACACATATCACCACAGTCCACATATTAGGGGTAGGTCATGTATAATTAACCACTGCATCCACACTTGGCAATTGATTCATATTTATGACGGTTGTAGTGTCTCAGGGTCATGTGATCCCCTTTTGAGACCTTCTGATAAGCAAAGTCAATGGGAAGACCAGATTCACTTAACAAACATGATACTAACTTAATAACTGCAGATTCACTTAACAACAATGGCAAGGAAGGTCATAAAATGGGACAAAATTCACTTAACCAATGTTTCACTTAGCAACAAAAATGTTGGGCTCAATAGTGATTGTTAGTCAAGGACTACCTGTAGACTTTCTAGAGCAGTCTTCCCATAACCTGATGATCCCCAAGCACCATGAACGCTACTTCCAACAATTAACATGCATAGAATGGAAAGTTTGCTTTGTATTCCAAAACCATTTTTGAAGTATATTTGCCTACCCCAATGTATCTGGATTTTAACGGAAAGCAAGATGTTAAGCCTGCACAGAAGATAAGTGCACGAATTAAAAAATTAAATAAAATCCATATAATTAAATCTTAATCAATATTGGGAAAATGTTAGGATATATGATATAATTGAATATTATGGATGTTTAGTTAAAATAGAATATGAGGATTTGATGAAAATAGAGGATTTTACAAATAAGTAAATGAACTGCCAGCATGTGTTATGGACTAATTCCTTAGCATAACTAAGGATGAAGGATGTTTAAATAATTATAATAATTAAAACCGGAGGTATAATGATGTTGATATGGCAAATATTCGAGCTAAGATACTTGAATTAATAGGAGTCAATCGAAGAGAAGCACCAAAACATGTTGTAACCAGTTGATATACTTCTTATTTTTTCATGATACCTGTGTTTTGTTTTGTTTTTCTGATTGTTGTCTTTGTTTTTTTCTGTATTATCTGTAATTGATTGATATATTAAGAAAGATGTTGTACCAGCTTTAAAAAAAAAAAAAAAGAAGATAAGTGCACGAATTGGGCTTCTCCACTGGTAAGAAGCACTGGTAAGGATAATGAAAGCACCATCTGTCATCCAGGAAGAATGATCAATGAAGAAGCGGTTGCTCAAAACAAATTTTTTTTCATCTCCTTCCTTCTGCTCTATTCCTATTCGAATCTGAAGCTGCAAACAGATACCATCTTATTTTTTAATTTCTATACAACAATCTTAGGAATGTAAGAAATACTAAATAATAAATATCCCAAACTGGCAATGTAATGCGAATCCTTCCTTTGTCTACAACATCTTGTACTGGCAGTACAAGAAGCAATCAGCTAAATCAGTTTCAATCCTTCCAGTGAAGAAGCGATGACCAGCAAATATCAGTTAAAAAAGCATTGGGACAATTCTGGCATTTCAAGTTCTAGGTAGTGACTGAGAATGAATCTTTTTGCATCATTAAAATCAAACTAGCAGACTCCCAATTATTACAGCTTAGGGAATGTTCATAAAACAACAGGCATGTATGAGGCAAGTATATATATATATTTAACAAAATGATTCAGACTGCAGCTGAGGTTGTCTGAGCAAGTCCAACATTTATAAAAAAAACAACCCTATACAAATGCAAAAATAAAATAAAAATACTTTTTTTTCTAGCAGTTAAATAAAGGGCAGAGGTAGAAGTCCTCAGTATATAATTTAATGTAATTAAATAAAAGAATTTTTTTCTGGTTGGATACCATAAGGAGAGATTAAGATCTTTATCTACACCTCTGATAAGATGCACTGGAAAAAAGGTGCAAGACAAGCTTGTTGTGAATTGTATTTATATCTGTTTAGCATGCTTATGTCTGACATTCTGCTGCAAGTCAGACCCAACCCCTGAAGAAGCTGTTTAAACAAGCTTAACATTAAGCTTCAGAGCCTCAGAATGAAAGCTTTGTTCTTGAACAAGAGATCTACAAGGTATGCATTTTTGCTGAAATGAACTGTACTTTAATCACAGACAGAACACAAACTTGTTATGACACAAATTTGAGTGGGGAAATAAAGGCCATTCTCACCCTTCTTCTCTTTATTTTTTTTCAATAAACAAAACAAGTGCTTTTTATTGATACATTTAAAACCATCTATCCAGTAAAAAAAAAAGTGTCTCAGTTGCATTAATTTTAAAATACCATATGGCATTTTAAATACGGTAAAGTTAAGTAAAAAATATTCAGCAAGAGTACTGTTCTGGCGGCTTGTGCTCCGAGAAACTGCCGCGTGCCTCTGCAGCTGGTTTTTACTTTTTTACTACTTCTGCCTCCGCTAGAGGCTTTGCTCTGCCCATGGACCCCCTCAAGTGAAGTGGGCCACGTGAATAATGGTGTGGGCGTTTGGGAAGCCATGGTTCGCTGCTCAACCCAGCTGGGAGCAACGGAGCGCTCGGCGCCCAGCAGAGTTCCCACGGTGAGGCTCATCTTCTGGGCGGGGATCTAGTGCTGCCCTCGCTTGCTGGTGGCCAGATTCGCGCTTCGCAGTGCTTGAGGAAGCCGCAGCTTGCCACTCGACCCTGTGTGGAGCGGCGGAGCGCTCTAGCGCCACTGTAGCCTCTGCGGCAGGGCTTGCCTTTGGAAGGCTTGTGCCCTTTGTTTCTTGCTTGCCCGGAGGATTTCCTTTTCTGAGTGATACTTGTCTCACCCAGATGCCTGGGCAGCGTGCTGCCCCCAAGGGGGCTTTTGGCAGGCTTTCTTGCACCTTGGGGAACTGTCCAGCTCGCTTGCGGCTGCTGCTGTAGGGAGATGAATTAATCCTATTTCTTTCTTTAAAATTATTTCCAAATTATCAGAGATCCAGGATGGCAAACCGTCCAGTTGAGGGACTGAGTTGATAACTGGCGGTGCCTAGTGGACCAGGGGCATATAACAAGAGCTTATCTGACTCAGTCTAATCAACGAGAAGAAAAGGTTAACCCATCCTGGATACTCCTCCCCTCATTATGGAGAAAGATATCTTTCACAATGCCAAACATATTGCTGCCTAATAAGCCTTTTTCAGGAGTGGAATTTAGTTGTGACAGAATATTCTTTTTCTGGTTGCCAAATATTAAGCTTCAGATGGCAAGAGGACCTTAAAAACCTTCTTATTCTTCCACGTCCAAGATTTAGTAATGCTACTATGACTGGGAACTATAACAAATATAAATAAATACTACAAATTAGTGTCAACCAGAGTACATATCCTCTGCTTTCTAATTCTAGATAAACGCAAATACATCTGAGAATAAAGTACCACTGTGTTTAAAAGTGCTTACCCACAGTTAATTGATATGATTACATCTTTAGGAGTCTTTAAAATGGCTCCTGGAGGCTCAAATAAACAGATATAGGTTTCATTTAAGAACAGGTACATCTATCTATTCAGCTCCTCTTCACAGACCTCCACCCTCACATCCCCTCCTAATTAGACTTGTGCAGCTATGTGAAACAAGTGAACCACAGCTTGCTACAATGTATCTATTCATTTGAATAACTCCAGGCATCATTTTAGGTCTACATAATTTGTCTACTGAAATATTACTTTTGTATTTTAGCTGTTCTTTAAATATTTGCCTGTTAATATTTAAGCAACATTCGAAGCTATTAACTGCATCTGGCAGCAAATCTCCAATAAAAGCTCATGAGAGGAAGTCAAGTTAAATGCAGCCCACTCAGCATTTATATTACAGACTTAAAACATTCTGTGATTAAAGCTTATAAATATGAAGGATGAAATTAACTTAGCAGTACCCAATATCTGTAAAGCCAGAACTGTGAAGTGTGGGACATGACAAGCAAAAGCATATCCGTTCAATCTGGATTCTGAATGTTCTGAATACTTCTGAATTGTAGAGTTATATGTATCCACCTGTTAGCTTTCAGAGCTAATAGTGTGAATTATATTAATCCCTTGAAATAACTTTTAGACTTCTCACTTTTAAACTTAAAGCCAATATACAAACAGATTAAGTGTAGTTTTATATTGTGCAAAGTTTCACATAGCATCTTCATCTTATTTTTTAAACTGAAAAACATCTATTGGAATCTAAAATCAGTAGAAACAGGACTCCTGCATACACATACACAGGCAGAAGAAAGTGCAACACAGAACAGTGTTAAAACATTACTTCCTTTTCTATACATATTCTAACTACAGTAAAACCCCAATAGTTTTTTGCTTACACTTAAGACATATTCGTGGATAAGCAAGAATGTTCCAAAATACGAACCGAATTTTGAGGGTGTTTTATCAGCGGACCATAGGTCAGATTTTTAAAGCCCATCACAGATGCAATTTTGCAAATGATGATGTAACAGTTTGAAGTTTCCTGTCTGTCATTGTGGTTAAAAATTCAATGATCACCTTATATATGAGTGAAACATATTTCATGGTATTTCAGTTGAAATTCTGAGGATTAGCTTATCTGTGGATGGTCTGATTCACAATTACGTATGTTATCTTTTGGATGATTAAATCATTTTCTTTATAATAAATTTTACCAAGTATTCCAAGCTTAATAACAGGTATTGCTGTTCTTGATTCTCGAGAATGGATTCTAATTTTATTGCTTCTTAAACCCAGCACTTATATCTAGAATCATTATAGGGCTGCCATCTCAGTTTTCATTGCCTTTCATCAGGCTTCTTTTAGCTGGTCTCATCTGCCCTATTGATATGCAAGAATTCAGAATCAACGTTGATAATAAACCCACTTGATTTATGCAGAAGGTAATCAAATTCAACACTGTCAGTCCCTGAATATTGAATATTGTTTTAATTGAGGTCACCTGCAAAAGCAGTTTCCCACCAAAGCCTTCATTCACAATAGTGCATAGACTGCCCAGTTGCCAGAAATGGGGAAATAGAATGTTACCTGTCAAGCTGAATTATTATTGTTTTTAATGCTTTTTGGGACAGTGCACTTAGCCTCCATTTAAATGGTACCTTTCTTGGGAAGGTATGAAGCATAAATTATGTTGTATTAAAAACCAATCTAAGCTATGTACATCTATGTTCTAAGAATTACTAAGATTACAATATACTGTTTTAATTTTTTCTTTAAGAAATGAATAGATTCTTCATAAAGCTTCCTCAATCATATGATGAGGAAACATGTGAAATCAAACTGAGGAAAATTTCAACCTGAACTATAGTTTTTACATCGAGATTGTTTAAATTTACACTTTTAAAAAACCTTACATATCCAAATGCAAATAGAACAAGTTTAAAAACTGCCCTTCTTTGTAAGGAAAAAAGCATTGTGCCTGTAAACAGACAAGTGAAAGAATAAGCATTCACAGTTCTTGCTGTTTGCTATACATCCTGTAAATAACTTTCACTTATTGATAACCTTCACCTGTAACTGGACAGAATTAGTTCCTTCCTTGATCTCATTCACTGATAAATACACCAATCTCTTTTTGCATAGTTTACACGCCTGCATAGTCATTACAGAAATACATGCACACTATCAAGAAACATAAAAATAAGCAGCAGCATTTCCTGGAAATAGTAATCATCTGCCCAAACAAAGCCATCAAAGAATAATCAAGTCAATTTCCCCATTCCTGTTTATTTTTCTGAACAAGCATAAATTACAAGGAAATCAATATAAGCTTTTCAGAGGAGTCTGAAATATCAAAGGCAAAAGCTTCTTCATCTGCATGAGGATTTTCATAGACAGGTATTTAACTATAAATGCACCCCTAATTTTCTAAAATCCACTTTCATCCATTGTTGGGCACCTAAGTCCATAATTAAAGTTAAAATTATTAAAAATTATTTGATATCCTATCTAAAACAATTGAGTATCTTAGCTCCAGTTTCTTCTTTGAAAGAACATTCACTATAGTCTTCTTGCAGGCAGCAACTGAAGGAATTAAATACTATAAAGTAAAAAAGAAAAAAATCTTTACCTTCCATCTTAGATAGCTACGACTACTGTCACTATCCCCAAAATCTTATTATGAGTATCTTATAGTCTGAATTTATTACATCGTATATACTTATAACTTTTAGCTTTTTTCAAAAAATATTTGCTAGCAATTCATCTTTAAGATACAAGATAGCATAATATTAATTTGTTTACCAAGTTCACAAGCTACCCATATTAAACAAGCATTTCAGGATGAAATTCTAAACATTCTAAGACTAATTGAATTTGTATCTGTTACATAGCTAATATATTTGTGGCTGACTATCTTGCTGATTTTACTGATTTTTTAAACTGCTCGTTATTTTGACATACTTGTAAGAAAAGCAGATCTTCAATTTAAAAAGTAACATTAGAAGTCTGATTTTGACTTTGTACTATATGTTAACAATGACCTATGGGGAAAAAAACATTAAACTATGTCTTAGGATGATGTATGAACCCAAGTACTGAATTTGGTAGAACCAACATATTCCAAGACTGCAATTTTATTGTTTTTAAACAATTTTAGATAGATAGATAAACAAATTTATTCTTTAAAATGGCATTATTCTTTTCATAAGAGGTTGTCCTCATGAAGCAATCACTAAGTGAAAATCATGTGACCATGACTGATTTTACTTGTTTTTCTTTGCTTCTTGTTACTTCCTTCTGAACTGGGGTTCTTTTTGTGTATGTGCATACCTTGGTATTGGGTAACTAATCAAGTCAAAATAATGCTGTGAAGATGCACTATTTGCTAGGGAACAGACC
Source organism: Thamnophis sirtalis (assembly GCF_051295495.1). NCBI lineage: Eukaryota > Metazoa > Chordata > Lepidosauria > Squamata > Natricidae > Thamnophis > Thamnophis sirtalis. The sequence continues at coordinate 149,792,738 of NW_028261383.1, read as the reverse complement.
TTTCCCAATCCAAAGCATAAGCATGCAAAAGTGATTCATCTTAAAAGTGTATTTCCACAACAACTAATCAGATGTCCATATAAAACATAAATGCAATACTTCCTATATATTCTCAGTACATGGTAAAGAAGACATCAGTTTTAAATCTTTTCTTAGCCACACTAATAGAAAGAATTAACTTATCTAAATTGCTTGTTTTCATTTTGTAGTGTGAGGTAGCATCTTTTTTTTTGCCAGGACTGAAACTTCCATCATCAGCTTCCTTGATAATCCCAACATGTCCATGTGAGTGTATTTCCTCCCCATTCATTTTCTATACTCCACATATAAATCATGTTTACTTTTGATAGTGGAAAAGTGGGTAAATGCTTTGATTCATACACTCTTTCCCCAAAATAAAATATATTGCAGCATATATTAGGTAGATTTTAGATAATCTTCCATTCAGAGATTAACTGTACCCAAACTCAAATTATCTTAAATGACTGTATGTGCTCTCAGATCATAATTTTGGTTATCCATGCTATCGGAGAAAGAAGAATTGAAGGCTAATATAGACTAACTCATTACAAATTGAACAAGTAATTTGAACATATTGAAGCATTCAGTCAGGCAGGTTACCATATGGCACAACTCACCGAGACTAAATTCAACACAGGTTTTTAACATATCAGAAACAGGACTGCCGTTTTATAATAGAATTCTAGCCATCCACTTTTCTTAATTTTATTTTCCAGCTGTCTAATGGAAGTATCTGTAGATAACAAGATATCTCATCAAAAGCTTTATTAATATATAGTATGTCCCTCTGGCAGCATCCTACACTTTTCTTTTGAAATATATTTTATATTATAAACAATATATTATATATAAACAAATATTAGCAAAGAAGTCTGCAAACACAACATTAAATTTTGCTTATTTGAGGAATTTGTTTGAGACAGCAAAGAGGAATCTTCAGTTATTAGGCTTGAAAAGGCTTTTGGGTGAACTCAAGCTTATATAGCAGATTTAAAAGGTTTAGAATTCAAATCTAATGCATCTTTCTGGTACCATGTTTCTGTTTACTGAGTTTTGTATATATATACATACATACACACACATACATACATATATAAAAAATTCAACGCTATGGTACCCATTTCAGGGTGTGCGTTTTTAACTGCTAATTACAAAATGTGATCTGCAACAGTTCATGAAAACAATGAGTCTCATTGGCTTCGTGGCCATGTGACCTCCATCAACCCCATCAAAAAGCATCCCAGATACAGAACTGAAGACCACTAAAGGATCAAAGCAAAAAGCCCCTTTCAGCTTCAAAATAAAACAATAGCAAAACAGGCACATTCTGATGGTTGTCCTGCCAAATCATTTTTTTCTATGCCACTCGCAATTACCAGAATACTCCTTAATTCCAGCCTCTCCTCCCCCATACCTCCATCGTCTTATCCGCCATACCTTCCCCAATCCCTGCATGCACCTCGCTACCCCAAGCCTGCCAGGGCCCTGCACCTCAGTACGGAACACCCTACCAACCCCACCCCCACCCCCCCGTGGGGAAAAGGCTTCAGTAAGGGGGGGAACAGAAAAAGGGAGACGACTTCCTCATTCCCTCCGACTCCCGGTCGACTCCCCTCACCAGCCCTCAACCCCGGGAAGCCATGGCTGCGGCACCTTTACCCTCCCGCAGACCGCCACCCCACACACCTGGAGGAAGGTGGCCCCTAGGTTCCCGCTGACGGCTTTGGGGCAACCCCTACCCTCCCACGCCCAGCCCGGCGCCGAAGCGCTGGCCGCCATGTTGGCTTGAGGCTCCTTTCCCACCTCGCCGACGCTCACCTTGGGCCCCCCGTTGGGCCCCGAGCACCAGCGCTAGCAGCGCCAGCCCAACGGGCGGGGGGAGGGCGCGGAGAGCGGCGCGAGCCAGCCCCCCCGCCATGGCAACGGCTCCCTGGCGGCGACGGCAGCGCCGGAGGCAGAGAGAACAGCCTCGCGGACGCCCGTTGCAGAGCTCACGCGGGCTCCGAGGAGACGCGAATAACAACGGCGGCAGCGCGAGACGAATTAGACATAAGGAGGGAGGGAGAGTGCGAGCGCGCGCCAGTGAGCGAGCGAGCTCTCAACAGAGGACAAGCCAGCCGGCCTTTAAAGGGGATGTGGCTCTGGGGCTTTAAAGGAGAGGAAGGGAGGGAAAGCGAGGCGAAGTGGTAAATTATCCTCCGACAGTAAATCCGCGGCGGTACACAAAGAAGAGCGTGAGGCGTGCCCGGAGTATGAAGGAAGGCGGGTATACAGGGTTGTTTTGGGTGCGTGCCTATGGAGGTCGTTGCTTTACCTTTCAAGACACGGGTGTGCGCGTGAAAGCGTGCGTTGTGTACCTCGGGTGGTGGAATCTAGGGAAGTGATCTCTCCGAAGCGCACCGTGTAAGGGCTTGGAAGATGAAGATGAAGTCAAGAGCTGGTGACTCGGGCTTCGTTTGGCTCCCGCACAAATCGGAAGCCATCCGAGGGACAAAGCAGAGCGTATTTTATTGTTAATAATAAGACATTTAGGCTCGCATCAGATATCTTTTGGCGAGATAGATATGGCATGATTGGTTGGGGGTGATACAATTTGGTTCATGTACGCTCTCTCTATGCTCACAGACACCCACACTGCTGTATCAGGCAGCTCAGTTAAAAAGGATGTTGTTCTAATGATTGTGGGAAATAACACCGTAATCTTTCGTATTTCTCCACCAAATATGTAAGAAGACATTTGGGTGGATGATTTCTTTGGATTTCGCGGGGGGGGGGGATAATAAATTCTAATGATTTTTCAAGGCCTGAATGGTCAGTCCTTCCCAGTGGCCAAACGCTGTTATCAACAATGCCCCCGTCCAAAGATCTTCCTCATGATGTCCTCTCTTGGGATATAATGAAAATATGGGAAGTCAGGTGGTATCCCCCATCATAAAGAAAGATATTCACGCACAACTTGGCCACTTTGTTAAGTGTAGTAAGCAGGGCTGGATTTAGATGAAAAGAGGCCCTAGGCTATTCCACTTATGAGGCCCTTTCACCTCCCATTTTAAGTTTGTAAATTACATGAGAGACAATAAAATACATCATTACTGTGATATATATCAATATATATCAATATATATAGCTGGCCTCCCGACGCCTCCCCTGCTGCTCTCAGCTGCCCGACTCAACCCTCTCACCTCCCTGGCCGCTGGTGGGCTCTGCGTCGAGGGGGCTGCTACTGGGAGCGGCCGTGCCTCTCGCCTGACTGCCGCGGCGCTGGAACGATCTTAACCAATACATTTTTATGTTTGTTTATTAGTCATATGCGTAGAATTTCTCCTTATTTTCGGTTCAGTGTTTTAGTGTTCACTGTTTTTAGAATAGTGTAATTTTAATTTTGCTAACAATTTGAATGTAGGCCCCTCTTGATCTTGAGGCCCTAGGCTGAAGCCTAGTTAGCCTATAGGAAAATCCGGCCCTGAGTGTAAGACCACCACAGCCCAAGAAAATCTCTGAAATTCTCACTTGAAATAATTCGTCAAGCAATTCATCAAATCAATGAGAGATGATAAAAAAAGTGGGCTTATTTTGTTATCTGGTATTATATGAACTGTTTTTTTTTTTTGCTAGAGTTGTACCATAACATTAATTAAATAGTTGCAGATACAACTATTATTGCAGATACTTCAAAACTCCTATGGTGCAAGAGGATCAGTCACCAATGCATTTTAGACAGATAACTCTCCAATTTCTGTTTGAATACCTCCAGTGGTAGATTGCTCTTACTGTCAGGAGATACCTAACCTGTAATCTCAGCCCACTGGTTCCCATCCTGTCTTCTGGAGCAAAAGAGAACAATGGCATTCCCTTTCTTGAGAGATACTTGAGAGACCGCCTCCTGCCAATTACCTCCTCGCGACCAATTAGATCACACAGATTAGGCCTCCTCCGAATCCCATCTGCCAGTCAGTGTCGACTGGCAACTACGCGGAGGAGAGCCTTCTCGGTAGTAGCTCCAACCCTTTGGAACAATCTCCCCGTGGAGATTCGTACCCTCACCACCCTCCAGACCTTCCGCACAGCCCTTAAAATCTGGCTATCCCGTCAGGCCTGGGGCTAAAGATTTAACCCACCCCCACCCGAATGGTATGAATGTTGTGTTCTCTTTAATTATGTATTGTTCTTATGTGTCATTGTTTGTATTCTCTTCCCCATGAGTTGTAAGCCACCCTGAGTCCCCCCAGGGAAAAGGGCGGCCTATAAATAAACTTTCAAATTCAAATTTCTTCTCTGTGACAACCATTTAATTGTCTGCTGATTGGTAGTGTTTGTTCCCCCCTCCCCCGCTCCCAGTTTTCTATTCCAGACATATCTGGTTTCTTAATGGTTCTTCATAGGACTTGGTTTCCAACCACCTCACCATCTTGATGGCCAAGAACTGGACCCCATATTAAAAATGGAACCTGACCAATGCAGAGTAGGGTGGGACTGTGATTTCTTATGAATGAAAATGAATGTGTTCCATCACAATGTAGTATTTGCGTTTTTAGTAGCCGTATTATATGGCTGGCTTCGGTTTACTGAAACACCCAGAATACCATTCCCATTATGCATCCTTGCCTAATGCTTATTCACATGTAAAAATTGTTACTGTTTGGCATATGACTACAAAAATGTAGTTTTTATGGTTTTATTAGAATTTGTAGGCCGCCCTTTTCCCTGAGGGGACTCAGGGCGGCTCACATAAAAAGTGAGGTATGTGTGAAGAACTTTGTGTTTTGGATCAGGAAATAATGAAATATTGCATGCCCTAGATAGGGGTCAAGAAATAGTGAAATAGTGTTCATCCCTGGGTAGGAAAATGTTAACCTAAAATTGTAACATCCAGCAAACATATTTATCATTATATTTGGTTCTGTTTTATGGCTGCATGTTGAATTCAGCTACTGAGAAAAAAAAGATGTGTTTGCTTATAGTAATAGGCTGGAATCACCATGGAGCCAAGCCATTAAAATCATTTGTTTTTGTGGTGTCCTTAATGCTACTTTGACCTTGGCTGTGTGCTTGTAGATGTTTCATTACCTGACTTGATAACACCATCAGTGTTACTGAGTGTGGAGTTTATTCCTTGTTTAATGCAATGTATGTAAGCAAACATATTGCTATTGCTATTGCTATTGCTATTGCAAACAACCAAGCTCAGAGAGCACCAAGGACTCCACAGTTAAACCCTGAGATACATATACACTCATCTGTTGGAATTATTTGTTCAGTCTAATGAATGAATTCAGCCACTGTAATTTATTTAATAAGCAATTGTTAAAGTAAACCACAATTTAGCATGGTATTTTACCCCACCACCACAAAATGTCGGGCTCTTGTTACATGCAAAAAGAAAAAAGAAAGAAAGAATGCAATATATGTATACTTTTTGCAAAAAAATAGGTAGTTTGTCATATGTTTAAATGTATCAAAGGTAGCATGAAATTGTTGCTTCTATGTTAACTGATATGTTAATGGATAATGGATACTATTGGTGCAAATAAGTTCTTACCATTAAGGTATGGGCTTGAAAATGATTTCATTTCAAATAAAATTAATGGCCATAAAATTAGAATACTGTTGAGTGGGATTCAGAAGCCAGTGGTTTAGTGCTTCATGAACAGTTGATGGTGTGTAAAATGCAGACACAATGACATTGGATATCCCTAAATCTGAAGAGCTATTTTCAGATACTCAACATCTGAACTGATCAGGGAGTTGTGCTAAAGTCGTCAGGAGGATAGCCTGGTGAGAGTTTCTTGGTCTTTGACTCTTTTCAAGCCATACTGGTGGCTCCTCAGAAATGCATATATCCATGTGGGTTAGCACTGAAAATGCATTTGCTCCGTTTGAGATCTGGAGTCCCACATTTATTCCTGTATATTGTGCTACTGTTGGTCCCTTGGGAAGCAGATGTGCTGTTGGAGCAGTTGCCTTCTAGAAAATCCCTATCTTAAATTCTTTCTGAAAGCTCAGCTCATGATTCACTTGTGGAATTTGTAGTCTGCGTGCATTTGGACAGAGTTACACCAGAGCTCCAAAGCTTAAGTCAGAGAGCCTGTCTAGCTATATGACTCCCGCCAGGAGAGGTTCTGAGGTTGCAGACCAGAGATGCCTGAAAAAGAAGCATGCTATGTGAAGAAAGACCAGAGAATTTGGGGATTTTTTTTTTATTTTTAGGAAAACAGCTTGTTCTGAAATAGTGAGGAGTTAGTTAGACTGTTCATATGTTTTGCTATCTCAATGCTTGCTTATTGTATAAGCTGCATTTGGATTCATAAAGCAGATGGATTCAAAAGAAAACAAATCATATTGCTTTGATCCTTAGCATGAAGTTTAAGTACAAGCACTATGAGAGGCTAACCTTTCAAACAAGTACGGTATGTGCTGATGTCAGAGGATCCCAAGTCCTCCCCCCCCCCTCCGAAACTTTTCAAATTGACCATTATCTTAGACTGATACTGGTTTTTAAGATTTTAAAATTAATATATGGAGGAACTTCTTTTTCCTTGCCCAGGTTCGCCTGGTGCACCAGTTGCATCCCTACCTAAACCGGGAGGCCCTCACAACAGTCACTCGTGCCCTTGTGACCTCTAGACTGGACTACTACAACGTGCTCTACATGGGGCAGCCCTTGAAGAGCATTCGGAGACTTCAGCTTGTCCAGAATGCAGCCACGCGAGCGATTGTGGGTGCACCTCGGTTCACCCACATAACACCTATCCTCCGCGAGCTGCACTGGCTGCCTATTGGTCTTTGGATATGCTTCAAGGCGCTAGTCGTCACTTATAAAGCCCTTCATGGTATTGGACCTGGGTACTTGAGAGACCGCCTGCTGCCAATTACCTCCAATAGACCGATCAGATCCCACAGATTAGGCCTCCTCCGAATTCCATCTGCCGGCCAATGCCGACTGGTGACTACCCGGAGGAGAGCCTTCTCTGTGGCTGCTCCGACCCTCTTGAACGAGCTCCCCATGGAGATTCGAACCCTCACCACCCTCCAGGCCTTCCGCAAAGCCCTTAAAACCTGGCTGTTCCGACAGGCCTGGGGCTAAAGAGTTTTTGCCCCCCTTCTCGAATGGTATGGTTGTTGTGTGTTTTTAAATTTTGTATTGTTATGTCTTGTCTTTTTTATCCCCCTGTCTGTACCTCCTTCCCTGATTGAATTGTAAGCCGCCCTGGGTCCCCTTCAGGGAAAAGGGCGGCATATAAATGTAATCAATCAATCAATCAATCAATCAATCAATCAATCTGTTCGATCCAGACTTCCCTATTTAAGCAAATGCATCATTTCACCCTGAACCTAGTCCCTTGAGAAGAGCTAGCAGGTGGAGAAAAAAAATCCAACATCCTGCCTTGTTGGTTGTGATTTCTCACAACCTGGCTTAGTATTGGGAGTTTTGATATAATTCTGGAGCAGAATGGGAAATCATCACCATCATCTTAGCCATTGTCCATCCACTGCAGGATGAAGTCCTTTTTCACATGTTTCCAGCCAATACGTCCTGAGCTTTCTTTTGCCAATTGGGCCTGCAATACTTGCTGATGTCATTGACCCATCTTGTTTTAAGTCTCTTTTGTGGACACTTTTTAATCAAGTGGGATCCATTCTATGACTGCCTTGGTCCACTGCCTTCTTGCTATGTAACCAGCCCATTTCCATTTCAATTCTTTTGGAGTTTGGAGTTTATTTGTAGGCCGCCCTATTCCCCGAAGGGACTCAGGGCGGCTGAACAAAAGCCAAGGGAGGGGAAATTACAAAAAGTAAGACAAACAATCAGACAATACAAACAATTTAAAAGCACAACAGACACAGCAAATTCGAGTAGCGGGGGGAACTCAACCCCAGGCTTGCTGGGACAGCCAGGTCTTCACGGCCGTCCGGAAGGCCTGGTGTGGATAGGGTCTGAATCTCCAAGAGCTCGTTCCAAAGGGCCGGAGCAGCCACAGAGCCCTCCTCCGAGTAGTTGCCAGCCGACATTGGCTGGCAGATGGAATATGGAGGAGGCCTAATCTGTGGGATCGAATGGGTCTGTGGGAGGTAATCGGCAGAAGGCAGTCTCTCAAGTACCCAGGTCCAATACCATGTAGGGCTTTATAAGTAATAACTAGCACCCTGAAGCGTATCCGGAGACCAATAGGTAGCTAGTGCAGCTCGCGGAGGATAGGTGTGATGTGGGTGTACCGGGGTGCACCCACAATCGCTCGCGCGGCTGCATTCTGGACCAGCTGGAGTCTCCAAACATTCTTCAAGGGCTGCCCCATGTAGAGCGCATTGCAGTAGTCCAGTCTTGAGGTCACGAGGGCATGAGTGACTATTGTAAGATCCTCCCGGTTCAGGTAAGGACGTAAGGTGCACCCGGCGGACCTGGGCAAACGCCCCCCTGGTCACAGCCGACAACTGATGATCTAAAGCCAGCTGTGGGTCCAGGAGGACTCTCAAATTGCGCACTCTGTCTGAGGGGCGTATAATTTCACCCCCCAGCCTGAGAGATGGAATACTAAGCCAATTTGTGGGAGGAAAAAACACAAGCTACTCGGTCTTGTCAGGATTGAGAGCCAGTCTGTTCACCCCCATCCAGACCCTCACATCCTCCAGGCACTGGAACATCACGTCAACTGCTTCACTGAGTTGGCACGGGGCGGACAGATACAATTGAGTATCGTCCGCGTATTGGTGGTATCCTATCCCGTGCCATCGGATGATCTCTCCCAGCGGCTTCATGTAAATGTTGAACAGGAGGGGGGACAGGACCGACCCCTGCGGCACCCCATAATTCAGGGGCCTAGGGATCGACCTCTGTCTTCCAACCAACACCAACTGCAATCTGCCCGAGAGGTAGGAGGAGAACCACCGAAGAACGGTGCCTCCCACCCCCACCTCTCGCAACCACCGCAGCAGGATACCATGGTCGATTCCTTGATGATACCATATACTTTTGTATATGGTAGTATGTATACTACCATATACTTTTGTTCTCCAATCCATGTACAAAAGAGAAGACAGAAAATTGGGAGCTATTGCTCCTTCAGCATATGCAAGAAGGAACATGAGAGGCATTGAGGATGCTGAATTGGGTTCTGGCTCAATAGGATTTGGAGAAATTTGACATCATTGCAAATCCTAAGGGTATCTAATTGTACATATTGCTTGTTCTGCTGCCTTGGAGAAAAAAAGTATTAGGAAAACATTTAACAGAATATGGAGTTAGTACTGATGTTAATTCAGGTCCCCCTGAATTATATAGTAAGGTAGTATGTCAGTCTCCAGGATCATCTCTATTGCCAAGAATGCCTCTGGAGTTCAAGTGGGCACCACATTAGCACTCTTGAATAATACAAATGTTGAGTGTCAGCCAAAACATAAGTCGAGGTAACAATTTTGTGAGCAACCATCGTACAAAAGGTCATTTTGTAAATAGACTGATGACATATCTCCAAAATTCTTATTGTGGCAACAAGTTTTCACAAGATCAAATGCTACTAGAAAGATACTCATGAATAATTCCTGAACACACTTTCCAACCGCACTTCTTATCCATCCTTAGTCCAGGAGAAATCTCCACTCAGCTCATGGGGACAGACTAGTAAATAGACTTGTAAACAGTAATGTTACTTCAGTGATCAGGTTTAATCATCTTCTGTCTCAGTTTCTTTTTCTGTTTTTTATTTATTTTATTTTATTTTATTTAAAGCTTTTATATGCTGCCCAATCCCAAAGGACTCCGGGCGGCTTACAAATAGAAATCTAAAAAACATAAAAACAATACAATTTAAAACAACAGTCATCTCTCATGAAGTCATTCTAGTCGGGGCCGGACCTCAACAGTGAGGTCAACAGCCCCAGGCCTGCCGGAACAGCCAAGTTTTTACGGCTTTCCTGAAGGCCATCAGAGTGGGCTTTGAGAAATGTAATAGAGTTTCTGTCTTGATAGAGAAAATATCCAACTTACCTTGTAGTAGAGCTTTCCCAACAATGACCTGCAGATGTGATGGACTGCAGTTGTTACAATTTCCAGTTATCATGGTACATATGAAGTACAGGCACAGTCTAATGTTTCTGGAGTGCCCCAAATTTGGGGATGACACTTTTAGAAGATAGTTATTGCTGTCAACCTACATATGCTTTTGCATACAGTAACGTGACTTTGAGAACTGGGAGATGTCACTTTCCACTCTGGATACTGGGATGTAATCTTCATCTTTTAATATTTCCAACAATAGCCATGCTGCCTGGGAATTCTGGGAATTGCAGGCTGCCCAGGCCTAGAAAGCAACTTGGCAAATGCATTTGGCCTGGGAATAATTTGGAGCTTCTCAGAGCCATGTATTTATGTACTTCATTGCTCAGTTGACTTCAACTCCCAAGGCCACTTTTGTCTAATGATAATGTCTGTTCTATTGGAACAAATGAGATGTGAGAGAGGGATTTTGACAGTTTTACCAATGGGATGGTCCTAAAACTGCCCTCCTTGTTAACAAGCCAAGGCATGCAGCATATTTCCTTGGTAAAGGGCTTTTAAGTCTAATGATTGTCTAATAGGTCATTTTCAGTTCATGTACATTATAATATTTTGCAATATTACTGGAATCAGTGACAAAGAAATGGGGGAAATAACATATTCCAGGAAATGTAATTGCACATTCAGATTTTTATCATAGATTTATACCAGTCATTTCAACAAAATTTTTGGCCTATTTGCTTCTTTCATCTCTGTCCTGGTTGATTTCTTTTTAAAAAATGGAGGGGTTGAATTTGTTGCTGCTATCAACAGGAAACTCCTGGAATTTTAGCTGTAGTAGTTTGGCTGATAAAAGCTTGGGTCATGCGTGACATTTTGAGTGTGTACTATAGTCTTGTTTAAACAATGAGATTGATTTCCAGTGGCTGCAGACTTGATCTGCTTAATCAAAATGGAATCTCCTGAACATGGCCTTCAAGCCCATGTTTTTTTCTCAGACAAAAAATACATGCAGTGAGTGCGTATTATTTTTTCCCTTCCCATAAAATCTGCAAATACACATGCTGTCTCAGCAAAGGCCTATTCTGCAAACTAAATGGCACATTGAGACTATGTTTATTAATAATAATAGAACAAAGCTGTGGCCATCCAGATGTTGCTGAATTGAAGCTGCCAGCATCCTCGCCATTATTTGGTTGGATGGAAATCACTAGGATTTATGGTTTGCAACAATTGGACTTCCACTACTTTCCTGCATCTAGGACAGAACAATATAGCCTGGGTCGTTGAAGGCCAATGTCATTCTAGAAGTTTCTAGTTTTAAAAGTGAAGATGGGGCAAGGTAGGGAAAGATGGGGCTAGTTTAGAAAATAAGCATCATCATAGCTTTTTAATAATGAGGCCTCCATATTGCTTCTTCAGTTTTTCTGCTAGTGCTAATTACAAAAGTGTTCAGTATTGCCACAGTAACAGATTTCTTTTCTTTCCCCCCCTGATGCCTCATCTTTATTGTTAGGATTTTACAGTTTCTTCCAGATTTTGTTATAGTAAAACAAAAACAAAAAAAGGGGGGGGGGAATATAAATCCTTGAAGCTTTTTGTATGGAACAACAAAGTATCCATAAATTAGAGGACAGTCTTATCTCTGTCAACTCAGATGTATTGTAAGCACTGCTTGTATAGTTGTGGGATTTGCTTCTTGATAAGTAAGTCTCTTTGCCCCTTTAAACTCGAAGCTGAACAGAAAAGATTTTTAACAAAACACATAGAGTCATGTTGTATCTCGGAATGGGTTTACAGCCTGTTCACTTTCTCAGGGTTAGGGTTGCAGAGTTCAAGGAGATTTATTCCCAAGCAAATGCTATTACAGCTTTACTGGATTAAGGCAAACCAGAAGTTTATTAGAAGGCTGAAAAGGCCCATAAAAGAACAGCCAACTATCACTGAAATCATTCAGGGTACGCAAATGCTGGAAGATCAAAGTTTTCACGAGAAGTATCACAGGGCCACTGGCAAGGATCCCTGCAGGGAGACAATGAAACCACTGTGTATGGGCTTTCTCTGCTCAGGGGCTTCAGACAGATCAAGGTTCCCTTAACCATGTAGGGAACTGGACTCAACTTAGGGGCACATTCATAATGTTGAGAGCACATGATGAGCATTACTCCCCAAAGGGCCCTCAGTCAGACTTTCCTGTTTTGATAATGGTTGCTGCAATGAGCAAGGGTGGTCCCCAAATGCCCATTTAGCCAGAGAACAAACTCACTCCCCCCAAGTGTATTTTCTACTCTCCCAGTGGGCCTTTATGGGGCCCAAAGGCATGCTCCAAATTAATATGGTGCTAGAGCATTTTGCTTTGCATTGCAGCATGCCTGTTTCCTATTCTCTAAAAAATAAATTAATTTAAAAAAAACATGAAAATCGGGTGAGACAGAGAGCTTGGGGGGGGGGTACCACTTTGACCCTGAACTAAAGTTTTATTTTGTGTTAATGTAGTTACACAAGACTAGAACAACTGTTGGCGTATTATCAGCTGTAGGATCTGTCTGTCTTTCTTTCAATATTAATCAGTTTCTGAACAGAGACACAAGTGCGTACGTTATATGAATGCTAAAATTTCACATATTCACTGGAAAATTACGGACATTGTATAAGAGTTGTGCACAGGACTCATTCACAGTTGAGTTGTAAATCTAACTATGAATGCCTAATTATTTTCAGTGTTACCTAATGTTTACAGGGTGAGGAAAAGAATGTAAACTAAACAGTGAGAAAGTATATGAACAATATTGGCAGCATTTTGGCAATGTATATCCATTGGTCCTTCAACAATCAGATGTCAGGATGGACATGCAAAGAAAACAGAGGAATTTCTGAATACATGCTGAGGAAAAAAACCCATCTGTTCCAGGGGTGTCAAGCTCAATTTCATTGAGGGCCACATCAGAGTTGTGTTTGACCTTGGGGAGGGGGGAGACAGGGAGCCCTGCCCAGGGGATGTGGCCAGCTCGATGTCACGCATGTCGGGGGCACCTTTGGTAGCCCAAGCACTCTGTCAGAGAAAACAGGCTCCTGAGCTCCGTTTTCAACTGCCACGGCCTCCTGCAACCCTCTGCCAGCGAAAACGGAGCTCGTGAGAGCTGCACAGGGCCCACGCAAGGGCCAGATCCAGCCCCCAGCTCTTGAGTTTGACACCCCTGATCTATTCTCTAAGGATAAATTACAGCTCTTAAATTATGATCCCGTAAGCATGAGAGAAACATGCATGTGATCCTTGTGCTAAATTGTACCTGTCTCCCTGGTTAACCTAATTTTTTCTTCCTGCAGACTTGCACATTTCTGCTATCTCAGTGGCTATGGAGACCAGAGGTTTTTTTTAAAAATCAAATCCATATTTAGCTTAGACTGAGACTTGTCCCTGAGTTTAGAATCTGTACATGAGGGCTTCTTTCCAGCACATGGAATGATTTATGCTGAATTACTTTTGATCAGAGCTGTTTGGATATGTAGACTTATTACTACATATGTTACTGATTCACATGGGCAAGCTTCTGATTAAAATAAATATACAGTTAAGCTTCTGTGCCAATTGGAGGGCTGTGGGGGCACCGTTTTGCTAACAAATAAGCTGAGATGATGGTTTGTAATAGCAGATGCATCTAACATAGTGTTTTCTTGGCTTATCAATGTGCTATTTTGTAGTTTTGTGCAACATCCATTATAAAGCTGGAAAATTGATTGGGTTCTTAATGGGCAAATAGCATAATAAAAATTCCAGCCTGTGCTACGTGGAATTCAGGACTTCCTATACTAATAAAAATATGGAGCCAGCCGCAATATTTTGGACGCTCATCTATCCTGGATAAACAGCAGTTTGCAATCAGCAAGCAATTGGCTATGAAATCATGTAGCTGTTGAGCTCTTAGGGCGCATAAGACGCTATCTAGTTCAGTCACAAACTGACTCGCAGTGGCTCTTCCTCAGTTTCAGAGAGTTCCCAACTTCATCCCAAGTGATCAGGATTGAACCCAAGACAAACTGTGCATTTGACAAGCATCCTGCAGCTAATCCTGCCTCTGATTAGTATATGATAAGTATATTTGCAAAACCTTTTTTATTACTGTATGTTTTATTCCTGACATTTTTAAGTTATATATAAAATACTATGTACATCTAAAAAGCCAAAAAGCATTATGCATGCAATTTCCTGAATAGCAATAGCAGTTAGACTTATATACCGCTTCATAGGGCTTTCAGCCCTCTCTAAGCGGTTTACAGAGTGAGCATATTGCCCCCACAGTCTGGGTCCTCATTTCACCCACCTCGGAAGGATGGAAGGCTGAGTCAACCTTGAGCCGGTGAGATTTGAACCGCTGAACTGCAGATAACAGTCAGCTGAAGTGGCCTGCAGTACTGAACCACTGCGCTACCTCGGCTCTTGAAAATCAGTGAAAATCATCACTGAAAATCGGGAGACTAACTTCCCAGTATAACAATAACACTTAGACTTATATACCACTTTACAGTGTTTTACAGCCCTCTCTAAGTGGTTTACACAGTTAGCATATTGCCCCCAACAATTTTGGGTCCTCATTTTACCCACCTTGGAAGGCTGAGTCAACCTTCAGCCTGGTGAGATTTGAACTGCCAAATTGCAGTCAGCAGAAGTAGCCTGCAGTACTGCACTCTAACCACTGTGCCACCACAACTCAATAACATGGTTGTATTTTCAATCAGTCTTATTAAAGTATATGATGGCAAATGTCAAAAAAGACTTCGACAAGCAGATGTTTGACACAGGAAATCCTGGATTCAGATTGCACTTCAGCTGATCGTTTGGAAATATCGGTATCCCTCAACCAATATGTTTTCCCCTTCTTTTTTAAACTACTGCAATCCAACAAGCTTGCATGCACCATTCATTTGCATGAGCTGAAAGAAAAGGCATAGTTTAATTATTACTTGCCATCTTGGAATGCATTTAGAACACTTGACTTCTGTTAGTCCTAATGGAATTTAAGTGGTCTCTGAATGGAGATGTAGCTTAAAAAAAATCTGTGTTGTTTCCCCCCCTGAAACTCTTTGTCCTCTTTGGTTAATTTGTGCTTCTCATCCTTCTCCACATTACAGAATCTTTCTCAGGAGCCAATTATTTTGGAACGTTTTTGCAAACAACAAGAAAAGGCTGCTGGTCCCCCCCCCCCGGATGTTTAATAAATAAAAAAATAATTTCTGTACAAATTAGTAATGATGTCAATTTTGAGGCTTTTGATGAAATGAGATTATGCGTTTTTCACTAAGGTCTACGTAACTATCCTGCATATATTATATGCTGATATACATTTCTATGGCATAGAAAGCTAATTCCTTGGAGATATTAGCGCAACTCTGTTGAATGAACAGGCCTTCCCCACTGCTTTCCTGTTAATGTTTTGTCTTGTAATAGGCTATTCAGAAATTCAGTCTTAGGCCTGATTAAAATCTTGAAAACTTTTTCCACCTTCCACACTTTTATTCAAAATAGCAATTTTACAAGGACAGGCCTTGGCCTTTGCATTTGCAATTTGTTTACTTGTAGATGTATCCAGCATGTCAAGGAGGAATCGACTCATCTCAGTTTTAGTGGAACTATTCCATTTGTGCACAGGGTTTGTGAAGCTTACAGCTATTGCAACTCATCCATGCAATACATTAACATCAGGTGGAAAGCGTAATGTTTGACCCAGCTTATATTTTAAATAGGGTGCGTTCCTCTCACTCCCATCTTAAAATCAATAGGGTCAAGTTCCAATCATTTATATTTGGTTAGACTTTTTGGTTAGACTTTTGCCTTTTATTGTATCTGCATACTGAAATTTCAATTGATGTAATCATATGCAAATCCAACTGTTGGACATTCACCTTGGTTCTGAATTCACTAAAACCTTTGAGGGCTCCTAAGAAAAACTGCAGTGGCTGAACAATAGTGTTGGTGAGGCTTAATTCTTGCTGGGCTCAAATGCAGAAAAAATTGCATTGTGTGTGGGTATGTGCGCACACGTGCGTGCGCAAGTGCGCTAAGGTATTTAAATTTAATAGCTAGAGCAGTGGGGTTGTGCAATGAGCCAGAAGCCACAGTTGTAGTAGATTGGTTGGAGAGCACTGGCTCCTGTGTGAGGCCGTCTGTGCTGTGATTGGATTCTGTGGATGTAAAAGGGGGAGTTTCTTTGTTTTCCCGCCTTTTGCTTCCATGCTCTGTGATTTACTTCATGATGCTCCTGTTAGTCTGACTATCTTGTTTGCTGCAAACATAGATGTAAAATATATTTATTTATATAAAACTACAAATTCATATCAGCGTCTCTGACTTCATTTGGACATCTGTTGTGCAATTCCCTGACTCACACTCTCCCTCCCTCTGTGTGTGTTTGTGTGTGTGTGATTGTGTGTGTGTATGTTCACTACCGGTAGTCGTCTTCCATCCTTAGGCAGTAAAGCCAGCTCTCTTCAGCATGGTTGCTACATCCTGTTTTTACTGACCATGTTCAGGCATTATATGACAGGGCTAGTCAGGGCTGGTTCTAAGATGAGTTACAGGATGGAGAGCCATTTTGGAGCCTCGTGCTATAAATTCCGGCTTATATTAAAAAAATCATGACTACATACAAGCAAAGCAACATCACACTGGGCATCTAGACAGACTTCCACGTTCACATACAGATAGAAAAAATCCTGTCGTATGCCCATAACGGATAAATCAGATTTACCTGGTACAAAGGCTTGCATAGTTGTGCCTATCCCTTTCAACCATTGTAGGTGCTTTTGAAATGGCTCTCTACGCATGCATGCCTGCATGCACATACATGCACACACAGCTAGAGGCACGGACAGATTTTATGCGTTCAATCTAAACACTACCTTTGCAAATGATCCTTAACTGGCGTTTCAAAGGCAGCTACCCCTTTGGGCATAGCAGCTGTGTTCTTTGCAAATGGGATCCCTCCCATTTTTCAGGATTTGGTGGCGAGACGGGCTGGCGTCAGGTTACAGATCCAGGGAGTATTTATATTAATGTACATTCTGCAAGAAGTGGGTAGGGCCCCTCCTCCCTTTTGTTGCTAGAGGAACAAATTAAGGATCCCAGAAGCTGTCATCTGTTCTGTGAAACTTCCCTGCAGATGGTTAGTTTGAGCTCTAGAGCTCTAGTCCAAATCCTCTTGGTCAAGCTTCAAAGGAGTTCTGTTCAAGCCACAGACAGAGGCCAGGACCAGCAGGAAACCTTGAAGGGGTGACCTTGAACTTCCTTTGCGCCAAGGAGCCATAAATCCAATCTCTGCTCCTAGAAGTTAGGAGAGTGTTTGGGTTTGTGGAAGGAGTTGCTGAGTTTTTTCAGTGTCTTTTTAATCCTCAGAGCTGTCAGTCTTGCTGGGGGACTCTGGAACCAGCATTCTTTCATGATCTTAGCTAGGGAAGATAAAGCCTGGAAGGTGGGGTGGGGGTGGGGGTTGAGGGAAAGAGAAGGGATAGTTAGAATCAAAATCTAGACTTAACACATCTTCCAAAATTCCCAAACAACTAGAATCTTGCATGTGTATTCACTGGACTCCCATCCTGAGCAAAAGCCTGACACAGTTTAACTATGGTTTGCTGAATAAATCTTAGATGTTGTGATTGTACATCATGCGGAGACGACTAGTCATGCAAGGGTGGGAGACTTTTCTTACATGTTTTAAAGGACAGTCTCTCTGTTTTTAAGTATCAGGCCCAGAGGTGGTATTCAGCCGGTTCGCACTGGTTTGCCCAAACCAGGGACAGAAATTTTGCCCAGTTCGGTGAACTGGTAGTCCTCTAGTCCAGTGTTTCCCAACCTTGGCAACTTGAAGATGTCCGGACTTCAACTCCCAGAATTCCCCAGCCAGCGAATGCTGGCTGGGGAATTCTGGGAGTTGAAGTCCGGACATCTTCAAGTTGCCAAGGTTGGGAAACACTGCTCTAGTCCAAGGAGACTTGCAAGGCAATAGGATGTGGATGCGTGAAGAAGATGGCGGCAATGGCAGCCACTTTTTCGTTGACCGGAGGACTTTTCAGCAGCTTGTGGCCAGCTGCTGGCTTCTTTGAGAGCTGGTATGCAACGAGGCGGCAGCTGGGAAGCTTCTTTGCCAGCCAGTGGCTTCCCAGCAGCGGCGGCTGGCTGGGGGTGGCCGAAAACTCCAGTCAGCTTGCCTTCCGGGCTGGACAGCCACCGCAGAAGGTAAGCAACCAAAGGAGGGAGGAGGAAGCGGGGAAACGGCGACTAGCGAAGGGAGGGTGGGGATAGATAGGAAAAAATCCTAAAAATGTTCCTACCTTTTCTTGTGGGTGTGGCTAGGTGGGGAGCCATGTGACTGTGTGGGCATGGTTGTGAATGACATCACACTGGCCACGTACACTCAGTCACATGCCCTCCCACCTAGCCACGCCCACTGAACTGGTAGCAAAATTTTTCAAATACCACCATTGATTAGGTCTGCTTGTTAATATGAGGTGGAAGTCAGGGATGGTATTTGTTGAACTTGATGCCACAATCAGAATTAGAGTCTATAAGGATAGATCAAGGATAAACTAAGGGATTAATACTTTCACGTCATTTCTTACTGCCTGACAGAATTTTTAGTCAGAGCTAGCTTTGGAGTTGATGCTGAAGTTTTTTAGATTTATGACATTTAGGAGTCTAGGTATAGTCATAGTCATATTCTCAATTTCTGACTTTGGGAGCAATTCAGAAGTCTATAGCACCAAGCACAGCTATAATGTGAACACACAATGAAAATTAAATTCTTAGTTTATACTGTTATTCAGATTAGGGAGATATTTCTTAGGTGGGAATACAGGTAGTCCTCAACTTATAACAGTTCATTTAGTGATCGTTCAAATTTACAGTGGCACTGAAAAAAAAAAGACTTATGACCATTTTTCACATGATCGTTGCAGCATCCTCATGGACATGTGATCAAAATTCAGACGCTTGGCAACTGATTCATATTTATGACAGCTGTAATGTCCCGGGCAGGATTGGGCTTCAAAAATTGCAGCAATGGGTTCGCTGCCTCGTTGCTAGGTGGGCATGGCCTAGTTGGCATCCTGCACTATGGCACTTTCCTTGAGCCTCTGGGAGGGAGAAAACTACTTCCCCTGGGCTGCGGAGGCCAGAAACAAGCTCGTTTCCAGACTTCTGGAAACTCCAGTAGCCCATTTTTCCCCCTCCCCGAGCCTTTGCTCAGGCCCTGCACTTACCTGGCATGATGGACAGGTTGCGTGGAGACTCCTGAGAGGGGTGGGGTGGGAGGGAAGGGGTGGGCATGGCCAGCCAGGAGTGGGATTTGGGGGTTTGCTGAACCACGCAGAATGTTCGCTAGGATCTCCCGAACCTGTGCAAACCCCCAGCAGTCCACCCCTGGTCCTAGGGTCATGTGGTCAGCTTTTGCAACCTTCTGACCAGCAAAGGTCAATGAGGAAGCCAGATTCACTTAACAACCATGTTACTAAAAAATGCAGTGATTCACTTAACAACTACGGTTTGGTGAATAAATCCTAGATGGCAAGAAAGGTTGTTGGGGCAAAAATCACTTAACAACTACCTCACTTAGCAGTAGAAATGTTGAGCTCCATTGTGGTTGTAAGTTGAGGGTTACCTGTACCTCAAATCTTTTGACTGTCATTAGTGAATCAGTCTCTGATTAAGATTGCGTTTATATCTGGATCTCATGTCCAGTAGCGGCAGGGTCTACTAGGGTGAATTTCCTAAAAAAGTTACTCAGTTTGAGTTGATTTTTAAAAGAGCTTGGAAAGTCTGTTGTAGCACCAGTTATTTTGTTTATATTCTGGTTGAAATGTAGAAGAAAGAATTTTAGCACTGTTCAAAAATTATTCCTGGAATAGACGCATGTTAAAGAATGGTGTGTGTGCGTGGGGGAGGAACTGACAATATAAATGATTTCATTGTCATGGTATCTCTGCAGCAAAACAGCAATTGAACCAATAGGGGTGCCATCATTAACACAGAATCAAATATGAACATCTCTCTCCTACTCTGAGAGGGTCAAACTTGGTCTACTTCCATTTGTGACACCCAATAATATAGAATAGATCTTAGTTCTATAAAATTCCCTTTTATTCTTTTCCTCAGTATGGCTGGCAACACATTTGAGAGTCAGTTTGATTTAGTGGTTAAAACACCAAGCTAGAAACCGGGGGCCTGTGAATTCTAGTTCCGTCTTAGGCAGGAAAGTCGGCTCGGGCCAGTCACACTCTCTCACCTCACAGCTTTGTTGTTGTGAAGAAAAGAGGAGCATTATGTATGTTTGCTACCTTGAGTTGTTGTAAAGATAACAAAGGTGGGATATAAACAATACATATATAAATAAATAAATAAGCAAACAAGCTTCTAAGAAGGAGATTATTAAATATGTTTTTGGAGGGAGGGGCGCCTTCAACTCAATGTTGGCTCCTCGTGACTGATTGGACAAGTCCCTGCAGTTTTTTTTTTTCTTGCCAAGATTTTTCAAAAGTGGTTTGCCATTCCCTTTTGCCTAAAGCTGAGACAGAATGGCTGCTACAAGGTCACCTAGTTGCCTTTGTTCAATTATATCACTGCTACATCTGCAACTAGCAAGCAAATCTCCTTGAAGGGGAAAAAAAAATAAGCTGAGGAAATGAAAGGTTCATTTTGGCTGACAGCTAAAGCTACCCTGAAGATTTATCATTTCCTTCTGAGGATTTAGCAGGCATTTAAGAATGTAATGTCTCCAGACTATAGGATACCCTGGGAGACAGAATGTAGAGATAACCCTCGATTTATCTGATGGAACAGGGATTTCTGGAGGTGCCTGTTGTAAACAGGAAGCAATGTACACTTTGAAATGAAAGTTGGAATAGAACCGACTAAGCATGGTGTTTTCCAGACTTTCCATAAGATGCCATTTAGAGATTGCGTTCCAGTGGTGGGTTTCCATTTTTTTTTACTACCGGTTCGCTCGAGCACGCATCAGTGGTGGGTTGCAGGCGGTACGCCCGGTAAGGGTGTACTGATACCTGCCCGGAGCACTGGGTACCATTCCGGTATGGTGCTCCGGAGGGCCCACCTGCGCATCCAAGCTCCTTATCTGTATTTGAGCACTTTGGCGCTTCTGCGCATGTGCACAGAGCGCAGGGTGCCTGCCCAATGCTCTGCTAAGCATACTGGTTGCAAATGGATCCGGAACCTACCACTGGTGCGCATGTGTGCACGTGATGTTTCTGCACATGTGCAGAAGTGTCTGGGCGTGTGGGTGGAGCCTCCCACCACCACCACTACTGGTGTGCCCGATCGGGGCTGAACTGGCAGAAACCCACCTCTGTTGTGTTCTGAGTACAGATCACCTGAGGAGGGGGGGGCAGCAACAGATGCAAATCCTCGTCCCTCATTGTTCAGGTACCAAGACGGTCTGACAAGGATTACAGAAAAGTGGAAGCAGGGCTTGTTTGTCTGTCAATCACACAGTTCTGGGAAGAGGAGGGAAGGAGGGAGCTGTCCTAGCAACAGTCATGGCCCCTGAGGAGATTGGCACTGAGGACATCAGAAAGGCATCAATAGTGAAATATATCCATGAAACAAAAGGCAACCCTGAATTTTAAGATGACTGCTTCTAAAAAAGCAGTCAGAGAGAGAGAAAGAAAAGTCCTGTGCAAGGCCTACCCTCCCAAATAAATATGTGAAGGGGGGGGGGGATTTGCTTATATCCAAGAAGGACAGGGACAAAAAAACCAAAAACACAACACAAGTACTAGAATGAATTAGAAATGCCTATAACCGTGTTGGCGAACCTATGGCATGCGTGCCACAGGTAGCACATGGAACCATTTCTTAAGGCATGTGTAGCGTTGTCCTGTCAGCTCCAGCATGCATGCGCGTGCTGACCAGCTGATTTCAGGTTTCATTTTGGGCTATTTTTTGCCTTCTGGAGGCTTCAGGAGCCTTCCATAAAGCCTCTGGAGGGTGAAAAACAGCCCAACACACCAACCGGCCGTTTCCAGCCTCCAGAGAGCCTCCGGGGGTGGGGGAGACGGGGGAAGCTGTTTTTGCCTTCCCCAGGCTTGTGGAAAGCCTTTGGAGCCTGGGGAGGGCAAAAATGGCTCCATCGTGTATGCGTGGGGGATGTCCATACACGCATGCGTGGGGGTATGTGTGTCACACGCATGCATGGGGGGAAGGTACATAGAATTATGGGCATGGGCACGCACATGCACGATCCCCCCACCCTCCCCTCGCTTTTGGCATGGGATGGCAAAACGGTTAGCCATAACTGGCCTATAAAATAAGATATCCATTTATAAAATAAATTGAGGCCAATCTGCATATGGCCAATTACACCAAAATCAACCTCACGTGCACAAACACAAGTACATATACAAGTAGTCCTCAATTTACGACCATAATTGAGCCTAAAATTTCAGTTACTAAGAGAGTTGTTTAATGAGTTTTGCCCCATTTTATGACATTTCTTGCCACAGTTGTTAAGTGAATCCCTGCAGTTGTTAAATTAGTAGCACGGTTGTTAAATGAATCTGGCTTCCCCGTTGACTTTGCTTGTCAAAAGGTCGCAAAAGGTGATCACAGGACCCAGGGACACTGCAACCGTCATAAATGCGAGTCAGTTGCCAAGTGTCCAAATTCTGATCGCGTGGCCACGGGGATGCTGCCATGATCCTAAAGTGTGAAAAACTGCCATAAGTCACATTTTTCAGCACTGTTGTAAGTTTGAATGGTCACTAAATGGTCACTGTATATGTTTGTGCAGAGACACATCCTGTCTTCAACCTCCCCACCCCAATTAAAAAAAAACAGAACGGGGAGAGGCAAGGAAAAAGAGGAGCTGAGCTGCCAAAGAAGCAATGAGGAAGGGAGAATAAAACAGAGAGATGAAACAATTCAAAAATAAAACAGAGAGAACAATTAACATTATTACAAGTGTTAGTACTACTGTTATTATATTATTAGAGAAGGCAAAACCGATAGGAAGGCAATGGCGAATGGAGAACTACAAAGGCTAAACATGAATGCCGATACAGAAGGCTGTATAATTACTTTATATTGTTTTGTATGTCTTTTTTTTTTTGTTATTGTATTTTTCTTTCTGTTTTTAAAGGTAAAAATGTTTAATAAAAACTATTTTAGAAAACAACCCCAGAGAGATGAGTAGGCACAGGAGACAGATGGACAGAAGAAAGAAAGGAATTGTTCTACTTAAGCACTAAAAAGGGTTAAAAGTTAGCAGACCAGTGCCTGCTGCCAAGGATGGGTAATCTATAAAGCCATCCAGGTTTTTCCAAACCATGAACCTGCGTCCCCCTGCACTCCCTGCATCTTATCAGTCAATGATATGCCTTTAACCACTTGCACTGTCCCAGTTTGGACCAGTTTGAGGCTTCTGAATGGTCTTCCAAGGCAGCCTTTGCAAAGCGTCTTGCAGTAATTTAGGCAAGATAAATGCATTTGTGTATCTTGTGATGGGGTTCTTGATCACTAGGAATGTTCGATCTTTGGCAAAGGATAATGTGAATGACTTCATCCCAATTTGTTGTAACTTTAGAGTAACATCAGCGAAAATGGTTAGGACAATTTTCATTTGTTTTTCTTCCCGGGCTGTGCAGCAAAGTTATTCTGTTGCTTCATTAGGCACGCAAATGTCAGCTCTAAAAGTGTTGTCTCAGCATATAGCCTGTGTGATGACATTACAGAATTTCCCATGCTGCAGGAACGTTACATAATCAGGAGGACCTGGTACAATGTTGGCTAATATAGGCTAAAGCTATGTTACCCTATGGCAGTGGTCGGTAATCTTAAATACTCAAAGAGCCATTTGGACCCATTTCCCACAGAAAAGAAAACACTGGGAGCCACAAAACCCTTCCTGTGCCTGATTATTTCCTGAGCGCCCCCCAAACCAGCAGATGTATTTGAATTAAAGGTTCTGTTTTCTTCTGAAACTTTTCTTTTCTTGCATTTATCCATGGTTGGCCTACTGGGGGTCGAAAAGCTCAATAAATTGTGTGCTGACGGGTGTCGCACGTTGGCGGTTGTGACACATATGTGTGACACATATTTTTAGCGACAGGGAGTCGCAGCAGAAGGATGAAAGAGCACATGTGGCTCCAGAGCCGCAGGTTGCTGACCCCCACCCTATGGCTTTAATATTGAGGATAGATTATTTGTGTCTCAAGGCTTCTGGTAGCTGGCAATGAGGGTCTGGGAAGAGTTTCATAATTCGGAGTGCTCCACTCCAGTCTCCTTTCCAGATAAACTACAGGTGGTCCTCAACTTACAATAGTTCATTTAGTGGTGGTTCGAAGTTACGATAACACTGAGAAAGTGACTCATGATTGTTTTTCATGCTTATGACCTCTGTAGTATCTCCATGGTCACATGATCAGAATTTGGATGCCTGGCAACTGACTCATATTTACAATGGTTGCAGTGTCCTCCTGGGTGTGTGTCATATGATCATGTGACTTTCTCACAAGCGAAGTCAATGGGGAAGCCAGATTTACTTAACAACTGTGTTACTAACTTAATAGCTGCAGCAATTCACTTAACAACGGTGGCAAAGAAGATCATAAAATGAGGCAGAATTCACTTAACAGCTAACTCCCTTAAAATAGAACTTTTGGGCCCAATTGTGGTCATTGGTTGAGGACTACCTGTATAGAAAAAACACTATCAAAATGAGATCAGCCACAGAGATGGTTGGCCCAAGGAAATTCACCTCAGTATGTAGCTCATCATATTGAACACATTGAACTAGGGAAGAAAATGGTAAGTGAGCACCTGTCTACCCTAGACGAGTTCAAATCAACAGAACCGGATGGATTACACCCCAGGGTTCTGAAGGAACTGGCAGACGAGATCTCAGAACCACTGAACTATATCTTTCAGAGATCCTGGAGCACCGGGGAACTGCCAGAGAATTGGAAAAGAGCTGATGTGGTTCCCATCTTCAAAAAAGGAAAAAAAATAGATCCAAGAAACTACAGACCTATCAGCCTGACCTCAATACCAGGAAAGATTCTGGAAAAGATAATCAAGCAACAAATTAGCGAACACCTAGAAGTAAACAAAGTAATAGCCAAAAGCCAACATGGGTTTGTCAAAAACAGATCATGCCAGACTAATCTTATTCCATTATTTGACAAAGTGACAAAATTAGTGGACCAGAGGAATGCCGTCAATATAGTTTACTTGGACTTCAGTAAGGCATTTGATAAGGTAGAACATAACCTACTACTAGATAAAGTAGAAGAATGTTTGTTGGAATGCATCACCACCAGATGGATTCGTAACTGGCTGACCAACCACACTCAATGTGTAGTCCTCAATGGAACTGCATCTACATGGAGGGAAGTATGCAGTGGAGTACCCCAAGATTCTGTTTTAGGCCCAGTACTCTTCAACATCTTCATCATGATTTGGATGAGGGAATAAATGGGGAACTCATCAAATTTGCAGATGACACCAAGCTGGCAGGAATAGTCAATACTCCAGAAGATAGGCTTAAGATACAGAAGAATCTTGACGAACTTGAACATTGGGCACTATCTAATAAAATGAAATTCAATGGTGAAAAGAGTAAGGTTCTACATTTAGGCAACAAAAACGAAATGCACAGGTACAGTATAGGTGGGACCTTGCTCAACATTAGTAACTGTGAGAGGGATCTTGGAATCCTAGTGGACAACCATTTAAATAGGAGCCAGCAGTGTGCAGCAGCTGCCAAAAAAAGCCAACATAGTTCTAGGCTACATAAACAGAGGGATAGAATCAAGATCACGTGAAGTGTTAATACCACTTTATAATGGCTTGGTAAGGCCACACTTGGAATACTGCATTCAGTTTTGGTCGCCACGATGTAGAAAAGATGCGGAGACTCTAGAAAGACTGCAGAGAAGAGCAACAAAGATGATTAGGGGACTGGAGACTAAAACATATGAAGAACGGTTGTAGGAACTGGGTATGTTTAGTTTAATAGAAAGAAGGACTAGGGGAGACATGATAGAAGTGTTCCAATATCTCAGGGGTCAAAGAAGAGGGAGTCAAACTATTTTCCAAGGCAACAAGAACAAGAAGCAATGGGAGGAAACTAATCAAGGAGAGAAGCAACTTAGAACTGAGGAGAAATTTCCTGACAGTTAGAACAATTAATCAGTGGAACAACTTGCCTCCAGAAGTTGCGAATGCCCCAACACTGGAAGTCTTTAAGAAGATATTGGATAGCCATTTGTCTGGAACAGTATAGGGTTTCCTGTGTAGGCAGGGGGTTGGACTAGAAGACCTCCAATGTCCCTTCCAACTCTGCTATTGTATTGTATTGTATGTGATCTTGAGCTATTTGCTATCTCACCACTAATTCAGTTTAGGGGACATATTTACCATTTAGATCAGTGATGGAGACCTTTTTTGGTGCCAATTGCCCAAAGTGCATGTGTGCAATCCCAAAATGCAATGTGAGCGCCCCCCCCATGCATGCGCCCCACCCCCCCTCGCCCATTTTCAGCTTCCAGGTTGGTGCATGGGGCTTTCCAGACTCAAAACAGAGCACGAGGGGGGTGGTTGCATGGTGCCCCTGCACCCCGTTTTGGCTTCCAGGGTTGGTGCAGGAGGCCTTTCAGGCCCAAAACTGGGCATTGGGGGGCTTGCACGGTGCCCCCACACCCCGTTTTGGCTTCCAGGCTGGTGCAGGAGGCTTTCCAAGCCCAAAACGGGGAGCAGGGAGGCATGCACATGAACCCCCCAAAATGCAATGCGACCACCCCCTGCACATATGTGGCAAAGTCCCAAAGACCAGCTGGTTGGCAGGAAGCATGTGCATATGTGCACATGCACTGTGGAGCTGGGCTGGGGCAATGGCTTGTGTGCCTGCAGAGAGGGCTCTGCGTGCCACTTGTGCCATAGGTTCACCATCACAAATTCAGATCTCCGTGAAGGAAAAAAAATGTCATGGAATATGAGAATGAGAAATAAAAGCTTTCTTCATGGGATGAAGTAGTGGACGGGGCTCTTCAAGGAATGAAATGGTGTTCAGGCTCAATGATGCTGGCCCTTCATTCATTCCTTGCGTAATTAAGGTTATGGCCCTGTTTAAATTCAATTGCTAATTGGGGCACACCCTTGCTTACATGGAGGAATCTTCAATTTGGTGGTCTGCAAAGCAACAAACAATCCCTTATCACCCACTTGTTTGCCCGCATGGTTTACTCTACGGAGGGCGAATAGCTCTGTGCTGGCATTTTATCTCCTGACCACCCAAGGCTCTGGTCATCCTCCCTCTAGCTTCTGGGATTCCAGCAGCCGCTGCCCACGATTCTTCCTGCTTGTCTTATCTTTGCATTCTTTTTTTCTTTCTTTCCCTGAACTAGTGCCAAGATTCTCTCCCATGGATCTGAAGTCATAATTTACAAGACAATCTGCATTTCTCTGTCTTATAAAAGTCGAGTAGGTCCTGCAGCTGATTTGTCGGGTATCAAGTCAGAGATTGGCCTGGCCCACTGGAAACAAAGAGTAAATCAGGGATTTTCTTCCCTATTCCTTGCTTCATTCATTCAGCCCCATCTTAGACAGATGTTCTACAGTCGTAGAATACTGTTTTTTTGTAACAAAGAAAATTGGGAAAGATAGAAAATGTAGAAAAAGGATAGGGAATTGGAAAGGACAAGACACATAGCTGACTAGCTAGAAGACACAAAGCTATATGATAAATCTTTAAGTGGCAATCTGGACTGTTAGAAATATTATTTCTTCAGATGTTGCTATGCAGATAGCTTGCCTCTCAAGCCCACCTCATAATTCTTGAAACAACCTTACAAAGCAGTCTCTTTTTAATTTTTATAGTGTTTTTTGTTTTGCTTTAATAATGATTTTTGATTCTTTTATAATGATTGTTTTTTTTAATATAGTTCTTATTTTGTTGGTTGTTGGGATATCAAATTTGCTACCCGCAGGCTGGATGCGTTACACGCTGGCCACACCCACTCCTGGTTTAGCGAAAGGGGAAAAAGTCGTGATATGTCACATGACGACAATGTGACATTGCGAGTTTGACGACAATGTGACATTGCGAGTTTGACACCTGTGTTGTAGACTGCCAAAAGTCACTTTTTGTGAGCTGGGTTGCCACACAAATATGATTAATAAATAAATTAAATAGTTAAGTATCCCAAACAGGGCCATAATGTGATGGCAGCCCAGAATTCTCCCAAGGGAAGAACGCCAAGGCACAGCAGCCCTTGTGTAGCAAAAGTGGGCTTTCTTGTAGGGAAATGCAGCTGTAGAGCAGAGTTTCTCAACCTTGACAATTTTAAAATGGGTGGACTTCCAACTCCCAGAATCCCCCAGTTAGCATGTTGACTGAGAAATTCTGGGAGTTGAAGTCTACGCATATTACAGTGACTTTGGGCTAAGGAACGCTGCTTTGGAGGAAGTGCTAAACATGATAATCAGGCAGCTCTTTCAGAGAAGAAGGGGAGTGAATTAGCTGGTGGGGTAAATCATCTCATATTTCCAAGACAGTTAGAAGATACATGCAGAGGTGGGCTATTGAGGGTTTGCACGGATTTGGGAGAGGCTCTAGCTAAGAATCTTCCCAGTTCAGAGAACCCACAAATTCCACCCCAGCTGGCCCTTCCCCTCCTGCCCCTCTTCTCCCAGGAGTCCCCATACACGGCCCACGTGGAGGCTTGGGAGGGTGAAAAATGGGCCTCCCGGAAGTTCTAGAAGGCCAGAAACAGGAGTTTCCAGCTTCCAGAGAGCCACCAGAGCCTGCGGGAGGCTGTTTTGCCCTCCTGGAGGCGTGAGGAAAGCCTCTGGAGCCCGGGGAGGGCGAAAATGCCCCTTCCCACTGTGGTGCAGGAGGCCAACAAGGCCACGCCCAGCATGGCCATGCCCACCCAGCAACCAGGCAGAGAACCCGTTGTTAACATTTTTGAAGCCCACCTCTTGATACATGGCATCATTGGGATAGGGCATAGCTTTCCTCCTGCATGGAAGGAGCCTCTGTCTCCCCATATTGTTCAATAGATCTAGCTGGGAAGCTTGATTCCTAGGCTGGCGTGGTATAAGATGCTTTCTTTGCTTCTGCCTCTACTCTGGGAGTTGATGGCCACACATCAATCCTAGCTCAGAAAGCGTCCTTTTTGAAACAACAGGAAACATCCCTTCCTGTTAAATAACAAAATAAAATGCTAAAAGTTATCTTTCTAACTGACTCACCGGGTCAGAGAACATCCGATTTGGAATGGTGGGTGTCTGCTGGTCAATGCAAACTACTTTTTTCATGTCTTCAAAGCTGGGGTCGACTGGAACCAAGTCAAAGAAAGGAGGTTTATAATCTTCAATAATCCCTGCAGGATAAAAATATGGAGGGAACAGGAAGGTGAAGTCTTGAGATGGCAAGCATGCAGAGATTATTGGGTGTGAACATCGTCTTCCTGTACCATCTGTTATGTCCAACATAGTCAAATAAGGACAAAAGAATATGTATGTATGTATGTATGTATGTATGTATGTATGTATGTATGTATGTATGTATGTATGTTGTGGCCCAGCAGGAGCTGTTGGAGCTGCAAACAGACTCCGACAGCGAGACACCCTATGTGTCGACTCTGGAAGATGTGGAGGACCCTGGACTCTGAGCAGGGACCAGAGAGGCTGGTTGGTCACCAGGAGGCGCCTGAGGCATGGAGCAGTGGTGAAAGCCAAAGGGAGTGTGGTCATGATGTCAGGCCCTGGAGCAGTGGTGAAGACGTCAGGCCTTTGAGCAGTGATGAGGTTCAGAGGGAATTGGTCCCGGACGCCTGGCAGAGGCGGGCGGATAAATGCCGGCAGCAATTAAGGAGAGAAAGGAGATAATTGGACCCAGGTGGTTGTGATTAGGTCCCTCCCAAGAGAGTATATAAGGAGAGACTTTGGGAGGAGGCTGTTTGCAGGATTCAACTAATATACTAAGGCTGGAGAAGCGCTCGTATGTATTTCTTATCTCGGAAGTCTGGGTTGCTGCCAAAGTCTTGTCCTTGTTTTAATTTACTGTGAATAAATTGTCTAGCATTAATCTTGTGCCGGCGTGCCTCATCGTATGGAGGGGAGGGGGGTCAGAACATACACACACACACACACACACACGCACACACACTGGTCTTGTTGTATTCGGGTCTTTTCCCTTTTCCGTGCATTTCTGTCATTTGGCAACCCAATCAGTTCCAAGAGTGTGTTAAATAAAGGACTTTAAAGCATTTCCTCTGGAAAAATCTCAGAAAAGATTCCACCCTGACAACGTCCAGGTGGGCATAGGAGGCAACATATGAGGGCAAAGTGCTCCACATGGTTTTATTCCAGTGCCCCTTTATTCTGTGAGAATCTAGAGAGTGTCAATTAGATATTTGGTTTGACTCTTATTAAGCACAATAGTAAATACTCATGGTCACTAGTCAGATTTTCTATTCTGATTTGTTAACTCTTTAGTTTAGAGCATTGAAATCTTTTGGAGACAAGTAGGAAGCATGAGCAAATCAGCAACTGTCCCAAGAATCCATTTACAAATTGATTCTTAAAGTTTGAGACATAAGAAAAAAAATTGCATAAAGCAAATGTATTTTCTCTTACGACCTGAAGCAGATGCACAATATCAAATGTGTAGAGTTTAAGAAAGAACAAAGAATCCAAAGACAGCCTAGAATCTTACAGGTAATATGACAGTGAAGCCAGTATGGTTTTGTTCTGACCGAGGCTCCCCAAGAACATGAAGCAAACGCCGATAAAAACCCCTTTTATTAATTTACTGTGAATTCTGCTCATTCATATCCAGCAAAGTCTTTCAAGGGAGGATTTACAGTCACAGACCTTATCTGGCTTGGAGAGCTGCCAGGCTGATATCTGCAAAACCTGGTAAGGAGTCTTCAAGAGTCACGAACCAATTAAGCGAACTAATTGTCTCCTGCAAACTCCACTCCCCTTTTGCTCCTCTTTTATTTCTTCTGGGAGGGGCCATTCATCATCCACCTGTTCAAGTTGACCCCTGTTCTTTAGCTGTTCCCTTAGTCTGGCAACTCTGCACATGCACACACTGGGAACAGCCTCCAGCTGTTCATCTGCCTCACTGATGTCTGACTCTGATAACTGTCAGACAGCCCTTGGCCGCTCTCTGCCTCCGACACAGATCCCTCATCAGAGCCTTTCCTAGACTCCAGGACTGCCCATGTTCCTCCCTAACCTCCACACTCTCTGAATCTGCGGCCAGCTCCGAATTATAGGACAACAGGTTTGTGCATTATAGGACAATCCGAAACCACAGTGAGCTCAATTTCCTATCATCTCAGAGCTGTCAGAATTCGGCAAGTGGACACTAAGCATCCCTTACAAAATGATAAAGAACTTACAAAATTAGCAAGTATTACATTTCAGACATGACTGGTTTTCCCCTGGCATAAGGTACTTTGTATGAAAACAGCATGAGAAGAGCCCTGAGAAAACTGAGTGGAAAAATACAGGAAAGACCAAGGTAAAAGTGTTTTAAACAGCCTCCATAGCAGAGGAATAGCAAGTGGAGAGACTACTTTTGTTAGTGACAACACACATGCCCATGCACGCCTCATGAGCAAATGCTCACATGTCTTCCATTAAATGCAATAAAGCAGCTTCCACTTCTGTATTTTACAGAGTATAAGACGCACCTTCCCCCCACAAAAAGAGGGTAAAAATCTGGGTGCGTCTTATACACTGAATACAACATTTTTGGCCTCCCCAAACCTGGCCCTGTGCATTCAGTTTTTCACAAAAACAGACACGCAGAGGGTTTGGTAGGCCTGCAAAGTGCTCCTGGGGGCTTGAGAGGTCAAAAACAAGCAAAAAATGGGCCCCATTTCCCACAAAAAACGGGTCATTTTGTGCTCAATTTTTGCCCTCCCTAGCCCCAGGAGCACTCAACAGGTCTACCACACCCTCTGCCCTCCAATTGTTCTGCAAAAAATGGGTCATTTTTTGCTTGTTTTTTGCCCTCCCCAGCCCCCAGGAGCACTTTGCAGGCTTAAAAAATCGGGCATGCAGAGGTTTTGGGAGGCCTGCAGAGTGCTCCTGGGTGCTGGGGAGGGCAAAAACTTTTTTAAATTTACCTCTTCAAAATCTTGGTGCATCTTATAGTCCGAAAAATATGGTATATACCGTTTCACAGTGCTATAGAGCCATCTCCAAGTGGTTTACAGAGTCAGCATATTTTCCCCAACAATCTGGGTCCTCATTTCACCCACCTCGGAAGGACAGAAGGCTGAGTCAACCTTGAGCCTGGTGAGATTTGAACTGCCAAATTGCAGGCAGCCGGCAGTCAGTAGAAGTAGCCTGCAGTCATTTTTTTCAGTGCCGTTGTAACTTGAACGGTCATTAAACACACTGTTATGAGTCAAGGACTATCTGTATATATTTTGGGAGCTACTTGCTCGGCAAGGGTCTTGCAGACCTCATGCTAGAATCAATATTTCTCACTGTGAAAGCTACTTTGAATTTGGCAAACATAAATATTGCAGTTCTAATGACTCATCTATCTTGTTCTTGTTTCTGTGCAAACAAACACAGACAAGTACTGCTGCAATCTTACTCCCAATTTGCAATTTTATTCATTTCTAAATTACATTCATAGGATGCTCTACTCATTATGACTTGAAACACACAAGATTCATGTTCTTGAAACATGTTCGTGATATTAAACCAATGTAGTTCAACTTTTGACTTAGGATCAAAATTATATAGTTTCTGCTGTTGGGACATATTTTAGCCAAGATTAATAACAAATGATTTAGTAAGCATCTAGAAAGAATATCTTTATAAATTATGGGGCATCTGTTGAATTAAATTATACCATAACCCCTTAAAGATATTTGAGACTAATGGTTACAAAATCCTGGCATCGTTACAGGTAGAAGGAACTACCAATGCATTAACTGGAAAAAAAAAACCTGTCAGTTTTTATTAACTTTCATTTTGATGGAAATATTACACAGAGCCATGGTGGTGCAGTGGTTAGAATGCAGTTCTGCAGGTGTTCGATTCTAAACAGTTCAAGGTTGACTCAGCTTTCCATCCTTCTGAGGTGGGTAAAATCAGGACCCAGATTGTTGGGGTCAATAGGCTGACTCTGTAAACTGCTTAGAAGGGGCTCTAAAGCACTGTGAAATGGTATATAAGTCTATGTGTCATTGTTCTATGTAAATATGTTTTATTTCCATTTCATTTCGTGCAGCCACATATATACTGTGCATAACCGGGGCATATAACATTGAACAATAAACACAGCCCTCCCTCTTGTTGACAATACCCCCCAAAATACAAACCCTATATACCACTTTGACCCACCATACACCCTTTCTTTCACCCCCCTCCAACTTTCGTTCTTCCTTCCAACATTCCCCTCTACTCCTACTTCCCCTCCCCCTCAATCCCTCCTCTCTCCCAATACAATCCCTCCCTTCCTTCTCCTCCTCCCGCCAATCCTCTCTCCCACCCTCTCTGCCCCTGTCATTGTTATACTGTTATTATTATAACTTCACTATCCACATTAGCATGTCTTTCAAATCATAGGATGTAAAAATAGATGATAATAAAAATAAATCCAAGGGTGAAACAATGACAAGTGGATAAAAAAGCTACACTCAAAAGACCTTGCCCAGAAAAAAGAGTTTTGGCTGTTTCCTGCAAGGCAAAAAGTATGTGAAACAAGTGTGTGAATTTTGAGGGAAGGATACATTAAAAGCCACCCCACCCTCTCCAAAGTCCTGAGACATACCTCATCAAGTGGGTGTACCTTTTAAGGGGTTTCCTCTGGCTAACCCAATTAGCGTTGCACTCATCAGGGACACAAGTCTGCAATGTCACAATCAGGGCATAGAAACATGTACAGTAGAAAAAAACTCTAGATCCGTGGTATTGAACCCATGGCACGCATGCCCAAAGTGGCACACAGAGCCATTTTGCCTGGCATACACGCCATCAGCTGTTCCTCTTCTGGGTTTCCGGTGCACATGCGCACTGCCCATCAGCTGGCCTTTGTGTGTGCACGGTGTCAGAAATCAGAAAAGCTGGCCTTCCATTTTCCAGAGTGCGCATGCACCAGCTGATTGATGCATGCATAAGTGTGGCAATAAGTGGAAGGCTTGCTGGCTGGCACGCATGCGTGGGCCGGAAACAGGAAGTTAATGTTGGGGGGGGGCACATGGATAATTCCACTTCTTGATAACGGCCAAGTGTTCCCTTTTCGGCACTCGGTGCCAAAAAGGTTCGCAATCACTGCTCTAAATGATAACCGAAACAAAGCCTGCACCAGAAAGAATATTTCTCTCCACAGTGCATAAGTTCTTCAGTTCAGAAGATCCATGAACCAGCACCCAGGTGCATGCTAACAAAGTGAAAAGTACTACATGCAGACTGAAAAACATATGCAAATGTGGTGTGGATGGATTCAGTATTTAGCTTGCTTTACAGACCCTACTCCAATAGATTTTTGAGGCATAATCCAACTTCAGCACAGCGTTTTGAGTATTAAAATGCTGTGCTGAAGTTGGATGTGAATTTTCCTATCAATGGACTTTTAAATGTCTGACGTTACAGTTAGAATGGTTGTTGAACACAGCATTACCAAACAAATGACTTGAGAAACTGAACTACTACTCCTCTGCTCACAATAGAATCCCTTATGCCACCAGGCTTGAAATGTTTGGGCTTGGACAATCTGGAACTGCGCCGCCTGCGGTCCGATCTAAGCGTTTTACACAAAATTGTCTGCTACAACGTCTTGCCTTTCAAAGACTTCTTCAGCTTCAACCACAATAATACACAGGCCAACAATCGATACAAACTCAAGGTAAACCGCTCCAAACTCGACTGCAGAAAATACGACTTCAGCAACAGAGTGATCAACACCTGGAATGCTCTACTTGACTCCATTGTTACATCCTCTAACCCTCACAGCTTCAATCTCAAACTGTCTACCGTGGACCTCACCCCATTCCTAAGAGGTCCGTAAAGGGAGTGTGCATAAGCGCACCAGCGTGCCTACCATCCCTGTCTTACTGTCCCCATTTATCTGTTTTATTTCCTTTCTTCATTTTTATGTTCATACCTATACTTTAGGGACACATGGCTCACTGGCTAAGACACTGAGCTCGTCAATCAGAAAAGTTGGCAGTTCAGCGGTTTGAATCCCTAGCACCGTGTAACGGCGTGAGCTCCCCTTACTTGTCCCAACTTCTGCCAACCTAGCAGTTCAAAAGCATGTAAAAATGCAAGTAGAAAAATAGGAACCACCTTTGGAAGGAAGGTAACACTGTTCTGTGCATCTTTGGCATTTAGTCATGCCGTCCACATGACCACAAAGACACCTTCGGAAAGCATTGGCTCTTTGGCTTTGAAACAGACATGAGCACCGCCCCCTAGACTCAGCAACTACTAGCACATATGTGCAAGGAGAACCTTTACCTTTACCTATACTTGTTATCTTATACATGTTTGACAAATAAATAAAAAAATAAACTACCATAGGTTCATTGGACATGTTTTCCTTAACAATGCTCAATGGTTCCTACCAGCTGTCAGCACTAATGCTTTTGGTGCCACCTGCTGGTCAAGAACTCTATTTACCTAGGACCTCCATCAGTTTTGTTAAACCTTTCTATACTAAACAGTTCAATGTAACTTGACCCTAATCCATCTGACAACCTGATTTTGAATGTGGGTACTGATTCCCAATAAAAGCACATTTCAGTGCTTTGCTCTAGCTAGAAGACAGGCATGATGCCTGGTCAAGCAATACTGCCAAATTTTCATATGCAGGTGGTACACGATCTTCCAAAGACAGAGAGTGGCTATGTATCTTAGGGCACATAAAAGGCAGCCAGCTAAAGATCGTTTATTGTGAATGTAATTGAGTTATTAACTAGTACTACAGGTATTTATTCAGAAAGGGAGACAGAATTAGCTCAGTTAATACATGCCTCAATTGGATTGTACAATATTTTGGCTGTTTGTAATGTAATCACTATTTTCTTTGAAGCCTCTTGTTTCTGTAGTCAAGGATCAGACACGAAATGAGATTTAGAAGAAAGAAATTAACACGCTCACAAACTTCAACAGTATAATCTCTGGATACGGGGGTGGGTGGAGAAACCCCCAGATTGAAACAGGGCAGACATCAACATGGTTAGCTTCAGGCACCAAGCTGAGCTTCTGTTTGTTTAATCAGGCTAAGCCAAAAATAAGAAACCCATTTGGGTTTAGCACAGTCTGTTAATCAGACCAGTGACTTAGTGATTTGGGAAGAACTTAAAAGAAGCCAAACAGCAAGGGACCATACAGAAGTAAGGGTTTGTAGGGTAGTAATCCAGAGTTACACGTTGAGAGCACCTTCCAATAAGCTTGGACAAAGTGGGCTATTGGTATTGCTCTGTTAAACATCTCCTCATTTTTTCCCTTCTGCCCTGGGTGAATAAAATTATTTATTAGTCCCGAGGGCGCCTCTCTTGAAAGAAGGAAAAAGGAAAACTTTTGCAGAAAAGGAGAACCATTCTATGCATCTAATGCAGCTCATGAAAACTTATGCCTTTAATATGTTGAAAAAGCCCCTACCAAACCCTTCCTTCCTTCCTTCCTTCTTTCTCTCCTTCCTTCCTTCCTTCCTTCCTTCCTTCCTTCCTTCCTTCCTTCCTTCCTTCCTTCCTTCCTTCCTTCCTTCTTTTGCAAAGAGAAAAATCCCACGCTTAGTTTCCAGCATCTCCAAGAATGGGTTGGAAAAACCAGAGGAAGGCGCCGCAAACTTTAGTTGTCAGCGGCTCAGTCATTTGGGAGATGGGCGACTTCTAAATTAAACTATTTACATTAAAATTAAAATTCTGCCTCCCCTTCAGTCAAGAACTTTAGCCTTTGATCTGAAAATGAATGCATAGTTTGAGGTAAAAGCACTAGTCCAGAAATCAGAAAGTTGTGACTTCTAGTCCCTCCTTAGGTATGAAAGCTGGCTGGGTGACTTTGAGCCAGTCATTCTCTCTCAGCCTAACTCACCTCACAGGTGGTTGTGGGGAAAATAGGTGGAGGAAGGAATATTAGGTATGTTTGCAGCCTTGAATTATTTATAAAAGATAACAAAGGTGGGATAAAAGGCAATCATTCATTCATTCGATCAAATCAATCCAATCACAAACATGAATCAGCAGTCAGCATCTGTACATAGCAACTTCCTACTTTTTAACCATTTCTGGTAGGAGATACCTTCTATGTTATAGCTTTTGCCTCCCTGATAGGAGAACTGCACCCCCATGTGGCATATTTAGGAAGCATTTAAAGACATGGCTGTTTCAACATGCATTGGGGAACGGAGGAAAGAATGGAGGTGTATGTGAGATTGAGATGAATCTGTGTATTTTTTATGTTACAAAGCATCATGTTCTCTTATATTATTATAAGTTGTAAAGCACTCCTTCTGAGGCCATTGCAATTTTGACCAGTTGTTAAATGAGGACTACCTTAGTTTCTATTTTAGCATTCTAACCCCAGTGCTGGGCTGGCTCTTGATTCACATGTATATCCTCACTTAAGCTGCTCTTAAAATCAAGAGGGCTGGCCTTTAGCTCAGAATTGCTTATTCCAGCCCATAGTTTCAGAAAGGTAAAAGGTAAAGGTTCCCATCACATATGTGCTAATTGTTCCCGACTCTAGGGGGTGGTGTTCGTCTTTGTTTCAAAGCCAAAGAGCCAGCACTGTCCAAAGATGTCTCCGTGGTCATGTGGCAGGCATGATAAAATGTCTAAGGCACACGGAACACTGTTACCTTCCCACCAAAGGTGGTTCCTATTTTTCTACTTGCATTTTACATGCTTTCGAACTGCTAGGTTGGCATATGCTGGGACAAGTAACAGGAGCTCACTCTGTTATGTGGTGCTAGGGATTCGAACCGCCAAACTGCGACCTTTCTGGCCGACAAGCTCAGTGTCTTAGCCACTGAGCCACCGCGTCCCTCAGAAAGTTTCAGAAAGGGACCCCCCCCCATTTAGAGGGTTGAGCTGGGGCCCTTTTGAACAACGTAGAAACTTTACTAGTGAGCATCATAATTCTCCAAATCCATATTCTATGGGTCAAAGTCTATCAACTGAATACTTCTGATCCTTGAAAAATGCACAGGTTTATAGATACACTGTCTTACTTTTTCACACTAGGGCAGTTTCTGCACAAGTGCTTCCAGCAGAAACCTGGAAATCCAAAAATTCCTTGGATCTTACTGCAGTGAGATAGAAGGCTAGAAGAATGGTTGGTAAAGATGATAGACCCTGCTGGGATGGCTAAATTGACTTCTTTGAGCAGAGAAAACAAAAACTGTTTATTGCTGACTGGAAATGCTGTATGGATTTTTGCATAAAACTAAAACAAAAATTGAATTTATGATTTACAATTTTCAATCATACGTTGTAACAGTAAGAGGTAAATTTTAATTGTTCTTCTACCTGCTTAATAAAGAGGAGGTATCCTTTGTACCTTTCCCTCTCTTTTCTATTTTTCTTTCTTTTTCTTTTTCTTGCACTTTTAGCTTTTCCTTTTGAGTTCTTCTTTTCTTTTCTTTCTCTACTTTATATTACCATATTTTTTCAGACTATAAGACGTACTGGAGTATAAGACACACCATGATTTTGAAGAGGTAATTTTTTTTTTAAAAAAAGTTGCACTCTGCAGGGCTCCCAAACTCTTTGCATGCCTCGTTTTTTGCACAAAAGGGGGGGGGGGAATGCAGAGCTTTGGGAGGCTTGTAGAGTGCTCCTGGGGGGTGGGGAAATGAGCAAAAAATTGGCCATTTTTTGCAAAAGCAGCCCAGTTTTTGCAAAAAAAGGGGGGCATGCAGAGCTTTGGGAAGCTTGTAGAATACTCCTGGGGGCTGGGGGAGGGGAAACAAGCAAAAATGGCCCATGTTTTGCTCTTTCTTGCCCTCTCCATCCCCCAGGAGCACTTTGCAAGCCTCTCAAACCCTCTGCACGTTCATTTTGGCAAAGGGGGTGGGGTTTTGGTAGGCCCAAAATGCTATATTCAGTGTATAAGATGCAGCCAGATTTTCTCCCTCTTTTTGGGGGGGGAAAAGTGCGACTTATACTCCGAAAAATACAATAGTTTGTATTGGTTTAATCTTTAACACAAGTACATAACACACACACACACCACCAAACACACACAAAAATAAATTGGATCTTTGCTTGGTTTTCAGCAATCCTCGCTGCAAACTTGTATAGTAGGCCTGCACACAAGAACACTTTAGCGGTGGGATCCTTTTCCAGCCTCTTCCCTGAAAGAATGTTAAAATGCAAAGAGGGGGCAAAAAAATTAACTGAGAATCCATCACTGGAAGACTCTGCCAACGTAGGAGCAGAGAGGCAGCTTCACTGCTGCGTTGGTCAGAGGATAGCCGAAGTTCCCTTGAAAGTGGCCAGTTGCCAAGCTAAGCTGTGATGCTGCTTGTTTCCTAATCAGAGTTGAACAAACAAAGTGCTGATTGAGTCTAATGGTCCCTTTAATCTGCAAGCTGGGCGCTGACACTAGATTACAGTGTTTATAATTTACAGCTAATCATTCGTGTGGAAAAAGAAAAATGAAAACACTTCCAACTAGGCCAGTCAAAAACATCCCCATTAACAGGCCTGATTAGCGATTGTTTCTACACAGGGAGCCAAAGGCGAGGGTGGGGGGATGGCAGCCAGGGCTGGCTCCTTCCATTCTCTAACAGCAGCTGAGATTCCAGTTCCTTCAATAAAGCAATGAACTCAATGGCAGCGCCAGAAGTTACAGGTTTTTTCTTCAACAGGTGGGCAACCTGCAGATCCCCAAAGACTCCAGCTCCGGGCAATCCTTTTCTCTGTTGGCTTGGTCTGATGGAGGAATGGAGATGGCCCACTGCCATTTTGAAAGAACCAACGGCCCTCTGTGAACCCTGCCAGTTTTAATCTATTCAGCAAATCACAGCTGAGCAAATTATGCTCAACCCCTTGTATGAACTGTCCTAAGATTTTCTAGGCCACACAATTAGGATCTGTTCTTTGCAGGATCTCTGAGCAGATAAGAGTTGCTGGAGAGCTGTGAAAAGCTGGTTGTTATTCCACTCGTATATGTACAAGTTCTAACTTGGTCCACAGCACTGCAAAGAGAACTCTACAAATGTTTGCAAGACTGTGCAGGAAGCCGAATCCAGCATGAACTAACAAAGAGAGAGGGCCATCTTGTGAGATTTCAGCCACTGCTGATCAGATGGCCGACTGATACAGAAGGTTCCACCACAAAACCGCGGAGGACAAAATCGCGGTCGACGAAAGTGCGCATTTGACATCATCACAGCGCGACAAAAACATCGCGCTGTGATCGAAAAATGTAAAAATAAAGCGAAAACCTTACCCTAACCCCCCCAAACCTAACCCTAAACCTAACCCTTAACCTAACCCTAAATCTAACCCTAAACCTAACCCTTAACCTAACGCTAAACCTAACGCTAACCCTTAACCTAACGCTAAACGTAACCCTAACGCTCTAAACCTAAACCTAACCCTAACCCTAACCCTTAACCTAACCCTAACCCTAACCCTAAACCTAACCCTTACCTTTATGTGAATCGGCTTGCTTTAATTTTATTTTTATTTCAATTTTTAATTTTTTTCGTCGCGCTGTGATGACGTCAAACGCGCGCTTTCGTCAATCGCGCTTTTGTGGACCGCGGTTTTGACGGGTCACGGATACAGAAAACTGAGCAAAACACTTCCTTTCTTTATGGCAACACTTTGGCATGAAGGAGTGGAATAACTGTATCCATGTTCAGAGGGAATAAATCTCTGAATACCAGAGAGACCTTTGAATCCCAGTTGATGAGGGCCAGCAATGCCAGAGCGTTACTGACCCAGCGTCTGCATTACAGACTGCTAAAATGGCTGGACTCAATGGACATTTGGCCTGATCCAAAAAGGTAGCTAGCATAAGGCTCCCTGACAAAATGGCTGACCTGGTAGGTGTGGCCAGTGGTGAAATTCACTTTTTTTTTTACTACAGGTTCTGTGGGTGTGGTTTGGTGGGCGTGGCAGGGGAGGGATACTGCAGAATCCCCATTCCCTCCCCATTCTGGGGCCAGTCACAGGTGGCATTTGCCGATTCTCCAAACTACTCAACATTTTGCTACTGGTTCTCCAGAATCTGTTAGAACCTGCTGGATTTCACCCCTGGGTGTGGCCAGTCACAAAGCCACTTCTTGCAAACAAGACAAATTGCTCTGACAGCTCTCTGTAACCTCCCAGCATGCTTTCTATTTTACCCTTTTCTGAAGAGGTGGGCACACTGCCAGAAGCCGTTAAATGTTGCACATGAAGATGCTATTTCAGATATTTAAAATAGTTCTGTGACTAGCAGGAAAAAAACAAAACATCTGATTGTGTCTGGATCAGAGAGGATTGATTTCTGCTAGATTTCCATCCATTTTTGTAGAGCTCTCCTTTTGAACTTAGAATCTTATCTTACTTGCAACTTACAATGATATATAAACACCCTGCGGCAAAAATAAGTGGATAGTAATTTGCCTGAACCATGAGGTAAGGCCCTAGATTACCGCATCTTAACTCATTTCCATTTGGCTTTCCTTACCGTTCACAATGGTTCTTCGGGCTATCTCCCACAGGACCAGACCATAAGCCCAGATGTCTGTCCGCTTGAAGGATTCAAAACAGTCCATACGAATCTGTTCATCCAAAACCTCAGGTGCCATATAGCGTTTGGTGCCCACCCGTGGGTTGTTACCAATATCCAAATAATCATTACTCTGGGAATGCATGACTGCCAATCCTGAAAAAGAGGAACAATGCCACCATTATAAGGATGGTTGTCCTATTTTATTTTATTTTTTGTAACAAGAGGGCAATCCTACATCAGGAAGCTAAACATCAAAAGGGTCAGATTTAACTGGAAAAAAGGGAATTACACTGAGTTTAGGAGAATAGCTTAACTTTTGTGGCTTGTATAGCATTACAGAGAGAGCATATGCACTTTGGTTTAGTGGGCTGAATGTATATGTATGTGCCTTTGTCTATGGCATTCGACTTCACATGCACCACAACTCCTGTCTATTCTTTTACTATATTTGCACTTGGCTTTCTATGAAGTAAGAATCATGCTTCTTTTTTTTGGAGCTGAGAGGTGCCACTGTGGTTCACTCTGTAAACTCTGTTCTTATTGTGGCCTGCCAGTGGAGCTGGCAGCAGAGTCGGACAGTGAGAAAGTTGGGGAGGAACATGGAGGCTGGGGAAGGCTCAAACGAGGGGTGTGCTTCGGAGGCAGAGAAGGGGCTGAGGCTGTTTGGCAGTGATCAGGTGCCTACGGAGCTAGACAGCAGTGGGGCAGAGGAACAGCTAGAACTGTTAGATTCGTTTTAGATTCGTTTCAGGAGTGTGAAGATCTGTCCGTGAATCTCAGAGACTCTGTGCCCAGTCTTTCCTTGCACAGCACCTCATTTGGAAAATATTTACATGGCAGCTTTCCAAGATAGATAAGGTCTGTAGTCATAATTACTCCTTTGAAAGACTGTTTGCCAGGCCTTTGCTTAATGTGAATGAGAGGAATTCACATTCATTTGATAAAAGGAGCTTCGTCGGGACCAGGACTCTGCTTCATGCTTTTTGGGGAAGCCCAGGTCAAAACAGTTCTGCTGAGAAACTAATTAGGAATAAGGCTGACTGGGCTAGTCAATCAAATCTCTTTGGAATATCTGAATCAGGGATTCCCAAACTTTTTGCTATCATACCGCGCTTTAGTGTAACATTAATGTACACATCTCCCCTAAAAATCCAAACATCAAAATGAATACAAATGAATATTGAAAACAATGCAATGAAATTTTGGGAAAGGTGAATTTATTTTAACAATGTATCTAAAACAGTGTTCCTCAACTTTCTGGCTCCACAGATGACGGTGGCTGTGGCGGTGGGAGGAGGAGATGGTTTCACATGAACGCACACTGCTTACGCAAATAGAGCTTCCTGTGCCTCCCCACCACTTGCGTGGCGCAATTGCTATCAGGCCATGGACTGATAAGCGGTTCATGGACTGGGGTGTTGGGCCCCACTGATCTAAAATGTTCTTCACGTCTCCCTGGACTCTGTGTGCACTTCCCCGAGAGGGGAACACCGCACAATTTGGAAAACACTGGTCTAAACAGAAAGCTTAATCCCTGGGATTTGGTAAAAGCTAATATCTGAAGCCAGGAAACTTTGTCTCCCTGGTGTGAATGGCTCATTCTATTCCATCCCAGCAGGTCCCGGACTCACAAAAGATATTAAAGTAAAAAGACTAAAATACAATAAAATAAGAACATGCATGAAAAGAGGGTAAGAACAAGATAGGAACAATGTAGCATCCAATTTTTTTTACACCATACAACCAATATAATTAAATCAGATAAGGGCTGTAGTAAACAGGAAGTAGTTAAATTCTAAGCCCTCTGCTAGGAGCCTAATCAAGATTGTAACTTCCATCCCTACCTGTGTCACATTTTGTTCCTATATTTGTAGCAGAGGTGTATCATGCAGGCAGGGTGGGAAGTATATTGTTAAGCCAGGCTCCCCCAACCTAGCAGATATATAAATTTTGATTCCAGAATTCTCAGTGGGAATTCTGTGACGTTGCCCACACATCTGGAGGGCAACCAGATTGTAGAAGGCTATTAGGTTAATGCCTTAGAAGTTCTAAGGGGCAAATATAAGAACCCAGATTACTTCCCCTAGAAAGCTTTTCTGCCCTTAAGAAAAAGGTACACATCAGCACCTCTGCTTTGCCAAAAACATTTGCTCTAAAACCCACTCACCTAAATCAGCAATACAGCACTGCTTATTGTTCTTGACCAAGATATTCCTGCTTTTCAGATCCCGATGAGCAATGGCTGGCTTGCCCTGGGTGCCAAAGATCTCCACATGCAAGTGAACCAGCCCACAGATGATCGAGGTGGCCAAACGCAAGCAGGTCTCCACATCCAACACTGTGCATTGCAAGTAATCATAGAGGGAGCCATGCTCATGATAGTGGGTGATTAGCCAGAGTTGAGTACTTGAATTCCGTGATGTCATGTCTGATGCAATGAATCCTGTGGGCAGGGAAGGAGGATAAAGCTCAGCGTACATTGCCAAAGTACCAAAAGGGCCAAAGAAGCTATCAAAGTATGTATAAATTATGTTATGTTGTGTGTATGGGTAAATGAGACAGAGACTTTTAAATCTCTGAGCTTCTTCAGCTCTTTAAATCCCTCGTGCACATTTACTTAGCTTCATGGGTCTTAAAATGTGCGGCCTCCGATTGCTTGGCTAGGACGTCTTGGGACTGATACAGCTGCTGGATTTCTGCACTGTTTTC
Organism: Thamnophis sirtalis; assembly: GCF_051295495.1. Classification (NCBI taxonomy): domain Eukaryota; kingdom Metazoa; phylum Chordata; class Lepidosauria; order Squamata; family Natricidae; genus Thamnophis; species Thamnophis sirtalis. The sequence goes on along the minus strand of NW_028261383.1, from coordinate 149,748,300 downwards.
ACTCACCTAAGATGTTGTCGTGCCTTAGCAGCACCGTGTTGTAAATCTCAGTCTCACGGAACCATGACTGCTCATCACGGGAAGAGAAAATCTTGACCGCCACATTCTCCCCATGCCAAATGCCACGCCACACTTCCCCATAGCGTCCTTTGCCTATTGTGGGGGAGAGGAACATAATTTTCAAACCTTTTCACTTGCCTTCATAAATGACTTCTTGCCTAAGCTGACTGATATTTCACATTCATATTAGATGTAATCTTAGTATTTAAATATGTGACGTACCATATTTTTCGGAGTATAAGATGCACCTTCCCCCCCCAAAAAGAGAGTAAAAATCTGGGTGCATCTTATACACTGAATACAGCATTTTGGGCCTCCTGAAACCCCTCTTCCTTCACAAAAATGGATGTGCAGAGGGTTTGGAAGGACTGCAAGGTGCTCCTGGGGGCTGGGGAAGGCAAAAACGAGTGAAAAACGGACTGTTTTTTGCCCATTTTTGCCGCCCCGGCCCCCAGGAGTACTCTGCAAGCCTTGTAAAGGCTATGCATGTCCTTTTTCTGGCAAAAATGGGCCTATTTTTGCTCATTTTTGCCCCCCCAGCCCCTAGGAGCACTTTGCAGGCCTCTCAAACTCTCTGCATGCCCCGTTTTTCACAAAAATGAGGTGTGCAAAGGATTTGGGAGGTCTGCAGAATGCAAAAACATTTTTTAAAAATTTACCTCTTCAAAATCTTGATGCATCTTATACTCCGGTGTATCTTATACTCTGAAAAATAAGGTACCTGACTCTTTTTTTTTTTTGCAGGAATTGACAGCAGTGAAAAATCCTTTGATCAATTTAATCAGCGATAGTTACTGATGAATAGTTGGCTATTATAGCCTGTTTTCCAAAACTGCCAGGGATAAATATGCAACCCATTCAAAATCTAAATACTTCTAAATGCTTGAGAACAAAACGTTTGGAGGATGATTGCTAGCAGAACGCAAAGTTTGTTTGTCAAATATTCCAAAACGTTTTGCTAGCAGAAAACTGGCAATAAGAGATATTTCCATGGAAAAATTAACAGATGACAAACAGCTCTTTCCTTGCCTAATGTTTACCCGTTAAGTTAAGAATTTTCTTCTCAGTATCTCAGAGTTAAGGCAGATCAGCCCAAGTGCAAGCTGGATCTCCATTTTTGGTTGGCTTGCAGATAACAGAAAGAAGCATGTTTAATGAAAGGGCTCAGAACTGAGTGATAAATCTTAGCATGTTTACGTGGAGCATCGATTAATGGAACAGAATAGTTCAGGCAGCAGGAAGACTACCCAGGGTTTGAATTTTTCCATGCGCAAATAATCCTTGCACATAAAAGAAGTCAGGCTATTTCTTTACTCGACTACAGAATCTGTTTTGCACCTCTGTGTTCTCATGATGTATTCTATATTCAGCAAGTGAGCTAATAAATTTCTGCTTTATAGTGGGATAATCCTGTCTGGAAGAAAAATGATATTTCTGTTTATAGGGGAACTTGGCCCGCTTCAAGGCTGTCTGTCTTCTCCCTCCTGCCAGCAACCTTCAGGGCAGCCTATAACCAAGATTAGAAGCTTTGGGAAAAGCAAATTAATTTCTGGTTATGAAATTAATATAGTGATGTCATGCAATCTTCACAGCTCTAGGTGAGATTTCTGAAGAGGAATCCTTAGAGATAAGGAGGTAGCTGAGCAGATTCACCCCATTACAAATATATTATTATTACGGCTGGTGACGCAGCTAGCCAGATGCTTAGATTGGATTTCACATTTGTCCATGAAGTTCTCCCAATGACCTGGGATAGCCAGATGCTGTTATTTAATAATATTAAAGATATTGTTGCATGATGTTATATGCTGTTCCAGGCAGCGGTGAAATCCTCTGAAGTCGGGTACCGGTTCGGTGAGTCTGCTACCGAGTGTGCGCTTTGCACCTGAGGCATGCCCACCCAGCGCTGAAAAAGGAACATTTTGAAGCCTTCCGAGTCTGCAAAGGCAAGTTGAATAGTGGGGGGGGGGGGAATCCTCTTTGCCACGTGATTTAGATTAGCTAGAAATCAGGAAATTTGATGATTCTAGCTAATATAAATTGCATGTCACAGCTGATAGTCGGAAATACTAGTTCGAGCCAACCAGTAGCATTTTTTTTACTACTGGTTCAGGCGAACCGGTCCGAACCGGTAGCATTTCACCCCTGGTTCCAGGTCAACCAGCCTTTTACAATTGGCTGAAGGTAATTTTGTCATGGTGATGGTATCATCCTCCTCCTCATCATCATCCAGAATTATACAACATGCAATAAAATGTGGATGGGAGGTTACTAACAATACTGAATTTTTCTTTTTTGCAAATTGAGGGTGGGGTCTCTCAGAGTTTAATTGCTTCAAGAGCCACGGTGATGCAGTGGTTAGAATGCACTACTGCAGTCTAACTCACTGCTCACTCTAGGAATTTGAATCTCACCATGCTCAAGGTTGACTTTGCCTTCCCGACATCCAAGGTTGGTAAAATGGGGACCCAGATTGTTGAGAGCAATAGGCTGACTCTGTAAACCACTTAGAGGGGACTGTAAAGCACTGTGAAGTGGTATATAAGTCTAAGTGCTATTGCTATTGCTTCATAATCTACAGTCTGTAGGCTCAAAGCACTTTATAGGGATTGTGCGTAGAAAGAGTGCTGCGTGTGGAAGTGTTCTGAAAGTGCAAGCCAGAGACACAAATATGCCTCATGAATAAAGAGATGGCTCAAATCTGTATGTTTTATCAGAGAACTGGAATATGTATTCTTGTTTCCAACTAGTTCAGCAGTCCTCTGCCTGTGAGAATTCAGACGTTTCTTTCTCTCCTTAGCTTACCAACGCATTCAACCAAGGTGATCTGCCGAGCCACCGTTCTTTGGACTAGAAAGGGCAGCCCAGAGCCGCTTCCAGTAGTGCAGTCATCATTCAGCAAGACCTAAATAGAAATCAAACATGGGAAGAATTTTAGAGGAATAGATGGAGAGGTATATTTTGGTGAGAGTAATAAGCACGCCAAGCCTGCTTCTGGAATTTCCAACTCCTTAGTAAATTGCACTCTGCACCGCATGCCCATGAAGGAAAGCTGGTATGTGTGTGTGTGTGTTTGGCAGCATTATGTGACAATTGCTTCCATCACAGGAATGTAGTGGGAACTTTCTCATGCAACTGTTAAGTTAATGACATGGTTGTTAAGTGAATCTGACTTCCCCATTGACTTTGCTTGTCAAAAGGTTGCAAAAGAAGGTCACATGACTCCAGGACACTGCAACCATCATAAATATGAACCAGTTTCCAAGTGAATTTTGATCATGCGACCTTGTGTATGCGTACAACAGTCGTTAGTGTGAAAAACGGTAATAAATCACTTTTTTCAATGCCCTTGTAACTAAATGAACTGCTGTACCTGTAATTCTTTTACAATGTTCAGTTGGGCTGGAAAGAATAAAAATCAAGCTCTAACACCAGCCAGAAATTATTCTAATGCACCTTTGTCATTTTGGTTTAGCTTGATTTAGCTTGCCATCTCAGAAAACTTCTCCTCCATAGTTTTATACCGATGTTACTTTGAAAGAAAGTTTAGTGGATCTCTAGGATCCTTCGTATGGGGGAAGGCAACAGGGCTAACAATTATGTTAGGCCTGCATTTATATTCCTTTTAGAATTTTGGCCTGCCACACTTTCTCTTATTTCATTATGCTGTTTCATTAGTATAGTCGATGGGAGGGGGGAATAGAAGGAGTAGGATTGTGGAATGTATTGTTTTTCATTCTTTACTAAGGCAAGCAACTAACCACAGTGGCATTGAATGCCCTTCCTAATGCAGACTTACTTCTAAGGTGCTGTCCCCAGCCAGAGAGTTCTTCAGCATAAAATCCACATCGCCCAGTTCATTAGACCCAAATGGCATATGTCTCCGCCGGCTTTGGGCCCACTTCCAGACAAAGAGACCAACTAATATCATGAGAATCAAAACAGCAAACAATGGAACCAGGACCATCAAGAGAAGGTTCTTCAAAGGTAGATCCTCTTCAATCGGACTGTCATCTGATTGGAAGAAGAATCCATTTAGTTACTACGGCTTTTTATAAAAAATAAAACTTTATTAAATTTCAAAAAAAATATACAAAATACTGTACAAAAAAAAAAGAAATTAGAGGGAGAAGAAGGAAAGGACAGGGAAAAAAGCAAAATTGGAGAATGCTGACAAGAAAGGAAAAAAGCTGTAGAAAAAAGTAATTCCTGACTTTTTTGGGTATAGATGCAAACGTAAAATACAGTGACCCTTTGAGTTAGAATCAACCATAACACTTGGTACTTTTATAGCCATAAACAAGTCCAATAATCAAATCCCAGTGTTAAAGTTGGATACTACTGCTTTTCTGATGGCATTGGGTCCTATTGGCTAACCATGTATGGCTTCCCAGTTATTCTGAACAAATAGAAATATCTCTCTGGGAAGGAGGCATCAGAATTTCTTTACTCCATAACTCAAGGATGCCATACAGTCTTCGAATTTTCATTTCCTCTGACAATATAATTAACAAGAAAGAGCATTAATATGGTGTCTTGTTGCTAGTTGAAAAGTAGTGTCCGACCCATTGCAACCTCTTAGACAACATTCCTCCAGGGCTTCCTGTCCTCTACCATCCTCTGGAGTCCATTTAAGCTCATGCCTACTGCTTCGGTGACTCCATCCAGCCACCTCATTCTCTGTCATCCCCTTTTTCTTTTGCCCATAATCTTTCCCAGCATTAGGCTCTTCTCCAGTGAGTCCTTTCTTCTCATTAGGTGGCCAAAATATTTGAGTTTCATCTTCAGGATCTGCCCTTCTAAAGAGCAGTCAGGGTTCATCTCTTCTAGGACTGACCGGTTTGATCGCTTTGCAGTCCAAGGGACTTGCAGGAGTCTTCTCCAGCACCAGAGTTCAAAGGCCTCCATTCTTTGGCGCTCAGCCTTCCTTATGGTCCAACTTTCATAGCCATACATTGCAACTGGGAAAACCATGGCCTTGACTATATGCACTTTTGTTGGTAGGGTGATGTCTCTGCTTTTTAGTATGCTAATATAGTGTCTAGAGATAATTAAAATGATGCACAATTAGGGAACTAGGTATGTCTAGCCTAACAAAGAGAACAAGACATGTTATCTGTCTTCCAGTATTTGAAGGGCTGCCAGAGAGAAAAGGACAAGATCAACTTATTCTCCAAAGCAGTTGAGGGTAGGACAAGAAACATTGTCCTCTTTACATCTCTTTAACCAGAAGCTGGTTAAAGAGAGATCCAACCTAGAACTAAAGAGAAATTTCCTGTCAGTGAGAACAAGTAATCAATGAGAAAGCTTGCCTCCTGGAGTTGTAGGTGCTCCATCACTGGAGGTTTTCAAGAAAAGATTGGACAGCTGTTTGTCTGAGGTGGTGTAAAGCGTCCTGCCTTGGGCAGGGACCAGAACACCTGCAAGGTCCCATCTAGTCCTATGATTCTAAAAAGTGTGGAAAGCTTAGCACCTAAAGCAGCCTCTTCACCTTATTGCAAACCTAACTTCTGCACAAAACCCAAACCATCAAGAGATAACTATGGTGAGTAACAATCCAATTTAAAAAGAAAGCAGAATCATAACAATAATTGGGTTGATTAGCTAATCCATTTGTAATGGCAAAAACAGGGTCTGCCTTTCTACTTACGTAAGAATAGGAGACAATTGCCTTTTTGTCCAGAAGAAGAAAGGTTTTATTGGATGCATCCAAGAGATCAGCAGATTTGCACCTAACTGATCTGATCTTAGGTACATTTTGACAGAGGTTTTATACCTTTGAAATGGTTATTACAAATCATACAGACGTCATATAGGCGTGCACTAATACAGGTCATCTCTTCACCTAAATCAGCACAAAGTTATTTCGGGTAAAATTACAAATATTTAAGGAAAATTACAATACATGATTCCCAAACCACAATAGGGAAGTAAAGTGAAGCTAAAAGAGAAGTGAATCTTGGCTATTCATGCAGAAAAAGGAAAATGTCAGAATGTCACCTAGATATATTGCTAAAAATATGGTTAACCTATAGCTTGTTTACGAAATGAACTTTGTCTTAGCATGAGCTGTGCCTATGACTAAGATTTGTGGTTAAGTTTTCTCTCCTACTTGCGAAAAGCGTTTCCTGCGTTTCAATCAAAATAGCATGTTCCTTGTTCTTGTTCGTTAGGTGAAAGAGCATACACAGAGTTTTGATTTTGCAGTTTTAAGACAAGTAGCCTGATTAAGTATTTAGGGGTTCAATGGTGGACCCCATGCTGTTTCATTCCCCCCTGTTGAAACTTCACCCAATCCTAAGATTATTGGGGAGTTTCATAAGTATCAGGCTCCCTATTGCCTATAAGTCCCACATACTCATGTTCCTCTCCTGTGTGTCCCATCAGCGTTAGGACTTTGGCAGTGGCCCGTTTTTCCACTAGGAGAGATAAAGTACTGCTGATAGCACGAACAAAAAGAGGCATAAGGCAGGGGATAATTATGCATCCTGCTGCAATCAGGCCAATGAAAGTAATGATAGCCTGCCATCCGGGCAATTTTGACAACCAAGAACTAAAATATGAGGCGAGATTCAACCCTTTCCATTCTTGTCCTGGGAAATGAGTGAGCTGTCTCATTTCCGTAGTCAGCTGTTTAATAACACTCCCAGTTTCATCAATTTGAAGGCAACAATTTGATAAGTTGAACTTCCCACATACTCCCCCTTCTCTTGCGAGGAGGTAATCGAGAGCCAATCGATTTTGGTATACTGCAGTACGAAGTTTGTCCGTGGCAGTGGAGAGAATATTCAAGGATTTGTCAATTCTCTCCCCAGCCAGGTCCAACACTGCCTGTAACCTCATGATCCGGTTTATCATGTAGATCGGGGTGCGGTATCCCCAAGACCCATCCTCAGCCCATGTGGCTCTTCCATACGTGCATACAATTCTCTCTGAACTCCATGTATCTGATTTCTCATATTCAGCAAGTTCCTTGCAAGGAAAGTTAGAGAAAGCTGTGTTCACCTCTCTTTTCTGACGAATGGGATCAATTGAGTCATATACCGGAACTCCTAACACTTGTCGTGATTGGAGAGGTAATAAAAAGAAAGAAGGTTTTATCCATCCAAGAACACAGGATCCCGCCCAGTCTGCAGGAAGAATTTCATAGGCAAGTGTGCCACAAATCCAATACATGTTCTCAGGGGCTTCCCATGGGCCAGATGAATACTGGGGCTCCTTTAGGTATGGTAAAAGTGAGAGATCAAATTTTGTGGGTTGAGAGAGATTTGATGGTGATGACCACTTGGTATAAGTATCATCCCATTCCCCTAAACAAATTAGATGACCCACAGGGTATGATCCATTTCGAGAGAAACAGCTGTGGCCCACCAAATTTGTAGTTAGGGTCCAAACAATACCTGTATGCTGTGTTCGTTGAGCAAGGTTGCCTTTTTGGGTCATATTGTTATATACCTCTGGGGTTGCTTCGAGAGCTTCCCATGGCCACTTTTCTCCCATGTTAGTTCCTCCACAAACAAAACAATTTTTAACAGTTAAAGCTTTTGCTACTTCTTCAGCCATTTCTACAAACAAATTCACCGCCTTAGGGCTAAGAGGAAGAGGTTCCTCTAGTTTCCTAAGGTTATCATATACAGACCATCCTAATGATTTTACCTCCCCTTCCTTCAAAGTTTCCACCCTTATTGTAATATACGCCAGTGGGTCAGCCCCATCGCCATCAATGCCTATCCCATAGCTTTCTTCCTCTGGGTGATCTCGGGACACTTCAAAAGCAACTGAGTTTGAATTATGGAGGCTGCGAAAATTGGAAATATATGGACATCCCAGATGAGGAGAAGTAGGATACCCTCCTCCAGTATGTTGACAAACACAATCCCATCCTCTGCACGGGTTTCTTTCATCCATGCGATCTGCACAAGGAGAATACGAATCCCGACTTGGATTCTTACATCCTTGGCAATAGACATGGGATCGGGGACAGAGATACTTATGATTGTGGTAATAAGTTTGTCTCCATCCCTGACTTCCACAGCTTCTGTATGCCACCCTATCCATTGCAGCACATACACCAAATGATACGGTGATGGGCTTTTGTCCTTGTTTCAAAGCAGTAACTGTTGTGAGGTGGTAAAGCTGGGATTCCTTGGGGTTGTCAAGTAGGGCCAGGCCGGCCCATACACTGACCTTGAGGCGAACTGGAGTGGTGGGCTGATAACAAACAAGCCGGTTCTTCTGAATGCAATAGTTATACATGGTACCGTTAGATACACATGTCTTTTTCTGAGGGGTGCAGTCCACTGGGGCCTGAGTGTGGTAGATCATTGTAACAATGGTACGAGCTCCCACCTTAGCTTTTGTAAGACATGGGCCACACTCATCCAGCCCTGGTGTTGCAGGCAGATAACATACCACCCCTTCAGATCCCTCACATTGACTATAGAGACGGGGCTGCTTCCTTCCAAAAGTGCAATTTGGAAGATTGAAGTTCTGACAGGATTTTGGTTTTCCCATTTTGAACTTTAAGGTATTTCCCATTGTTCCTACTAGGCATTCAGTGCATTCCAATGGGGCAGGGGTTACAGGTCCCTTCCCATCTAATCCATCCTTCCCATCTTTTGGAAGAACAAGTGTAGGATGGAGGTTCCTACCTGGTTGCAAGAGCGGTTCCAGAACCACCATCCCTCTTCCTTCTGCAGTCAATGAGACTGTTGCCGTTCGGCTTACAATCTCACCAATTGTTACAGCTCGGCACTGGTATGATTCTGAGTAATTAGAACGAGTAATCCAGACCTTCAAGTAACTAGATTTCTCATCATAGTTACGTATTACGCCCATGTGCCGAGTCTTGCTCAGTACCTGAGGTTCCATACTTGACAAATTCTCTTCACCTGACCACCATTGCAACAACCACACATGTTTCACCTTTCCTATGATTTTACAATATATCCTCACCATGATCGGAAGCTGATCATTCGTTATGTCATACTTCATGTCCAAACCAAAATCAAGGGGGGTCCGCTTACCCCGAGTCCTTGTCCTTTCTGGATAGGGCTCTGGGTATGGTCTCTGAACAGGCCTCAAAGTATGGCACATTATGGTTGAATTATAGTATTCACTTGGTGCCCAAGTAGCATTAGGATCCAATCTACATTGCCAATAGTTCCCTGATCCCTCGGAACAGGGAGATAACCCTTCCTCTGGATAACAATCCACTATCCAGCGTTTTACATAGGCAAAACCCAGTCCCTGTGTACTCGGGACTTTATAGAAACAATGCTTACAAAGAGGAAAAGGTCCTGGTCCCATTTTCTCTAGCAGTGGTTCAGAAGTTTCTTTTACAGGGGAGTCATTTTTCACCGTGAGGGCCCTGACACCTGGTGTTTGTTGGGTGCTCTCCTCCCTCATATATGGTGGCTGCGGAGTACTCCCACTAACCTCATTCCCCCCTGTAGGACATGGGTTTTCATAATCAGGTGGAATCTCCCATGTCAGCACTGGCGGTGCCCCTTGAGCAATCTTATTTTTCATAGCAGCATAGAAATAGAGAAAGTTAAGAAGAACAGAAACGGCCAAGAGAAAAATCACGACTAAGATTGCTGGGATCAGACCATTCCTAATGCATGCAGTCTGGCGTAGACGGCGGTTGGTTTCCATGGTTGGTTCTCCTTGTTGGACGGGGACGAAGATTCCACGGAAGACGCGATGCGTTGCCTGTGCGATGGGTGTCGGCGGCACCTGGAGCGACACCTGCAGAGGGTTCTTCACCACCTGGCCGTAGAGCGATTGCCTCCGGTGAATCAGCAGGCGAGGTGGCTTCCTCCTTCCGTCTTCTCCTGTTGGCAGGGTGTAGAGGCTGGACAGAGTCCTTGGAAACAGTCTCGCACGAGGTTGCAGCCAATTTCAGGCGTGTCCAATGGATCCAGGGCTTAATTTCAGCTACCTTAACAGCAAGGGGAGAACAAATAACAACAGTATACGGTCCACACCATCTGGCTTCCAAAGGCACCTTTTTCCAGTCTTTTACCCAGACCTCCTGTCCTGGGCGGAAATTATGTACTGGAGTTACAATCACATGTGGACGACATGACAGCACATATTTTTGTAATTGGTGGACAACAGTATTCAAAGCTTGCAACTGTTTGATCTTCACTGTGTCTGCCACTTGAGTAGTAGGCAACATCTGCGGACTAACCAAATTAGGAACCCTTCCATACATTAACTCATATGGTGAGACACCCAACTCCCCTGTGGGTGCGCACCTCACGGCTAGCAACGCCATGCTGAGGGCATCTGGCCATTTTAGATGAGTTTCTTGACAAATTTTAGCCAATTTATTCTTTATAGTCCTATTGGTCCTTTCCACGATGCCCGCCGATTGGGCGTGGAAAGAACAGTGCAACTTCCAGGTAATCCCCAATACCTGAGCAACCTTCTGAGTGGCTGCATGAATGAACTCAGGCCCATTATCTGAAGAGATACGTGAGGGCAACCCATATCTTGGAATAATTACATTTAACAGAGTTCGAGTTACCTCCAAAGCTTTTTTCGTTCTAGTGGGAACACATTCAGGCCACCCCGTGTATGTACAAACAACAACTAACATAGCAGTGTACGATCCCACTTTTGGCATGTCTGTAAAGTCAATCATCAAATAATCAAAAGGATAAGCCCCCCTAGGTTGATGCCCAGGGGGAAGACTTGGGCCCTGACGTGGGTTATTAGCAGCACACACCTGACATCGAGAACAAACAGCAGCTGCTAAACTAGACAAATTATTAATATAGACTTCCCTTGTCAAAGCCTTTCTCAAAGCTGTCTTTCCTAAATGTAAATGCCTATGCAGGGAAGAAACAACCTCCCATGCTAACTGCTGAGGTACAAACACCCTATTGTCCGGCAGAGTCCACCACCCATTCACCAGTGTTGCCCCTATAGCTTCAGCTTGCTGGACTTCTGAGTGGCTATAGGAGGGGGGTTCATCTTTCTGGTTCGGGATCCACAAAGTAAGACAGTTAGCTTGCAGGGAGAATGGATCCAAAGCTGTTGCTCTTGCCACCTGGTCAGCCTTGTGGTTTCCTCTTTCAGCTGTTGAAATCCCCTTCTGATGACCTCGTACATGCATAACAGCAACTTGTTTAGGGGACCACACACTGTCCAATAGACGCAAAATTTGGGGTCCATATTTAATGTCCTTTCCTCCTGCTGTAATAAGACCTCTTTCTTTGTACAAAGCTCCATGCACTTGAACTGTAAGAAAGGCATACTTTGAGTCTGTGTAAATGTTGACACGTAGGCCTTTTGCTAACTCCAATGCCCTAGTGAGTGCGTGTAATTCTGCCAACTGAGCACTAGTTCCTGCAGGTAAGGGCTTAGCTTCCCATACATCCTCAAGAGTAACTATTGCATAAGCTGCTTTTCTTACACCTTCATGGATAAAACTGGTTCCATCAGTAAAAAGAGTAGCATCTGGGTCGGAAAAGGGTTCATCTTTCAAATCTGGACGACTTGCATAGGTTTCCTCAATAGTTTGCAGACAATCATGAGAGATCTCAGAGTCTGGTTCAGGCAATAGAGTGGCAGGATTCAAAGCATATGACTGAACAAGTTTGATGAGGGGGTTATGGGTAATAAGCCCCTGATACTTCAACATACGTGGATTGGTAAGCCACAAATGGCCTTTCTGATCCAGAACAGCCCGAAGAGCATGTGGGGTGTAGATATTCAACTGCTGTCCAAAAGTAAGTTTATTCGCTTCCTGAGTAAGTAAAGCTGTGCCTGCTACAGCCTTAAGACAAGTGGGCCACCCCTTTGCTACCTGATCCAATTGTTTTGACAAATATGCAACTGGTCGATACCACGTTCCCATCTTCTGAGTTAACACCCCCACAGCCATATTCTGTTTAGTGTCCACAAATAAATGAAAAGGTTTATCTAAATTAGGCAGTCCCAGACTCGGGGCTTGAGTCAAAGCATGTTTCAAGTTTAAAAAACTTTTCTGTTCCTCTTTTTCCCATCGCAAAGGTTCCTTTTCATTTCCTTTTGTAGCTTCATAAAGGGGTTTTGCTAATAAAGCGAAGTTAGGAATCCAGATGCGGCAAAATCCTGCTGCCCCTAAAAAGCCTCTTAATTCCTTCCTATTTCTTGGGGCTGGTAATTGACAAATGGCTTCCTTTCTTTCATGTCCCAAAGTTCTTTGCCCTTGCTGGATATCATATCCCAAATACCTAACATTCAATTGGACCAATTGCGCTTTGGCCCTAGAAGCTTTATAGCCTTTTTCTTGTAACAGAAGTAAAAGGGATGCAGTATTGGCATGACAAACCTCTTCTGTTTGACCTGTCACCAAAAGATCATCCACATATTGTAATACAACATCAGGAGCGGGCAAATCTAAAATTTCCAAGTCCGTCGCTAACGCTGCGTTGAAGTGCGTTGGCGAATTTTTAAATCCCTGTGGGAGGCGTGTCCAAGTATATTGTTGTTTCCTTCCTGTTGTCGGATTTTCCCATTCAAATGCAAACAGGTGCTGACTCTTTTTATGAATGGGTATAGAAAAGAAGGCATCCTTTAAATCAATAACTGAAAACCATTGAGCTTCTGGTGGAATCAGTCCAAGCAACACATAAGGATTTGGCAAAGTAGGATAAATTGTGACTGTTGAATTATTAACCCTACGAAGATCCTGAGCCATTCTATATTTTCCTCCCCCTTTTGGTATAGGTAGAATCGGGGAATTCCATGGTGAGTCAGTAGGCACCAGAATCTTATAAGTCAGATACAATTTTATGACTTCCTGAATAGCCTGCACAATTTCTCTTGGGTACCCCCTCTGGCGGATGCATACAGGACGACTCATTGGTAGTTCCTCAACAATGACAGGGGTGTGGTGAGCAGCAAAACCAGGGGGGTTATCTTCCGCCCACAGCTCAGGAACCCGGAACTCCCTCCATTTGTCTCCTGAGACTTCCTGCATCACCATGATTCTCCAAGCCTCTTCCCTAGGAACTTCTAAATTCACATTTCCATATTTCACTTCTACGGATCCCTTTTCATCAAAAAATATCTGTGCTCTAAGTTTGCAGAGTAAATCTCTACCCATGAGTGGAAGCGGGCAGCTGGGCAAATAAACGAACCGGTGAGTCAACATTTTTCCTCCCGCCGTGCATAATAGAGGCTCTAAAAGTGGCTGGGTTTGTGGTTTTCCTGTTGCCCCTTGAATGTTGATAGATTGAGAAGAAATATGTCCCAAAGGTTGAGTTAACACAGAGCGTGTGGCTCCTGTATCCACAAGGAAAGAAACTTCTTTGCCCCCCACATTCAGACAGACCATAGGTTCGGGGAGGCTAATTGAACCTACACTGCCCCGTCAATCCCACTCCTCAGCTTCTGCCAATCCAATCAAAGGGGTGTCGGGGGAAAATCCCTTGGTTTCTCTCTTTCGCAGGCTGTTAATGGGCTTCCTGAGTGTTCCACGCCCCCTGAAGGTGTTGGGTCGGTTAAGAGAGAAATTTCTTGGCACAGGGGTAGGATTTCTAGTTACTCTTGGCTGTTCAATCTCCCTTCTCTCAATTCCTTCTCTTCTGGGACAATCTCTTTTCCAGTGTCCATACCTGTGACAAAGGGCACACTGATTTTGACCTAGGGAGGGGACCATAGTTCTCTCCCTACTTCCTCTAGGTCCCCCCCGCACAGTCATTAAAGCGGTGGCTAGCAATTCTGCTTTTTTCTTCATCTGCTTATCTTTTTTTCTCTCCTCCAACAAATCCCGGTTGACAAATGTCTTCCTGGCAACTTCCATGAGTTCACTAAGAGGTTTTCCCAACGCTCCTTCCAACTTTTGAAGCTTATGCCTTATGTCCGGAGCTGATTGTGAAATAAAAGCCATTGCTAGCATGCGAGCATTTTCAGGAAGGGTGGGGTCGATAGGAGTGTACATCTGATATGCTTCAACCAGCCTAGAATAAAAAGCCTCTGGACTTTCAGTAGCTTCCTGGGTTATTAAACTTGGCTTTGACATGTTTGTTGCAGGCTTTCCTGCCATGCGCACAGCTTTTATGATTAACTGTTGATAATTGAGCAACAAGTTCAATTGATGCGAATCATAAGGACTCCAATTAGGATCTTTTGAGGGGAAACGCTGTTCAATAAAGTCTGCTAAAGTTGTACGTGCAGGGACATCTGGTTTTAAAATATTAGACACTGCATTCCTGATTTTCTCCCTTTCTTCAGCATTAAAAAGTGTTGCCATAAGTTGTTGTAAATCTAGCCAAGTTGGATGATGAGTATCCACAATAGTTTTTACCAATTCTGCCACTTCATTTGGTTTAGCACTATAAGGCCCATAGTGCATTTTCCAATTAAGCAAATCAGAGGTGGTAAAAGGAACATGCTGAAACAACGACCCTGTTGAAACTTGGGAGGGATCATCTGGGTTTACTAAGAATTGGTCAACTCGTCTGAGGGGTGCTGTAAAAACAGTCTCTGTCTTTGCTCTGGTTCTGGCTGATACTGGTTCCACTTCTCCACCCACAGCTCCCAACAATTGGTCCATCTCTTCCTCCTTCTTTTCCCAAAACTCTGGTCCCATGGTGTCAGGTGAGCTTATAGGAGCTTTTTCTTCCTTTTCTTTATATCTGATTTGTTCCATACTAGTAATTACAGCATCCAATCCCTGTTCAATTCCCTCAAGAGGTACCTGGCTTGTAGACCCCCTTGTGCTGGGTGTAGTTCTTCTGGAATAAGTCAGGGACAAGGATTGCGGTGTGACTGGCAAACTGACCCCTCTAGGGGAGACATATGGAGGTGGCTGTGGCAGTTCTTCGGGTGCACTAGCTAAGACTGGTGGTCTCTGCTTAGGACTTTTGGGGTCCGTAACTCTGACAGCCATAAGAATACATTGTTGTTTACATTTCTTTAACCAAGCTGGGGGTTGATTAACCAATTTCTTCCAAACATCTATATATGGTGCCTGAGTTAAGTTCCCTAACTTAGGATCAAACACCATCCCATGGATTTTCAAAACCAAATGAGGTTCAAAGGTACCTATTTCAGGCCACCCAAGGCCATATTTAGGCCATTCTATTTCACAAAACCTCCTAAGCTCATGTTTACTCCACACAATTCCATAATCCTGACTCATAAATCCTTCTTTAAAATGCTTTAACATAGAATCCAGAGGAGTCTGACTACTACTACTACCTCCACCCATAATTTTCCAAATACTGAATAACACAATTCTTAACACTTTAACCTTTTAAACACATACATATATTCTGGACAGTCCAATTCCCAAAACCTTTATACCTAGCAAGGTGGATCAGACCTCACTCTTCGGTTTAAAAAGAAAAACCGAGCCTCTAATAGAAAGCCCACAATTACTTGCCTGTTTTCTGTGGCTTTCCTCCTCCGGTGCTGGCCAGACTCTGTTCCTCCTTTCTCCTCTGGTTTTCCAAGGCTCTTGAGACGGCTAACCGCCGAGGCTGGGTTCTCCTCGCTGTCGGGAAATTCCCTCGGAACAAAAAGGTCCGTTTGGCGCCAGAGAGGTTCCTGACCCGATGAGCCCCCAGCCCCCCGGGTTAGGTGTCCCAGAGGGTCCCCAAAGACCCTATCGTCTCCTGGCTGGCTCGCCAAGAAATGTAATGGCAAAAACAGGGTCTGCCTTTCTACTTACGTAAGAATAGGAGACAATTGCCTTTTTGTCCAGAAGAAGAAAGGTTTTATTGGATGCATCCAAGAGATCAGCAGATTTGCACCTAACTGATCTGATCTTAGGTACATTTTGACAGAGGTTTTATACCTTTGAAATGGTTATTACAAATCATACAGACGTCATATAGGCGTGCACTAATACAGGTCATCTCTTCACCTAAATCAGCACAAAGTTATTTCGGGTAAAATTACAAATATTTAAGGAAAATTACAATACATGATTCCCAAACCACAATAGGGAAGTAAAGTGAAGCTAAAAGAGAAGTGAATCTTGGCTATTCATGCAGAAAAAGGAAAATGTCAGAATGTCACCTAGATATATTGCTAAAAATATGGTTAACCTATAGCTTGTTTACGAAATGAACTTTGTCTTAGCATGAGCTGTGCCTATGACTAAGATTTGTGGTTAAGTTTTCTCTCCTACTTGCGAAAAGCGTTTCCTGCGTTTCAATCAAAATAGCATGTTCCTTGTTCTTGTTCGTTAGGTGAAAGAGCATACACAGAGTTTTGATTTTGCAGTTTTAAGACAAGTAGCCTGATTAAGTATTTAGGGGTTCAATGGTGGACCCCATGCTGTTTCACATTCACAAAATGCATGGAATCTCATTTTGTCCAAGAATGGAAAGATTACAACTGCTGGCTGCGTGTCTATGCACTCGTGTGCATGTAATACTACAACCTGTTGTGTATATTATTGTAGGGGGAAAGTCAAAACACACACAATCTTGTTCCCGTCTAGGGGAGAATAGCCTTTATGGAAGGAATTTTTTTTTAAAAAAAATACCTATTAGCCGGATGGAAAGATTGAAATTACACATGTTGCCCTTGCAGCATTTTATGCCGTAGATTTTTGTGATAGAGCCCCAGCAAAGTTCATGTGCTTCCTCCAGGCAGCCTTTCTTATCGACCATTTCCCCATTCTCCAAGTGTTTGCTTACAAAACACCAATTTCCTGAGCAGGTGAAATTTTCTGAACATAGCGAATTCATACAGACGCAGTTTGGCTGACCTGTAATACAAAAGAAAATATCATTCACAAATATGCATGGATATCATCTTATTTGTTCATATGCCTTCTAAATCAGCTAATACAGTGGTTCCCAAACTTGGCAACTTTAAGACTTGTGGACTTCAACTCCCAGAATTCTCTAGCCAGCTCTGCTCTGCTGGCTGGAGAATTCTGGGAGTTGAAGTCCACAAGTCTTAAAGTTGCCAAGTTTGGAAACCATTGAGCTAATGCAACAGCTGCATAGTATTTAGTGGCGGGAGTCACACAATTAGGATTTGTTTGGTTTTATTTGAAAATATTGGGTGTATCCAGGTTCCCACCCCCACATTTTTAAATTTGTATCTCACCTTTTACAACTTAGGGTAATGAACATACCAATATCTCATTCTATTTTTCCTAGAGCAAGAACCCTGTGAAGTGAGTTAGACTGAGAGAGAATAATTGTGCTTTGGTAGGTGGCATGTATGCGTTTATAGTATGTATGGTGATGGGGAGCTTTTATGTGGTATATAGGTATATATTATCAGTGTATTGAAGGAGAGGCTAAGTACATCCATGTTTTTGTTTGTGTCTAAAGGAATGGCTTGTGGGTAAGAAGGCTGTCCATTTGTATAGGTTTATGGGTTCACATGCTCCTGTGTGAGTTCATGTCAGCATGGGTTGATGATATAAGAAATTCTGTGTATATGTGGGTGTGGGTGGGTGGGTGTTCATTGTTGAGTCCAAATTGATCTTGTAATATGTCTTGCATCTTTGCTAATTTTTATAATTGATGCACCTTTTATAGAAGCTCCAAATTATACAATCTTTATTTAGTGAATAGCCCAAATTCTACCTTCTTCCTGTCCATCTTTAAGAACTTGTGGAATGTTTAAAAGATAATAGTGATGGTTAAAAATATAGTGAGAGTGAATGATGGGATAATATCTAATGTGACAACACAGGATGAGATTATGCAGAGACTGATTTGTGCCTTTCAAATTTCAAGAAATTGGCTATGTTTAAGCATACACACCTTCTACATAGCTCATGTACTAACAATAGCACGTAGACTTATATACTGCTTTATATGCTTTACAGCACCCTCTAAGCAGTTTACAGAATCAGCATATTGGCCCTAACAATCTTGCTCCTCATTTTACTAGCCTTGAAAAGCTGGAAGACTGAGTCAACCTTGAACTGGTCAGAATCGAACTGCTGGCAGTGAGCAGTGAGGTTGCCTGCAATACTGCATTCTAACTACTGCACCACCACTAACAAAACTGCACTGAAAAAATAAATGTGCAAACTACTTACAAGTTAATTCCTTCCCCTTGGTTATTAAATAAACCAACAGCTATAGTGAGTAGGATAAACACCGGAAACATAAACATTCTATCATGATCTGTCCAAGATATGGACATACGTAGATATAGCAGACTTTGGAACAATGAAACGGGTGAACCTCATGTTGTAGTTTTGAGACCAAAAAAGGAGAGAGTCAATGTTTAGTGAAAAATAGATTGCATGTGGACTCAGTATATGTCTATGCACAGAATTGCATCTAAGAGGAAGTGTGTCTGTATCAACATGAACATTCATGTAAATACACTGGATGTCTCCTGAAGTTCTGGTGCCAGAAAGGTTTACCTACTTGGGCCAGCCAATATTTAAGGTTAAATGCTTTCAGGAGCAGTTAACGATAGAGGAGAAAAGAAGTAAGCTTTGGATGGATCAATAATCCATGGATGAGCGCTCTCTGGGTACCTTGAGCATTCCCAGAAAAACGGCAAAGCACAATAAAAGAATGGAGGCAAAATCCAATGGGGAATATTCACCCCTTGAATCGCTACCTCAAGATATTCTGCAGAACTTGTCACTGGGATTCCCGCTTGGTCTCCATTCCTAAGAATCAGTCCCTGTACTTGGCTTAGAAAGGCTTTTCACATCATGGCAATTTCAGATTCAGAAAAAAACATGGCGGGTTTTTGTTTTGTTTTTTTGTTTTTGGTAAAAACCAATTACACCCAAGCTGTCTGGATCCAAATTGCAGGAGTGAATAAGAAGCAGAGTAACAGTTCAAACTCTCTCTCTCACTCTGTCCCCAGGTTCTCTGCTTGGTTTTTGTTGCTCAAATTGTTATCAGAAAGAAACTGCTGGTGAATTGTTCCCAGTTGACATGCTTTGCTGCTTTACCACCAAACCATTGATATGGGAGAGGAGAAAACAGTGGTGGCTTTAATCTAGTCCGTCTGCCCTGCCCATGAGCATTCTACTGGCATCTAATGAAGTGTTCCGGTGTAACCATCAAAAGCATACAAAAATCAGTCACGAGTAAATTCCACAAAAGTGACTTCCAGCATGTTCCTACGATTACCCAACTATTGCTGAAGTACTGTAAAGCTAGCCCATGTTATTGTTATTTTGTACAATGATGGTTGGACAACTCTGGAAAATGCTATCAATCACTAGCATTAAGAGAGGGATATGCAGTACTGGGAGAATAAAACAACAGGGCCCTTGTTTTTCATTCTGGTAAATGCTAGCTTGGCTCATATGATAAAACTGTAAGATCTATGTGCGTTCCCCTCCCCCATCCCCATTCCTTCAGACACAAAATACATTTTAACATTGATAACTTCAAAGACCCTTCTGGAAGTTTTATTTCCCTTAAAGCACATAAAGCATTAAGAAAGAGCCACATTTAGCTTCTGGATGTCAATGTTTAAGCTTTTAATAGTGATCCTCCAGCTCTCTCAGTTGTATGCCAGGGCAGCGTGATACTGTAAGTTGAATTCTTTCCTTCTTTGATTTTACTCCCTCTTTTTTTTTAATCTTCTCCTGAAACTGGACATAATTATCTACAAATTAACCAGTGCTCTCTAATGCTAGAGTTAGACAACCACATCTACATGTATGGCATTTCACAAACCACAAGGCGGTATGTTCTAAACTTCAACCCTGTGGAAAAAAACAGCAGAGGAAATGGGAGACTATGCCAAGGAAGGAGTAAACAAGGAAACCCTGCACAGAGAGATTTTTTTGTGGAAAGGAAAATCACAGAAGCGGTGACAATGAAGATTATAATGTTAGGAATGCTCATAAAAGTATGTGAATATGGCTAACTAGCTCACTGGAAGTCACCAATTAAAGTTGCCATTAAAGTCCTGGGAAGAGATTCCAACGATTTCGGTGAAAAAGTTGAAGATTTTTAAGAGATCTGATAAAACCAAGATAGTTGTGCTTGCGAGGCGTTTCAAGTGTACAGGGCAAAAAGAAAAAACGGGTAGGAGTTTTTTGAAGGAACAGGTGTCAGCCCTGTAAGATAGACCACATTAAGAAACAAATGACATCTGTGTTTGTGGTGTTCTGATAAGCATTTTAATTAGAACAGTCATAGTAACAGAATTGTGTAAGTATGAATGTGCTTCCCTCATTTTGTCTTCATGTGAATTAGGGAAAATGTCTGAGGCATTTTCTTAATTTTTTTTTTCTTGGAATGCGCTCAAAATCAGGCTTGTCTGTTGTCTTGGAAACAGATCTTCCCACTGTCCTTCAAGGCCATTCTCTATTCCCACTACAACAGGAGACCTTCAGACAATACGAATTCACATATGACACACTAACCTTAATGTGGTTTGCATGGTTTTGGCTTAAAATGATTTATGAACCAAGCCACTGTGGGTTGTAAGCCATAGTCTTAATTTAACATAGTCTTAATACAATGAATAAAGCTAGACAACTGAAGCTGATTCAATAAAATATACTGAAACAAATGAAGAGTTACCACATAAAATGGACTATATTTGTGAATGACAATGGAGCTCAACATTAATATTTTTCTTTAAACTTCACAGAGGTTAATGCAAACCAAAACAACACAATTCCAGGGAAGCCTCTCTATTCTTCAAATATTTCTTACCAGCTGTGAGGGCGATGTTTCCTGCAAGACACAGAATTATTGGAAAAATGCCAGCGATAGCTTCGTGAGAAAGCATTTTCTCTGCAGAATAAAAAACAAAATGAGTTATTAATAAGGATACTAACAAGCACTTTTCAAACACATACTGCAATAAAACTTGTCATCTTAAAATATGTCTTGTGCCTATTTCTACACACACATCCTTTTTTTAAACGAAGGATAAACGTACAGAGCATGGTTATCCATCTGAGAGAAAGAAAGAAAAAAACATCAAATAAAATAAGAGGGAAAAGATACTGTAGAGCTGGGAATTCTGCCAAGGAAACAAATGAACCGGACAAGACACAGTTGCTGAAATCATCTTAGGATAATTATCTCTATGGAAATGTTAGTGGTTCGTCTTTATCCTGACCATTGGGCTAGTCCAGGGGTCAGCAAACTGCGGCTCTAGAGCCGCATGTGGCTCTTTCCTCCCTCTGCTGCGGCTCCGTCACTAGTCGGCACCACAATTTTGAGAGGAGCTTCCGGTGGTGGTGGGGATGAGAAGCACAGTGCGCTAGGAGAAGACTCTATGGCAAGGGGAGGGTTTTCCAATTGTCTCCAAAATTGATAGTGCTTTCAGTTATGACAGGTAGAGGAAAAAGTACACTGCACTAGGAGGAGACTTTATGATGAGGGAAGTAAACGTCCGGTCAGCTCCAGAATTGAACAGGGGGCTTCCGGTTAGGACCTTTGTGGCTCCTGGTGTTTTCTTTTCTGTGGGAAATGGGTCCAAATGGCTCTTTGAGTATTTAAGTTTGCCGACCCCTGGGCTAGTCAAATTAAGAGTGAATTTGTATCCCTCCCTCCCTCCTTCTTCTACCTTTGTGTATAGCAACAGCAATAGCATTTAGATTTCTATTGAATCAGAATAGAGCTGGAAGGGATCTTCAAGGTCTTCTAGACCAACACCCTGCTCAAGCATCTCAGACAGGTGGCTGTCCAGTCTTAAAAACCTCCAGTGATGAAGCACCCACAACTTCTGAAGGCAAACTGTTCCACTGGTTAATTGTCTTCCTGTTAGGAAGTTTTTCCTTAATTCCAGGTTGCTTTTCTCCTTGATTAGTTTCCATCCATTGTTTCTTGTCTTGCCTTCTGGAGCTTTAGAAAATAAGTTGTCCCCCTCGTCTTTGTAGCAGCCCCTCAAAAACTGGAATATTGCTATCATGTCATCCCTAGCCCTTCTTTTCTCTAGACTGTACATATCCAATTCCTGCAACTGTTATACATGTTTTTGTCTCCAGGCCCTTAATCATCCTAGTTGCTCTTCTTTGCACTTTTTTCTCCCCAAAGTCTCAACATCTTTTTTGTAGTGTGGTGATCAAAACTGGATGCGGTATTTCAGGTGTGGTCTTACTAAGGATTTATAAAGCGATACTAATACTTCACTTGATTTTGATTCTATGCCTATACAACAAAGGATTGTATTAGCTTTTTTGGCTGCTGCCACACACTGCTGGCTCATGTTTAAGTGAACGTCCACTAGGGCTCCAAGGTCCTTCTCACAGTTACTGTTTTTGAGCCAGGTTTTGCCTAATCTGTACTTGCCTCTTTGGTTTTTCCTGCCGAAATGTAAAACTTTGCTTTTCTCCACATTACATTTCATGATATTGGATAGGATCCATTGTTCAAGTCTGTCATGATCTTTTTGGATCCTGAATTTGACTTCTGGGATGTTGGCTATTCCTGCCAGCTTAGTGTCATCTGCAAATAAATGCACTAGAAGGCTGTCAATAATCTTAATAAATCTTAATAATAAGCCATGAAAGAGGTAATGTGCATGGCCTCATTGCACATCCAGTTCATTTGTGAACCTTAAGTTTTTATATTTTTGTTCTCAACTCTTCCTGCCTGTCCAGAAGACAAAAAGCTATTTAGGGGTAGTCTCTGGCCTCAAAAGATCCTGGGTTTCCCTAGACTACTATGATGGTGATGGATTCTCCCCCCCCCCCCCGCACACCATTTCTGGCTTTTTTCCAGCTTTGCTCTTGTATCTTCATGAACTGAGGTCAACTGTTGATTTGAGAGAGACTTGGATTTTTTTTGCAGCAACCTCATCAAGGATATAAAAATACTCTGTGCAAGAATCCAAAAAGGTTCCAGCTGTTCCACTGAGAAGATAGGAGCAAAATGGATTTTTTTCCCCTTTCTTTCTTTCTGAGGGCAAGGGGTTGGTTATTTGTTCACTTCCTTGTGAAAGAAAAACTCCTGCCAAACTAAATCGAGCAGAGTCGTGACCCAGCCCAATCTGCTTCCAACGCGTGCAACCTTCCCCTTTGTTAAATGCAGAAATATCTGGGTCCTGAAAGTCCAGGACTCATTTTGTTCTGTTTCACCCACAGATTCCTAACACAACAAACAAGCTATGTCTCGGTTTCCTGCCATTCAAAAATTCCAGCCTGTAGCCTGGGCGTTGCAGGCTGGACAGGAATCAAGATTGTTTAGATTCTGCTGTTGATGGGGGAGAAACGGAGACATATACAGAGAGATCTATAAGCTTGTAAAGATCTATCGGAGGAAGACATCACCAGTGTGGCTCCAGCCATGAGGCCGCCTCGCAGGGCAACAAACTACCTCACGAAGAAACAGCTGGCTTTGTTCCTGCTGATGAAAGAAAAATACAGGCACAACTTTCAAACAATATAGGCCTATAAACACTGAGAACTCAGAAAAGAACGCTATCAAAGTTCTGCATACGATGTCCCAGAAAATCTAATGCAGGTGCTTCTTTCTCGTCTCCACCACCAATTCATTTTCCTTGCAGACCTTAATGAGTGTTTAGTACCGTGTTTCTCTGAAAATAAGACAAGATCTTATTTTCTTTTGACCCCCCCCCTGAAATAAGCACTGGGCCTTATTTTCGGGGAGGTCTTATTATTTTTGAGGTGCAGGAGGCGGCGAGCATGGCCACTTCATGGCTGCTGCTGTCTTGCAAGATATTTTGGGAGGTCTTATTTTCAGGGGAGGGCTTATTTTAGCACATGCACTCAAAAGCTGGATTGGGCTTATTATCCGGGGAAACAGGGTAGCACCTTTGCATTTTTGCAAGCCATGGTTTATACGATGGATCCACAATTATATTAAGCCACTGTTGATTTGGAACACTGTGTGTTGAACACATAATAAACCATCAATTATTGTACGGTTTGTGAATTGCAAGGAATGAATTTGCACTTCAGGCTAAGCCACACAGCCAACGCTTTAGTGCATCTTGCCAATGATTACTCTGAAGTGGAAGAATTTTTCAGAAGTCTTCTTTGATTGTTCCCATTTTCCAAAAGGAACTTTTGATTGTGTGTCTGATTATACTCAGACTGTGGAACACCCTCTCTCTCTGGACATATTCATCTTAGGGCCAATATTTTAGATGACAGGAGAACTCTGTCTGGTTCCCACGTTTCTTCCCCCCATTGTATTTCCTCCCCCTCTGTTGTATATCTTTCCTCCTCTTGGCCAGCTCCTCAGCTTCAACATTTGAGTTCTACTTTTCCTCCAACTGTTCCCAGACTTCTCTGCCTTCGGTGCAAAATTCAGTGACCTCTTTCTTTCACAACTGGCTTGAGTTCTAATTCTCACAGACATCGTCTACATTGGAGTCCCCAGAGGATACGCCAAAGAGGCGCCTTCTCATGTCAACTATCTTCTGTGTCTTCTCTTAAGAGGAGACTTGGGAATCATACAATCAAACCTTTTTATAATTCTGATCCAAAAATTGGGCAATTACATTTTGACAAGAGTAGAGAGAAGAAAAACATAAAAACATGGAGGGGTGGGGGTGGGGAATACTATTTTATCTTCTGTAACCAAAGAAGCTATGAATGAAACTTACAAACCACAATGCTTGAGGAGAAATAATATTTGGAACTCAGCACTATGGAGTTCACTCTAACGTTGAGTCAAAGTCTGATCTAAACATCTTTAAATATATATATATATATTGTTGTACAATTTATAAGCAAAGAGAAATGGTTCTAGAGCTTCACTGAAACTGTAAAATCAAATGAATCTGGAATTCTTTTAATCTTTATAGCACATTGATTCATGAAATAATCATGAGATTATAGCAATTGATTGGCTGATTGACTTGCTTGCCACCCACCTCACCTAGAAACATTAACAAATTATTTATTTCATTTATAATCTGTATTTCTACTCAGGGTAAGCATTCCAGATGGTATTCCTGGAAATGCATGGCATTTCAGAATGGAACCACTCAGAAATAAATATCTAAAGGCTTAAAAACAGTGTCTCCTTAATTTTTCATGCATTTAAAACCAGAATTTCAGTCCATTTTCATTTAAAAGACAAAGAGAGAGACACACAGAGAAAAGATAGGTGTAAATCAGTGTATACAAAGACGAACTTATTTTCATCCCCCCCTCTTTTCCAGTGATTAAATGCCACTTGAACAATTCCTAGATTCAGAAGAAACACATCTTTTGAATGTCAGTTTATCGGATTCAGCCCTATGGATTTTTCAGAGGGATACGAGAAAGAGAACACTGAATACAATCTCTAAAGGAGATGGGCAGTTAAGAAATAGGAAATATAAATGAATGAATGAATGAATGAATAAATAAATAAATAAATAAATAAATAAATAAATAAATAAATAAATAAACTGATTAAATAAGTCTTTTCATATATTTTTATATCTGAGATGTTTTCTACAATTTCTCTCCTTAAGTAATTCAGAGTAGATTGAGACCTGGAACTTATGCTCCAAGCTTCATCGGTGGTCAGAATACTAATATGATTATCTTCAAGTTGTACCAGAGTCACATTTTACATGTATGAAGCTGCTGGAATGGGGAAGTACTAAATGTGGTTGAGGATTGTGAGACTGTTCCATGATTAAATGAATCAGCAATTCAAAGGTTACTGAAGTTCTAATCTCCATGAAGAGAAGTGTATCACCCAGTTCTGCTTTGGTGAGTCTTCCGGGGAAATTCTCTACTGTGTCATGTTTCTGAGGATCTGCCTGTGAAGACAATTGAAAACTTTCCACTGGTGAAAAGTGCTGCTATCCAGAGTTAGTAGGGTTAGGGTTAATCAGCAGCTCCAGAACCTTTAAAACTTTAGGTATGATTTCAAGTTCCCTTGAGAATTAGCTACCAACTCAATTCTTAATGTGTTAGAAAAATAAAATGAATAAATAATTGAAAAGTAATTATAAATTTAATTAATTTAGTGTAATTTTAACTGAAGTAAATTGGTTCAAGTGTAGGTGTTTTTTCTAGGCATTTAAATAAACTGTGAAAGCTCGATAGAAGAAAATAAAGCAACAATTAGCAGTTTGATATTGAAGAATAAGGAGAAATCTATCTCAACATTAATTGTGACAATAACATCTCTCTACAGTGCATATGAAGACAGAATAACAGAACAACAGATTTGGATAGGATCTTGGAGGTCATCTACTCCAACCCCTGCTGGAGCAGGAAATCTTATATCATTTCATACAAAAAGGTTACAATGATGATGTAAGAGAAACATAGTTGTGAGCTACCAATAGAGCTCTCCTCCATAAATTTAATTACTTTTTTTAAAGTCATCTGAGCTGTCGGTTATTGCCAGATCTTGCAGCACTGAATTCACAAACTTATTAATAGAGGGAAAATAATATACAGCCTGGGCTTAGGAACCTTCTGATCATATTACCAAATGCTTTGCCATCTGACATCTATGACAGTTCTATTTGTAACTAAGACTCATGGTTAACCGTCTTCTAAATTTAAGCTTCTAAACTATTTTGAAATTGATGTTTTTTAAAAAATAACATTATTTTTTTTCTCATTTTTTCAGTAACCCATGTAATCACAAAATGGACAGTGTTTGTTTTAATGTACATAGTTCAGAACAGTTTATCTTCAGTTTTTAAGGGTTTCTCTGTGTGTGCACTCAGATAGATAATACACACATATATACACACACACATAAATATGTGGGCATAATAAAAATATTTAAAAATTATGTATATTAGGCAATCTTGTCAAAAATATATATAGGAATATATAGGAGTTTAAGGGTTTCATCCCTTTCTTTTGGATCTCTTAGAACAGGGGTGTCAAACTTGATTTCATTGAGGGTAACACCAGGGTTGTGTTTGGCCTCGGGGGAGTGGCCAATGTGAGTGGGCATTGTGGGCGTGGCCAGCTCAACACCACTCCTGTCAGGGGCATCTGTTGCGGGGGGGGGAATCCACTTTTGCTACTAATTTGTTTTGCTAGCAGTCTTCCAGTGAAAAAAGGAGCTGGGGGGGGGGGGAATGCGACCTCCCCAGGTTCTGTTTTCAGCTGTGACAGCTTCCTGCAGCACTCTGGCAAGGATCTGACTTGCGGGCCTTGAGTTTGACACCGCTGTCGTAGAAGGATCCAGCTGCAGATGGCAGAGCTCTTTTTAATTATATTAAATATTAGCTAATGCCTTGGACCTTTTTTCCCCAGTGGCACCATCCCCTTTTTAAATATAACCTTAACAGTTCACACAATAACTGCATGCCCCAAAAATATTGCTTGTCTTCAGATTAAACTATGATAGAGGCGTTGTCACTGCTATGAAACTATTAAAGATTGGTGAAATTACAAGACTGTTGCAGTTCCCTCTTTAAGCATGAATCTGGCTTTTAGTTAGGCTTTCTTCCATTCATTATTGTCGTGGAGCGGAAGTATGACACTGCCTGGGCATCACAACTCCAGTTCTCTATTTTGAAATTTGGCCAAAAGTCACTTCTGCACACAAAGACACATGGATATTATTGTTAGAAGAGGAACCAAGACACAGCTGTTTATTTTAACGATAAAAAGGAAAATCAGCAAATTATTTTGAGGTTTTGAGACCAACAGAATTCTTTTTTGCATTTGGAAAGGATTTTTCAGGGATTCCAATGACTTCTCAGTAAGCTCCCAATCTTTATGATGATTGGATAAAGTATGCTTATGTTTTTATAGATGATGGGTGAGAATTGATAAAATGGCATGTTGAGCGAGCTCACATCATATGCCATAGATGAATAAACTATAATTTGTTGAATTCATACAACAAAAAAAGCAATATGGCATGGCTTGTAAACCACAATGGCTAAATTCGCACTTTATGCTAAGCAAAAACAATACAGTCCTTATTACGGTTTCAGGTTACAATGAAGCCATCCATTGTGTCTCATATGTTACATGAACCTGATACTCAAGTCATACTGTTAATTGCTATTAAACACGAGTGCTAAAACAATAAAGAGTAGCAATAGAGGGGAAAAATCAGAAGTCAACAGAATATCTAAATCCATATTGCATTTAAATTTAACAATTTTAACTTAGAACTTCTGTATCACCCTGGAATGTCATCTTCCTTAGCTGATAGATTATCACCAGAGGTGGGTTCCTACTGGTTCGCACCAGTTCGGTGGAACCAGTAGTGGAAATGGCGATTGGGTCTCCAAATGGATAGGAACGGCATGCTCACCACGCCCCCGAACTGGTTTCCCGGTCACAGCAACATCTTTTTTTGAACTTTTTAAATGTTCTGCACATGCACAGACCTAATTGTAGGTAACTGCACCCATGCACGGAGCGCGCGTCATGTGCGCACGCAAAATCGCACACGCACCGAACAGGCAGTAATGCCGACAGAAACCCACCTCTGATTATCACCTATGTCTGGAAGAGCTTTCAGTAGCAGAGTCCCAGCTTAAACCCCAACTATCTCCACTTAAATGAATCTAGTATTGGATAAAGGGAAGAACCCAGCTAAACAGGTTCTTATATTGGCTTGGCTTTTGTCGACTTCCTATATGTTTATCATATAAAAAGAGAAACGATGACTCTACAAATTACAGCCAAATAACACAAGTAAATTGGCACGTACAAAATGTGGTTTGATTGATTCTGTGCAGAAACCTAGCTATAGTTGAGGAAGTTGTGTGATTCTTTTTTTTTTTTACCACCGCTAAGCTAAAGTGCTTTCTATTAATCCTTGAGTTAGCAAAACACACACACACACACACACCAATGTCAGATTTGCTGCCCTTCCCAGCTTATATTTCTTCCTGGTCACTAGAATTTCTTGATATGCCTCCAAGGCAATTGGAAACTGCATACTAAAGTTATGCTTTAATTGACCATTAGGAAAACATCTTACCTGATAGATTGGTTATGCTGGGGAGAGCAATGAGTTAAGGGATGGAAAAGTAGAATTTAAGGATTTTGGCGTGTGATTCTCAGTTCTGGTTTTGCACTATTGCAATACACTCTCTCATAAACTATTCCTTTCTCAACAAATGGAGCCAAGGATCATTTCTATTTAGAGGTTTAAGCTGTGGCAGGTCTGACAGCAAGCCTAATAAGATTTATACTTTTTGAGGCTGCCTATATATGATGCCAGAATAAAGAAAACAGACATCCCTATAACCAAGGGCAATCTAAATCTAAGTATATAACTTTATACATGGACTGGAAGTGACATGAAGGCAATATTTTGGAGATGCTGAAGAAAAAAGTTGTTGTCAATGTATGTTTATGGTGTGATTAGGTGCAAGTGGAAAAGACTTCCCTTGTGATCTGGTGAAGCCCCAAATCCTTTTCAAACATACCACATTCCAACAAACACATTGTATATTTTTTTCTCTGAGTGTAAAAGATTACATATATTCTTCTACTAAAAATTGTTTGGGGGAAGAGAGGAATTATTTCTGGCCACCCTGGGAGCAGCAAAGGACTGGCCTGCGGTGCCTCTGCCAGTGAAAACAGAGCTTGGGAGGGCTGCATACAGCCCAGGCTCGATTTTCGCTGGTAGAGGGTGGCAGGAGGTCATTGTGGCTGAACATGGAATTCAGGAGCCCATTTTCACTGATAGAGCACTCGAGCCACCACAGGCATTCCCGACACGAGTGACGTCAAGCTGGCCATGCCCACCCTAACCAGCCCACCTCAGCCCCTGAGGTCAAAAACAACCCTGATGCGGCCCTTAATGAAATTGAGTTTGACACTCCTGCTGTATTATCAAAATTATCTTAACCTGTTCAGTTTCAGATTTTCAATCTATGCTTCCAAGCATGGATAGATTTCAGGCTTGTGGGGATCTACTCTGATTCCCCTCCCAAAAAACTCAAATATTCTCTATTTAGCCCTTGATTGAAAGATATATGACTACTGGGAGAAATCTACTGAGGTTATTTACTTATTTATTAAATTTATATATACTGTTACATCAGGGGTGAAATTCAGCAGGTTCTGACCAGTTCTGGAGAATTGGTAGCAGAAATTTTGAGTAGTTCGGAGAACCGGCAAATACCACCTCTGACTGGCCCCGCCCCCATCTATTCTCTGCCTCCCAAGTCCCAGCTGATTGGGAGGGAATGGGGATTTTGCAGTAACCTTCCCCTGGAGTGCGTAGGGAATGTAGATTTTACAGTATCCTTCCTCTGCCAAGCCCACAGAACAGGTAGTAAGAAAATTTGAATTTCACCACTGTGTTATGTGCTGTAACAGTGACTCTGGGCAGTTAAACTTGAAAATGTTTATGTAAATGCATTCCCTCCCCATCTCCAGATGTATGTAGATTTACTAGAACCATGATTTATCATAATTCAGCATTACCCCCTTCAGAATAATCAGGACCAAATGCAACACTTTGTACTCTGAACCAATTGCCCTGGGAGGAACACCAGCATTTGATCTGATCTTTTTTTTTCCTTTGGACATCCTTTGATTTGGATGTGCTGAGTAAATAAATCAAAGAGAAAACCACCATGTTGCCATTTGCACAGTATCTCATAGTGTCCTTGTATTAAGCAAAATAAAATGATGGTTGGTTGCAAGGCTGTGCCATTGTTAAGTCTACTGGATCAGAACATTTCCCTTGCTGCCATCTCCTCATCTAAACAGGCTTGCATGGAAAACCGAGGTTGAAAGACCTTCCACAGGAAAATCCATTCAGAAATGTCAGGACTAAAAAGTTTTTTTCTGGGGATGGTTCCTCAATCTAGACTCTAGGACAGTGATGATTAACCTTTTTGTCTTCATGTGCTGTGCCCTCACCAATAATGCAATGGATGCACGACCCTCCGTGTGCTCCTATCCCTGTGCATGCTGCCTCTCCATGTGTCCCCCCCCCCAAATTTGGGCCTGGGAAGACTCTGCACCAAATCCGGAAGCCAAAACGGGCACGGGGACACACACCTTATGCATGCCCCTCACACCTGCACGTGCACACCCCACACACATGCCCCCATGGGCATACACAGCAGAGACCCCAAAAACAGCTGGCCAGTGAGAGGCGCACACACATGCGCAGTGGAGCTGGGCTGGGGTGATGGCTGTCATGCCTGCAGAAAGGGCCCTGTGTGCCATCTGGGGCATGTGTGCCATAGGTTCACCATCAATGCTCTAGGATAACATTGGGAAGATTTGGAAACACTGGATTAGAGAATACAGAGCAGCCATCGACAAAGTAGGCACTTCGTTTGAATAGTGCCCTTTTTAATTGCTTGTGGTTTTCTGTTACTGACTGCATTTACTATATAGAAATATTGTAGAATGTTGTATAGGTACTTTCCTCATATGGAAATGACACATGCCTATATAGATAACATCCCGTGTCTCTAAGACCTAATATTGAGGTCTCTGTTGAATACACAGACATATTCTGAGGCTATAGAATAGCCAGTTATAGAACCTATGACTGCTCCAAATATCTCTAATATTACTGATTTGTGTTTATTCCTCCTTCTTGCTGCATTACACAGATGTCCCATGTTTACATAGTAAATACAAGCCAGTAGCAGAAAACACAAGCAGTTAAAAAGGCATTATGCAAACAGAGTGCAGCGTTTCTCTATGACTGCTCTGTATTCCCTAATCCAGTGTTTCACAATCTTGGCAATTTGAAGATGTGTGGACTTCATCTCCCAGAATTCACTAGCTAGTTTGAAATCCATACATTTTCATGTTGCCAAGATAGAAAAACACTGCTCTAATCTGTTCAGGCAACAAATCTTAATTAAACTGGCTGCTGAAGGATCACTAAATAAGAGAGCAAAATATGATATAGAACACAGATACATACATACATACATACATACATACATACATTTGCATGTGTACATGCATAAGTGGATATTCACTCAGCCAGTTTGCACCACTTCGGGAGAACCGGTTGTTAGGTTTCTGAGCACTTTGGTGAACTGGTTGTTGGAAGAAATTATTAGGGCAGAGAACTGGTTGTTAAATTATTTGAATACCACCACTGACACTGACTGTAATTTAAATAGCAATCTACTGTATTTCATTATTGAAGAAAAAAAACTGACTAGGCAATCTCTGTTTCAGTTCAGTCTGCTCTCTGTATTGTATTTCCACATTAGACATTAATTATACCTCTGATTTGGAAATGTGGTCTTTTTGTGAGTGGCAGCAAATTATTTTAATTGCTTTGTTTTACTCTGAAGAGGCAGCACCTGCAATATTCAACAATCTCAGAGCACATCTGAATTTAGCAATTTAGCAAGGAAGGGATTTAGGGAGTGGTTAGGCACGGAGGAAGACTTAACCTTTCTCTAGCCCAGAGAGAAAAGTACTGCTTTCTCTCTGAAACCATCTCTTCTCCACAAACGAGGTTTAACTATTTCTTTCTTGTGCTGGTTCTCTATTCATTTCTGGCCAACTACCTTGACATCTTACAACTGCCTGATGCTGGCATAAAAGCCAGAGTCTCCACACACAAAAAAGGAGGGAAAACGTAAATTGTCCTTAAGTCAGATCTGACTTGTGATTACATTTTTTCCTGGTACAATGGGGTTTTTGGGGTTTCCCCCCAACTCAATCTGGATTAAGTCCCAAGACGTCTCCCATTTAAAATTTAATCAGAACCAGTCCCTTAGACAGGAATAAGTACAAATCCAACAAATACATAGATGGGGTCTGTTTGTGGTGGTGGGAGGACATTTTTTTGCTTTTTTTATTTAAAAAAAGTTTTTTATTAGATAAACATTAAAAACATTGGACACAGTGCAACATTTCTGGCATTAACATTTCCATATAGTTTTTGGATCTTACAACAATTACATTTTATATCCCTTAAATAGGTGTATGTAGTCAGTCAGATTACCTGTCCATTTTTTGCTTTTTCCAGTTGCCTGCTAAATTGGTATTAATTTATGTATGTCACCCAGAGTCTCTTTAAACAGCGACCTGAGTGGCATATAAATTTAATAATTTTTTTAAAATCATATTTTGAGAAAAGAATGGAAGAGCCTACATTTATTGCTGCTGGAACTAGCTTACCCTTGATACTATATTTCTTTGGAATTAGGCCTGCAAAAACTGTCACCTATGTTTGAAATATTTAAAGAGTTTGTAGTGACTGGGTTTTGATTCTTAAGAAGTCATGGCCCTGCTCTTTGGAGCTATTACAACCCAAGATGGATCCCTCCTAAATCCCTTAAAAAATAAATCAGCTATCATTATCCCAAGATGTAGTCTTTATACAAATATTCTACAAGGCCATCATGCTCAGTTTTAACTGCTGATGGCCTGACAGCCTTTCCACAGATGTGGATGCCCTTCCGTTGAGGAATTGAAGTCCCCTCTGGAAGATGGACTTTGAATTTTAAGTTAGAGTGGAAGTAGCTTCATGCTGTCTTTGGAGTGGGGGTGAAATTCAGCAGGTTCTGACAGATTCTGGAGAACCGGAAGTGGAAATTTTGAGTAGTTTGGAGAACCGGCAAATACCACCTCTGCCTGGCCCCAGAGTGGGGTGGGAATGGAGATTTTGCAGTATCCTTCCCCCAGGAGTGGGGAGGGAATGGAGATTTTGCAGTATCCTTCCCCTGCCAGCCCTACCAAGCCATGCCCACAGAACCGGTAGTAAAAAAAAATTGAATTTCACCACTGCTTTGGAAATTTGACATGACTGTTGCCTGGATTTAGAAGGGGAACCATTCTTCAAGCTGAACTCGGCAAGAAAGAAATGGGCAGTCATTCAGGAAAAAAAGGGGCAAAAGTAAACTCATTTAGTTTGTGACAGATTGTCTGACAACTTCACTGGGAAACTCCAGCCTGCTAGGCTGCCTCTCCTGTTCTGACACCCCCACCCCCCACTGCCCCCTCTCGCCCCCTGCAGAAAACCTGATGCTGAAAGAGTCAGTCTTAGGAGATGGGAATATTTTCCTTTCTTGCTTGGGAGCGTTTGAATTTTGAAAAGGAAAAAAAATTAGAAAAGTCAGAAAAAAAGAAACACCAATATTGCAACTTACCCGGAAGATTTTGAATTGGGAGGGGAGCAGAGCTTGACTACGTCCTGTATCCTGCTGCTTTCCTGCTTCTGGCAGGCTGTGATGAACTCTTCCTTCGATGTGTGGTTTTCTTCCAGTATCAAAACCTGAAGTGCCTTTTGGAAAGGTGTATTTAAATGTCTCTGCCCTGGGCAAATCCCAGTTTTTCTCTGATTGCGCCTTAACCTGAGAGGGGGTCACAGACCTTCTTTCTGATCATCCTCTCCATTTCGCTATTTCCCAACTGGAAAAGAAGATGATTTCCCACTGATTCAGCCCAAAGCTCAGTCTGGCTAAAGTTTGTCTCAGGGAGGTGGTGTGTTGAAAAGCAGGGTGGGTGTGTCGGGGGGGGGGGGGATAGAAGACGAGATCTTATTTCCAGCCCCTCTCTTAGCCTCTCGCCTGAAAGCAGCGGTTTGGCAAGATCTGGATGTGGGAGAAGTTAAAAATGTTTCTTATTACTGCCTCTTCCTGCTTGGCTTTTCTCCACCACTCCCAGCTAATAAAGCATTTCCTATTGTAGAGCAGAGATCTATACACATTCTCTCTGTCTCTCTCTCTCTCTGTCTCTCTCTCTGTCTCTCTCTCTCTGTATTTTTTTCTCTCTCTCTCTCTGGCTGTATCTCTCCCTCTCTCTGTATCTCTCTGTGTATCTCTCTTTCTCTCTTTCTGTATCTCTCTCTCTCTCTCTTTCTGTCTCTCTCTCTCTCTCTCTCTCTCTCTCTCTCTCTCTGGCTGGATCTCTCTCTGTATCTCTCTCTCTGTCTCTCTCTGGCTGGATCTCTCTCTCTCTCTGTATCTCTCTGTGTATCTCTCTCTTTCTCTCTTTCTGTATCTCTCTCTCTCTCTCTCTGGCTGGATCTCTCTCTGTATCTCTCTCTCTGGCTGTATCTCTCTCTCTCTCTCTCTTTCTGTATCTCTGTATCTCTGGCTGGATCTCTCTCTCTCTCTCTCTCTCTCTCTCTCTCTCTCTGTGTGTGTGTGTGTGTGTGTGTGTGTGTCTGTCTGTCTGTCTCTCTCTCTCTCTCTCTCTCTCACACACACACACACACGTACTTTCCCTACAAAACCCAAGCACCCCCCTCGGCAGTCATTTTCCATGATCTCCCATACAGCCCCTCTTGTTTCACCTTTTCCTCCCCCCTCTTCCTTGCTATGGGTTTCATTTTCAGAGGTTGCCAGATCCACCAGTGACTTGATGCCTCCTTTAGATCATGCTTCTCTTGGCTGTGATGTGTTGATGAAGCCATAGTTGACTGGATTACAGACTGATGGATTCACATGGTTGGCCTTAAGGCCCTAAGTGGCACAATTGTATTCTGTTGGGAGCAGCAATGGCTCCACATTGTGTGCTCGGCTCTGCAGCCAGGGGACATCTGGAGAAGAGTTGACTTTTCAACCTGCTTAGCATGGCCATGTCCTCAGTGCTTGCTGCTTGCATTCTGCATCAGACACTTTAGCTCCACATTTTGGCCCATACTTGATCCTGACCCAGTTAGAAATCCAAAGCAGGCTGCCCTGTTTGACTGGCTGGTATCTGGTATCTCTTGTCTCACTCCTTAGAACTGGTCCTGACTAGGGACAGCAATAACTAAGGAGTTTCAGGCAAGACTGAATTGTTCCTTCTTTAGGAAGAGTTTGTCACAGAAGATGCCAGTCACCTAGAGAGGTTAACAGAGTGGCTTTTATGAAACTCTTTGACTGAAATTAGCAGCATTGTATATGAGTGCATGTCAGTCCTCTGCCTCTTTTGAGTGTGCATCTTCATCATACACATGCACAAAGAGGTGACCCTTTAACTGTAATATTGTGGCCCCATTAACAAAAATAACATAATAACAGAGTTGGAAGCGACCTTGGAAGTCTTTCTAATCCAACCCCCTGCTTAAGCAGGAAACTCTATATCATTTCAAACAAATGGCTGCCCAATCTTTTCTTAAAAACATCCAGCACTCACAACTTCTGTAGGCAAGTTGTTCCACTGATTGATTATTCTGTCCTTAGTTCTAAGTTGTTTCTCTTCTTGATTAGTTTCCATCCATTGCTTCATGTCCTGCCTTCAAGTGCTTTGGAGAACAGGTTGACACTCTTTTCTTTGTGGCAGCCCCTGAACACTTCTATTATAGAACACTTCTATTATGTCACCCCTAGTCCTTCCTTTCATTAAACTAGACCGGGGGTCAGCAACCTTAAACATTAAAAGAGCCATTTGGACCCGTTTCCAACAGAAAAGAAAACATCGGGAGCCACAAAACCCTGTGCCTGACTATTTCCTGAGCGACCAAAAAAGTAGCATATGCAGTTGAATTACACATTTTGTTTTCTTCTGAAATTTTTCTTTTTTTGGATTTATCCGTGGTTGGCTTACTGGGAGTCAAAAAGCTCAATAACTTGCATGCTGGTGGGTGTCACACATTGGTGGTTATGATGCATAGGTTGAG